>NC_081317.1:74616830-74925491 GCF_026419965.1 Kogia breviceps
GAAAGGGTCCCATTTGAAATGTATCCGTTTGAAAACAGCCTCTGACTTTTGGCTATCATGGTCATGTGCCTGTTCAAAAATTCATTTTCAAATGATATTTCCGAATGCAATCCCAAATTCAAAATGTGAGTTGGTTGGCATGTTCAAAATTTTCTCTGAGACAGACAAAACAACAAACGAGATGCTTTCAGAAGGAATAATAAGTATATTCCAACACTCATTGGGTTTAATTCATGCTTCAGATGCTGGCCTTTCCCTTCTAATTCTTTAGTATACCGTTTTCATTAGGAAATGGGAAATACAGGAAACAGGATTATGAAGCCATTTCTAAACATTGGCATGGTACTGAAGTAAGTTAGCAAAGAAACACACATTTTCAAGGAAAGGATAGGGAGGGAAATTGGCTTGAGCCCAGTCTGTCAGAAACGGTGAGCGATCTGAGTTTAGTTAAATCTAATCATGCCATCACGTCCTAAACTGCATTTACTGACAAGTCAGGGCATTGGAAAGGGCATATCACACCAGAAAAAGCTTGAAAGAGGAACAAACATTACCTACTGAATAGGAGAACTGGGTTTATTCACTTACAATTTCAATAGACTCCAGAGAAACCATCCATTATACTAACACGGTGTGGTAGTGTGGGGGACAGAATAAGAGACAGAGCAGAGGAGGAGAGGGAGAGAACCAGCAGAAAGTACAGAAAGAACAGTAGGATTGCTGTTATTAAATATTTAATTTATAGACTCAACCAGGAAGAACACTGAGCAACAGTTGCAAATGATTACTCAGAAACTTCCCTTCTACTTGAAATGTAAAAGCAGAGCAAGAATACACAGGGACTAGGAAACCAAAGACAATGACAGCAACAATCCAGAGGGGAAAAAATTACATGGCATTCATACCCAGAATGTTGATAATACAATAACTCATATACAGAAGCAGCTTTTATCCCATTCCAAATACTGCTGAAAGAATTTGGTAGCACTTTTTTTTTTCTAGTTTGAAATGTGCTCAATATCTGAAGTCTCCTAGGATAGGTATAATCTTTCAAAAAATACAGATGTCATTTGGAAAGAAAGTTATCAGGTAAAGCAAATCCTATCTTTCAGATATTGAGAGAATTGGAAGGATACTCATGAATGCACTTTATTAGAATGAACTGTTATAAAGCACCATGTTAATAAACCATGGTAAGACCGAGCTGTATGCCAACCATCGTATTGGTGTAGTATTGACAATGTCTGCTGGTATATAGCATGGATGGTACTTTCAGCTAAAAAAGATGAGAGCTCTTCTAAAAATAAGTAATATACCTCAAAGAGATGCTTCTCTGCTGGTTTTGTGACTAGCAAATGATAAATAACATTTCCATTAAAAAAAATGAGAGTATTAATGAATAATATATTGAAGGTGGTATACACACACCTGTTTAAAAAATCATTATGTAAGTTAAAAAGCATTACTTTGGGGTAAATCCAATGAATGATTTAACTGAAAAATGCTTCTTATTGCACGTGGAATTGCTAAAGTCAATTTGCTCAGTCATAGTTAGGTTTGACAAGACATTCTTCACCCCAGACCCTGGATTCAGGAGTAATTCTGGAAGAAAATTTACATTTGTTTGTTAGTTCCCTGGCCTCATTCTTTTTCATGCCCTATAACGCATGTTGTTCCAATACAGCAAAAGCCCTTATATCCAAGGAAAGGAAGCTTCTCTCCCACTCTCAAACCTGCTTTTCCTCCAAAATACTCTTTTAGGGAAGCAAACCACCATCATAACAATATGATAGGTGTTTGAACAGTACGTGAGGGTAGCCTTTGAGAAAGTTAATCTCAGTTTGTGCTGAACAGAATAAAGGAAACTCAGACAAGGTAATAGTCCATCATAAGAAGCCACTTAGCTGTACAGAACTAATTGTCCACATTAAATTTGATCCAACTAGAACACAGCCTCAGAAAAAAAATATGTTGCAAGTGTAATTTATTCAGGGTTAATTTATTAATCCTCTATTGTGACACTGGACTCAAGGTCCAGTGGTCATTATATCACAGTATCATATTAACATGGAAAAGAGAATTAAGAACTTCACCTTGCCTTTTTTTTTTTTTTTTATACCTTGCCTTTTAACTCCACATGGATGTGGGAGGAACATCCAGAGATATGCACTTTTCCCAAATAAGTATTACCATATTCTCTTTTCTGAGGGAAAATAATACTTGTTTTCTGCACCTTTTAAATTTTTCTTGTATTTCCTTTCCTATAAGGCAGGTGATGAAGATGAATTATTATGAAGTTGTGGGGAATTTCTCAGTATCTTTAATGTATTTGCTTCTAGAAAGAGGAGTGCTGCAGACACCAGGTAGCATCCTAGCTCAGGTATAGTACTGCTCTTTTGTGTAACTCAGCTAGAGACAAAGCTAGAAGCACACACTCGGTATTTATTTAACAATAATTTCCCACTACCGACTTCACTTAAGAGACTAAAATTATCATGGATTTAAAAAAAAAAGTCACCAAAAAAGTCACAATCTGATGAGGCTTGCTCTTTGTCTTTATCTGAGAGACCACCTAAGGACACAGGGCTTTTAAACTAATAAGGAGATTCCTTTGTTCTCCCAGGTTCCATTTAAAGGAAAACTGGGTCGAAAGGCTTCCCCAGGGAGGGAAAAGAATCCAGGAGCCAAACACACGGGAGTAAGAGATTTCACTCCCACCACTGTTCCCACCCTCCCAAAGAAGTTAATTAATTCTATTTTAGGGATTTTGGGGGTGGGGAGCACTCAGGCAGCCCATTCGATACCACCACAATCTCATTCTCAAATGTGGCTCAGACCACCCTCCCTCCCTGACACCATGGGGTAAGGGGCGTTTAGAACCTCTCCCCAGCCATGGGCAACAGAGCCAGTACTACAAGGCATCTATACTCCCCAAAAGGTGTGTCCCAGCCCAAGTACAAAGTTGGGTATTTAGACCTGCAAAGCACAATGAGAGCCATTCAAAGCAGCAAGTTACAGTACCTTAAGAAGTCTGACAGATGGGAGGAAGGCTGCATGGCACAGCTTCCGGATGGTCCAGTTTAGGGGTCGAGGAGCATCAGTTTGATTCATGACCCCGTCCAAATTCCACCGGGAAAACCAGAAGCCGCAAACCTGAGCAGTGCCTAGAAAATAAACGGTCCCCCACAGCCCTGGCATCCCATGGTCATCTCCACACCTGAGAATTCCATCAGGGCAAAGGCTTCCTGCAACTTGGGAGACTAGTCAAGTGGCGTTGCCTGAGCCACTGAACCTTCTTAAGAAAGCCACCTCCCCTCTCCCTGCAGCCGTGCTCGTGCATACCAAATGTGGCTGAATGGAGGCACACTGCCTGCTGCTTCGGGGAGGGGATGCACGGTTTTGAAGGAGAGGGACAGCCTGCACGGAACAGCCAGCGGTCGGAGTCAGAGCAGCCTGCTCAGAATGTGCGCTCCCTCTCCTGCTCTCCCAGTAATCGCAGGTCAGGCATCGGGGGAAAACCCTGGCCATCTGTTCTGCTCACTT
Source organism: Kogia breviceps (assembly GCF_026419965.1). Taxonomy (NCBI): domain Eukaryota; kingdom Metazoa; phylum Chordata; class Mammalia; order Artiodactyla; family Physeteridae; genus Kogia; species Kogia breviceps. The sequence continues at coordinate 74,620,374 of NC_081317.1, forward strand.
GGTTTTCGGGGGAGCCAGGAGGAGAGCAAAAGGGAACATCAATAAAGCCAGAACGGGAAACTTGCACTTTCTGGTACAATGCATCTCTGAGGGACTGGAAACTGGCACGGGGGGAGGGGCTAGGACACAGAAGGAGAAGGGAATGCCTCCGAATGATAAGATAAATACTTTTATGTGACACAATAAATTGAGAGCTATTGTAAAATGGATCTACAATAAAAGGGATCTCTGTCATGTTCTGGGTTTTTTTTTATTAACTGTGATTGACAGTCTTCACCCTGATATATACATTATATAGATTAGAGGAGGCAGATGGCAGAGAGAGATGCAAACTAACACACACAGCGGGAGCGGTGAGTTATTCCTTTCATAGAAAGCAGTGTAAACTAATGCATCTTTGGCTTACCTTTTAGAAAGGGCAGTTTCTAAATTGGGGGTTATCCCATCCTGAAAAGCCACTTGATACTCTATCTGCAACAAAAGTTTAACCCTTAAGGTGCCACATGGAATGCTTTCTATAAAAGATGGAGTTTCCTGAATTGGGGATACCCACCCCCACCATTTCCTATGCGTAGCTTTAAGAGAGAGTTGCTGCTGCATTGGTGTGTATAGTCTTTAGGGCTCCTGTTGTGAGAAAGCATAAAGGGGAATTCTTCCAGTTGAAGGCAGTGAGGTGGGTGGGTAGAGGAAGTCACAAGCCCCACGTAAACGCCCCCATCCCAAGGAATCAGACGTCAGTGAGTGCAGCTGACTGACGGCTGCCCAGGAGAACCCTCACATCCTTAGAGCATTTCCATCTTATTCTTCCTCTTTATGTCCCTCCCTATGACTGTACTGATTTTCAATTTTTAATTAACTAGAAGAGAAAGGTAAATCCCAGCTCCATGACTATTATGCATTCTGAAGCAGAAACGGGAGATGTGAGAGCAGATGTGATACACGGAGACGCTGCTGTAATTCAGAATTTGGAGCAACATGGATCCTCCCTGGAGTGTAATATACCTGACACACCACATTACAACTGTACTTCCCTCACAATGGTCCTGTGTTACAGATATAAGGACACTAAGGACTTTTTCATAGAAAATCTAGTCCATGGGTAGAATCCAGACTGCTGGCTTGCCTTGTGTAATAAAATTCATGTATCTGATTTCCTTCTATTAACCAATATCACTTTATAGACCCCCCACACACAGTTGGTTCACTATCTGCCACCATTCTATTTCCACCAAAGATTAAAGGCAGCTTAAAACAGTAACAGCTAACATGTCTGTGTCAAGCACTGTGCTAGGCACTCTAAATGCATTACGTAAGTTCACGTCAACAATAACTCTATGTAGTACATGCTACTGTCATATCCACATTTCACAGATTGAGCAACTGAGGTCTTGAGAAATTCGTAATTAAGAATTAGTAATGACATAACTAATAAAACTGGGATTTAGACTGAAACCAGTCTACAAGATTATAAAGACAAGCTTTATCTTCTTTCCTATTTCTTTCGTAGTTATGGCAGCCACAGCATTTAAGCTACTGCTTCAGTTTTCTGGCGATTTAACCTTACATAAGAGTTGAGCTAAAAGACCCTGAAGAAAAAATGCTCAGCATTTGTTTCAAATTATTTCTTTGGTTTGACATTGATATAGTAAATACCATGAATTCTAGAATCGGGCTGCATGGTTCAAATTCTAATTCTGACCCTGGCCTTGGGTAATTTACCAGCCTACTCTGTGCCTTAGAGTCCTCATCTGTAAAATGGAGATAAAAATGAACCACACACCTAAGGCTGTGAAGACTAAGTCAGCTAAGAGATCAGTAAAGCACTTAGAACAGTGCCTGGCGTATACTGAGTCTCTTATACCATGATTTATCTTCCAGACAGCAATCACTGATGCTGAGGTGGGAACCTGCTGATGATTTCCTTAAGCATGCACAAGTGTATACATTTTTAGTACCAGGTAATGAAGTCAAGCAAGGCAGATTAAATCTGACAGCTTCTTATGAGTTACAATGAGATTAATAAATGGGGTAAAGAGAAAAGTGGGAAACTAAGACAGCAGTATGGATTGCCTCATGCTATACTGCAGAGTGGTATTCATCAGATTGCAAGCACCAACCTCCCTAAGCTATTAAATGCTATTAAGTGGTTGGTTAAAATGCTGAAACACTGCAGTTGCCTCTCCCCTGCCCCCTCTGTTCCTCACTGTTAAGGACCCCACAAAAAGGACAGCATCATTCTGAAAACACACAGCCTTTGATCCTCCTAGCCCCCTTAATTTTTACTGAATAACTTTGGTCAAAGAGAATAGTTTGGAACTCTGCGGAATGGAGAAGTAGGAGGATTCACAGCCCTCTCTAATGGCAATTAGAGGAGAGAGCACAAAACCTCTAGAGAATTGGAGACTACACCGCAAAAGAAGTAAAGATCAAAGAAGAATGACAGTGCGTGAGAGGTGTTTCTTCCATTGTTGGAATAGTTTGGGCCACAATTATTTGCTATCACAACGTCTGAAGCAGTTTTCAGGATCCCACCCTACTTCAAGAAATGATATTTTCACATGGAATGATGTCTTCCTGGCTTTTAGAGAGGAGTCTAATGAGGAAAGAGCACAGAGGAGCAAGCCCAGCCCCAGATGTCTGCATCTCATAAATCCAAAATGCTTGTTTACCCATTTTATGAATGTGGATGTTTACAAAGCTACACAATAAATTCCAACAGACTTAAAAGCCTGACATGACCACATTAGCTTTCAGTATTCCCCAAAATAGCAAGCCCAGCACATCAAATCTCTGCTCTCCGAAGCCTGCCTGTGAACTAATTTTCTCCTATGCTATGTAAGCCCACTTCCCACTGATCATCTTTGTGTTTTACTTCCTGTCTTAATGATGCTAAATTTAAGAATTATGATAGGATTTGAGCTGTCTCAATGCTGACGACGAGCCACAGTACAGACAGGCTGCCTGCCTTCCTTTTGAAAACCACATTCCCTCTCTTTAAAAAAATCATGGCATCCTCTACATAGCATTGCTCCACTTCGCACACTGTCTTCCCTTATATTTCTTAGATATACAAGGGGCTGATCCATGAAAACCTAAGAAAACAGAAAGGAAACGACACAGTATACAGGTGGTTCAGTATCCCAAATCTGCCACCCAAAATGTGTTTTTAAAAAAATGCTCCAATGTAATTTTTCACAATGTTGTTAAAACATGGAAATTCGTAGGTATCTGACGTTAATTGAACAGATATTTCGAGGCTCTCACAGTAAATGTAGTGTACCTAGTTCAGAAGGACGATAATCAAGCATCCCAGTGAAATAGCAGAAACCAGTCCAAGGGTAATAAGCCTTTGCAAGATAACTTCATTTGCCTTAATGTTTTGTAATTTCAATATCATCATGCTATTTGTTGTGTTTCATAATTCATCACTTTTATCAGAAAAACATTTGTGTTGTGAGCACTGGCAATTTATCATTTTTATCAAAAAACCATGCTTTTCCTCTTTCTTCGCTTTAACCGCACTCAAATACAGCCATAAAATTTTTAGAAATTTTAGATCCTTCAACAATATTTTCTAAGGTATTAAATCTCTTTATAGATTCCATTGATACAGAACAGTTCTTAATTTAGTTTCAAATATGTTTTCCTAATAGATTAAATAATTTTTTTCTATACTTATTTTTCCCCTTTTGGTATCTTTTATAAATAACAGATTCTAACATCCATTAAAATCTATTAAAACCCATGACTCACTCAGTTAAGCAGCTTAAACAACATTTATGCTGTATAAAATTAAAAGGTCTCAAAATTAGAATAGTTGTCTACTCCATTTCTCCCCAGCTCCTTGAGTGCTATCCGCCCTCTGCATGCAGTGGCACAGAGTGGGTGTGTTTCTAAGGCATCCCATTCCATGGGTGGACAGCTCTAGTTGAGAGAAAGTTCTTCCTACAACTAAGATAAAATGTGTCTCCCTGGAACTTCCCAGTCAAGTTTCTCTTCCGGAGAATGTTCTCCAAAAGTATAAAGACAGGCAACAAGCTCCACTCAAACCTCTTCTCCATACTGGACATCTTGGACCTTTGATCCTTTTTCACATGATGAAGTATCATTATGTAAAAACCCTCTTCATGGTTATAGTCAATATTACATCATAGGGCACTTTAAATATAATGATGTCAAATCCTCTTATGTCCCTTGAATTACTTCTCATAAAGGTTCTGTAGGGAGCTCTGAGGGCAAACTCACTAATAATTTAGTTTTTTTAAAAAATTTTCTTCATGAATTAATTAGTTTACTCAACATACAGTTTAATAACTGACTCCCCCTCTCTCCCTCTCTAAGTGAAGTGTGCCATACAGAATCTCTCTTACAAAGTGACCTCCACTGTATCTGAAGCCTGAAATGCATGTAATTTCCTCTTTTTTGCCCCTGTAATGGAGGTAGTGATAAGCTCTGGCTAATGAGAAGCCAGGTTATCTAGAAATGGGCAGGTATTGGACTGTGTTTCCTTCTCCCTGTCTTTATTTGCTAGCTTTGCAGTCAGATTTAATTCAAACTCAAGTCTTACCTCTCACAGCTGTGTAGCCCTGGGCCGGTTAACCTCCCAGAGTCTTAGTTTTCATGTTGTAAAATGGGGTCCACAGCAGTTTCCACCTCAAGATGTTTGTGAAGATTAAAATCAATTGGCACAGTGCTTATATAGTAAACACATTTAAGAGTAATTATGATGAATGATGATGATGATTGTTATCTCTTTCATTGAAACCACTGGCATAGTGCTTAAGAGCACAGGCCATACAGCCAATGGCCTGGATTTGAACCCCAGCTTTACCATTTCATGTACGTTTGGGAAGTTTCTTAACCTTACCATCCTTTAGTTTTTTCATCTGTAACTTGGGGATAATAATACTACCTATGTCAAAGGAATATTGTGGGTCTTCCCTGGTGGCACAGTGGTTGAGAGTCCGCCTGCCGATGCAGGGGACATGGGTTCGTGCCCCAGTCCGGGAAGATCCCACATGCCGCGGAGCGGCTAGGTCCGTGAGCCATGGCCGCTGAGCCTGCGCGTCCGGAGCCTGTGCTCCGCAACGGGAGAGGCCACAACAGTGAGAGGCCTGTGTACCGAAAAAAAAAAAAAAAAGAATATTGTGAAGTTAATTAGCTAATATATGCAGAACCCTCAAAAGAGGAACCAGCACATGGTAAAAGCTCAAAAAATATTAGTAATTAATTATTAATAATATGAAGTCAAATGTACTGTCTTTCCCAAAGCTGCTGCTCTAGGAAAAGCAAAGCAAAACGCCTTCAATTTCCTCCTTTGCTTGTTCAGTAAGAGGATAAGCTTCAGAGAACATAGAAGAAAACCACACCTGCCTTTACTTACTGCCTTCCTCTCTGTAGCTGGGAGGGGATCATATATTCCACTAACAGAGTACAAAGCTTTAATATATAAAATGTTTCAGCTGGAAAACTTTAAGGTATATAAGCAGTTTCTGTTTCATCAAAAATAGAAATCACACACACACACACACACACACACACACACACACGTATAACAAGTATTCAAAGGCTAAGAGCTAAAATACATCCTCATGCAAGCTTTGAAACCCTGATACTTTCATTCACAAAGGGGATTGCTTTTTTGTACAATTCCGAAAATTTTAATGAGTCCAGGAAGGCCTATTAAAACTATAGGAATTTGAGATGTGCATTTCTAAACCACTTAATATATGCATTCTTTTAATACTTGCAATGCTATTGATTATTGCAGATATTCTCTATTCTGAGCCTAGACATCTCACATACACACACACACACACACACACACACACACACACACTCAAGTGCACCACACACAGAGAGAATATAGGTATTTTAGACACTTCTCCATTATGAAAACCACAAATCTGGCCAACTTGGTACAAAACTTGTGAATGAATATCTTTTGGGAGGGGGATTTAAGCAGTTAATCTCCAATTACTGTTTGAATAAACTGTGTGAAATGGAGGGAAGCTCTATATTTCCCTGCTAACAGTGCAGCATAAGTCTGATCTTTTCACTAACGGATGCTCAAATAAGATACAAGTTCAAGTTCATGCCTCACTTACACCTTCTCAACCACCATCTGACTCCTACCCATGAGAGCAGAGAAACTGCCTGAGCTGCACACTCCACCTTATGCATCTGGGCTTCTGACACTAATGGCTACCACTGTGTTGAACCATAAGGTCTGCTCACCTGGGAAACAGACATGCTGTGATCTGGAAAATCCTCAAAGCAGTAGATCTGCACAAAAGAGGATTTTAACAAAGAAAGCTAATGAAAACCATACTTGCTATCTACTTTTGTCAGCCTACCATAAAATGTATCACTGTTGATGTTTATTCTGATATCACATTTTTAACAACCATGAGCCTTTCATCTTTATTTTAATTAACAATAGTGGTGGGGATTACACGATTCTAGTTTTTGAGGGATTGGTCCAGTTTTTGTTTTGTTTGTTTCGCTTTTCTTATGAGGCAGCATAAAATCAATGCAAACATGGATTTCAAAATCAGGAAGAACTGGGTTTGAATCCACATTAAGTCATTGGGCAATTTATACAACTTTAATGAATCCTCATCTTTAAAATAAACATACTAGTTAATTATAATAATGTTAAGATGATGATTGACAACTTTGAGCACTTATTATATGCTAAAGTGTGTTAATCCTTCTAAGTGCATAGCTCATTTAGTTTTCACAACAAACCTATGAGATTTGTAGCATTATTATCTTCATTTTACAGATGGGGAAGTAGTCTCAGAAAACCAAAGACTCGAAAAAGTTAAGAAACTTGCAGTAAGTCATAATAAAAGAAATTTTCACATATTGAGATACAGGGAACTCAATCTGACTTATACATGAATTAATTTGAATTTTATGCTAACTAAAATAGCCTGTTTGTGGCCTATCAAACATACATTGTACATCTGCTTTCATGAAAGAAAAGGGCACATTGACCAGAAATAAAGAATGTCCATGTTAAAAATAAAGATTAAATGCCCCTCTTCCTAGAATGCCAATACTGGTGATAAGGTTACCTTCCCAGGTGCCAAGGCCACACTGACTCACTGTGTACATGCTGGTCTGTTCTTGAAACCTGAAGAAATGTAACCCCTGAAGAAATGTTTAATGTTCTTTGTTCTGACAAGATATAAAACTGTACTGAAAACCCTGCTTCTCTGGAGCGGTTTCTCACAGTAATCTGGGAAGCGGGCTTCCAGGCTAGTCCTCAGTTTGGCTCAAATAAAACCCTTTCCTATTCTTATTACTGACTATTTATTATTTTTGTCAACAGTCACATGGGTAATAAATGGACTTGAATCCAGGTCTATCTGATTCTATAATCTGTGCATCTGGTTCTATAATCTGTGCTGTTCACACTACACCACTACAATTAAAAACAAAAAGATTTATACAAGTTTTTGGTTGCATTCCAAAAGGAAGGTGGTATTTGATCACTGACACAATCTGAAAACAAAAAAAGTAACTTGTGCATCTAACCTTAACATAAGAATCCTGCAGAGAACAGGAGGACCAATGGTTCTCCCAATGGCTCTGGATTTCTTTTTTTCTTTTTTTTTAATTAATTAGTTTATTTTTACTTATTTATTTTTGGCTGCGTTGGGTCTTTGTTGCTCCACACAGGCTTTCTCTAGTTGTGGCAAGAAGGGGTTACTCTTCGTTGCAGTGTGCGGGCTTCTCGTGGCGGTGGCTTCTCTTGTTGCAAAGCACGGGCTCTAGGCGTGCAGGCTTCAGTAGTTGTGGCACGCGGGCTCAGTAGTTGTGGCTCACGGGCTCTAGAGCACAGGCTCAGTAGTTGTGGTGCATGGGCATAGCTGCTCCGCGGCATGGGGGATCTTCCCAGCTCTGGGTTTGTTCTTACTGCTAACCTCCACATCCCTTCCCTACTCTCCTGTTCCATCTGGCTGGGGCAGCCTGTCCTGGGCTAGAAGCTCAGGTCTCTGGTGTAACAATGATTTCTCCTTATTCATTTGGTATGCCAATATTTTTAACACAAGGCCCCAGACACAGTATTTATTAAGCAGAAAAATGAATTTTTCTGAAGGATTCACATGATTCTTGCAAATGTGGGGTAAGTTCTCCATATACTGAATATATATACATATACATATATGAACTCATTTAATTCTCATTACTATCCTACTTTTATCCCCACATGCATTTTCTAGATGAGAAAATGGAGGCACAGAAAGGTTAAATACTTATTCAAGTTCACACAGTAAGTTTCAGAGTCATGGTTTTAATTCAAATATAAACTCTTGAGATATTGTAATGTTTTATAATATATAAATTAAAAATAAAATCTACTTTTTAGGCAATAGAATTAGTTTCATATACTTTAGTTAGATCGCTCACAAAACCAGCAGTCTTCATGAATGAAAGACAATATTCTAGATATTTACTAGGGTAACAAGAAGTTTCAATTACACAAAAAATACACTTGGCCTGATAACTATCATAGTAAGTGAATACCAAAGGTATCTGTGTAATCATATAAAATTATCGTGATTATTCAAAGTTACTTGACCCTCGTATGAAATGTACAAAAGCATCTGGGGAGAAAACAAAATAATACCAAAACTTTACGACTGACCTGAAGCTGTTAAACTAGAAAATTAGGTAGCAAAGAAAAATTTGACTTACAATAGCTTCTAAATTGGCTAATCAGGGCTTCCCTGGTGGCGCAGTGGTTGAGAATCCACCTGCCAATGCAGGGGACATGGGTTCATGCCCCGGTCTGGGAAGATCCCACATGCCGCAGAGCGGCTGGGCCCGTGAGGCATGGCCGCTGAGCCTGCGCGTCCGGAGCCTGTGCTCCGCAACGGGAGAGGCCACAACAGTGAGAGGCCCGCGTACCACAAAAAAAAAATAAATAAATAAATAAATAATTAGGCTAATCAGATTCTGACTACTGTTATTCTAAATCTAGCCAAAGCCACCCACAGGAGCGTAAACAATACATATGCTGGCATGGGGTATCTGGTTGACTGCATGGGACCCCCAGGTGTTTCTGGGAAGCGTTTCCCAATAAGGAAGTGGTGGGATGACAACAGAGGAAAGAACTATAATGTCCTATAGTACCTGAAATTATCTCAAAGTGAAAATCTTAAATTATTATTTTAGAAAATAGATAGGTAGGGACTTCCCTGGTGGTGTAGTGGTTAAGAATCTGCCTGCCAATGCAGGGGACACGGGTTTGATCCCTGGTCCAGGAAGATCCCACATGCCATGGAGCAACTAAGCCCGTGTGCTACAACTACTGAGCCTGTGCTCTAGAGCTCGCGAGCCACAACTACTGAGCCTGAGCGCCACAACTACTGAAGCCCGCACGCCCTAGGGCCTGTGAACCACAACTACTGAGCCCATGCACCACAACTACTGAAGCCCGTGCACTCCAGGGCCCGCGTGCGGTAACTACTGAGCCCACGTGGTGCAACTACTGAAGCTCACGCACCTAGAGCCCGTTCTCCACAACAAGAAGCCACTGCAATGAGAAGCCTGTGCACCGCAATGAAGAGTAGCCCCCACTCACCGCAACTAGAGAAAGCCCGCACACAGCAATGAAGTCCCAACACAGCCAAAAATAAATTTTAAAAATAATTTTTTTAATAAATAAAAACAATAGTTACCATTTAAAAAAAAACAAAAGTAGGTAAAGCTTTAATATGTGAAAGTTTTCTTTGCATCTTAATGAAATTCTTTGCAATTAAACTGTTGGTTACAGATCAGACGAGAGAATGATCAGTTCGATTTTATGAAAACAATCAGGATTAAAACAGATTAAGGCACCCCCACAAGTAAAACCATCCAGTTCTCCCTAGGGAGTTAGGACAGAGCCCAAAGTCTTCATCTCAGTCTGACTTGATCCTGCTTATTAACTCTCCGGCTTCAACTATGGACCTTTCCGTATTCATCATGTGTCAGCCATATTGATTTTTTTTTAGTTCCTGTATTTCTTGTCACAGGGTATTTACACACAGTGTTTCTTCTCCTCCTCCTAATGCTCTTTTCTCCAGCTCTTCCCAAGATTAGCTCCTTCTCATGCTTCAGGTCTTGCTTAAATGTAGTCTGCCTGGAGATTCCTTTCTTGATTTCTCTAGCCTTACACTCCATCACCCATTGCAGTTTTTGTTTGAATTCTTTTTACTCTTATCAGAATTTGTAACTATTTAATGATTTGTTTATTTTTTATCTTCGTCTCCTACCTGATTGTAATTTCTATTAGGACAATTACCAACTATATCCCAGGTCCTACAGAACGTCTAGAACATGATGGAAACGCAATCAAAATTTGGTGACTGTAGAATGAATAAATAATGAATGAATGACCACGACATGTTTGTTGTATCCTTTCCTTCAAGTTATTTAAAGTTATTTCATGGTGCTTATCTGCAAACTGGGTTGAACATTTATTGGGTTTCACTGCCTTTTTGTTTCCCCAAATCTTAACTTCATTCCCTTGAAAAGTCTAAGAATTACTTATTAGATATCAAAAAAGTTAATAAAAGGAGTACATTCTTATACTCTAACCTGCTAGTAGAGACCAAGCTCTAAATGTAGAGGGATTTGGAAAAGAGAAAGAGGAAAGGGGGAAAGTATAGATATCAGAACCTGAATCTGAAAATAACTCATGCTAGAGAATTCAATCATTTACCACTTGTGACAGTCTGGTCCATTCTCAAACATCTCCCATGATAGCAATTTATTAGGGCTTAACTTAATGTCAGAATATACCTTTACGAAGGCAGTTCTCTATTTCACATAAAGGCAAATCTCCTTTTGAAGGGGATAGATACACTGACCTACACATCAGCAGTAACTCACAAAAATAATTAAGACAGAAATTGATACACATGCTTCAAAAAGTGGTTTAACAAGCATATTCTAATTTGTTACCCATAATGATGCTGAAGTATGGGTAAGGAAAATGTTATTTTTAACCTCATCTTAGAGATGAGCAAATTGAGAATCAGAAGATGTAGATGACTTATCCAGACTCTTCAGCCTCAGTATTTCTTCTTTTCATTATGCCCCATCGCCTCTTCACCACTGGGTTAATTCTTGGAGTGAACCACATACTGAATATTCTTTCAAAATAAAATCCTTAGAAAAATGGCATATATAAGCAGCATGGATCTCAAAATGATATATGAAATTCTAGAGAGTACAAACAATAGTGACAGAAAGAGCAGAGACTGCCAGTAATTGTTTGAGGACAGAATTGACTGCAAAAGGACATGAAGAATTTTTTAGGGTGATGAAAATGTTCTATATCTTGAATGTAATGCCTTACTCAACTGCATATAATTGCTGCAATTCATCAAACAATACAATTAGTGAATTTTCTGTATATAATAAAGCTGGGAAAAATATATATTTTTCCATGATTATAAAAAAGAACTTTTCAATACAACATTTTTTTAATTCATAGGAGTATAAAAAATTTTAAATGCCTATAATTTCACTACCCATAAATAACTATTGATGTGACTTAAGAAATTTTATCAAGTATTTTAGGAATTATACTTTACATATAACTTAATATGATGATATCATAAATTGACCTCCATGTTATCAAATATTCTTAGAAATTATAATATTAAATTGGTATATAAATTTTATTGTGTTATTTTATTCACTGCAAGTTATCAGCCTGGTTCCAGTTTCATTGTAATAAATAATTCTATCTATAGATAAACTTGCACATACATTTTTGTGCACACCTCTGATCATTTCCTTAAGATACAATTAGGTTGAAGGATAGCTGGTTCATAAGTGATGAATATTTTTTTAGGTTCTTGATAGGTATTTCCAAATTGTTATTCAGAAAAATGTACCATTTTACATGCCCCTCAGCAATCGATAAAAATGTCGTTGTTACTGAATCATTTACAAAATCAGGTATATCATTAATTTAAATTAACTTTTGGCCAAGTCGATCACAGAAAAAGAAATGTATTGTGCACTCACTGAGTAACTTACAAAGCTCCATTTTTCCTGTTGCCAATTGTAATTCTTCTAGTAAATTGCTTCTTCTTTGTAATACAGTTTTATTTTTCCTCTTAATCCATAACAGCTCTTTTTATACTCAAGGTATCAACCCATCATCAGATGAGTTGTCAGTATTTTTACAGTTTTCCACTTTAAAAAAAAATATACATTCTAGCTGTGCCGCGAGGCATGTGGGATCTTAGTTCCCTGACGAGGGGACGAACCCTCACCCCCCTGCAGTGGAAGCATGTAGTCTTAACCACTGGACAGCCAGGGAAGTCCCTCCACTTGTCTTCTAATTTTGCTTATGTTCTTTTTGTTAACTTATAAATTTTTAAAAATATTTATACATTCAAATCTAGCAGTCATTTCCTTTGTAGCTCCCAACATAAATGTTAAGCTGAAGGCCCATCCCCGACCCAGGCTCCAATAAATACTCATTTATATATTCTTATAGCTGTTCCATAGTCCGTTAGCATCTCAACACCATCTCTGGTCCATTCACCTTCTTTTGTGACCTCATTATTTTGCCTACTATTTATAAAAGTCTCTGTGTGTGTGCACGTGCACACACACATGCACACCTGTCTCAAATTCTCTCTTTCTCATTATATTTAAACTATTTGGACTAACATTTCTTTGCTGATATGTAGCCAAACTGCAATCCTATATCACTCTTTTTATTAGAGGTCCATCCAAATGGTGTGATAAAATTCCTTAAACAGCAACTGTGACTAAAGGGATCTTCTGTTCTATGATATAATCCACAATCTGTTCTAAATGAAGTTTATTGCTTCATATTTTCAAATAGCATTAAGGCTTCTCTTCTCTCCTACAATCACTATCTCCACAGAATAAAAGGATCCAAATGCCATGAAATCTCTGTCATCTCAGTCTCTGATAGATGCAATCCTGCAGATTCAATGTGGCTATGATCTCTGCCACAAAAATGACTGGTAAAAGCAATGAGTGAATTGAATGTACCTTATTGGCTGGCTACTGAATAAATGCAACATGGATTTCTGAGTTTGCCAGAACTTAAGCCACTAGAGACTTCGAGGAACAGAGGCAATACCTGAAACTAAGCTCTCTGGACTAGTAGCCAGAAAATGCAGAACATCTGTTTCTAAGAGCTGTCAACTGGTAGCAAACCAGTTGGGGAAAAATCCAACTTGAAGACTCACTAAACCTTAATAGGAAAGATGGGCAAGAGGCAAAATGACAAAGAAGAAAGTCAACAAAAGGAACTCATCAGGGCTTCCCTGGTGGCGCAGTGGTTGGGAGTCCGCCTGCCAATGCAGGGGATGCGGGTTCGTGTCCCAGTCTGGGAAGATCCCGCATGCCGCACAGCTGCTGGGCCCTGTGAGCCATGGTTTCTGGGCCTGCACGTCCAGAGCCTGTGCTCTGCAATGGGAGAGGCCACGGCAGTGAGAGGCCCGCGTACCGCAAAAAAAAAAAAAAGAGAACTCATCATAACACAACCTTATAAAAACATACTTAGCGAAATCCAAAATTTCTGGAATTATCAATTATAACAATTTTTAGTCTCCGATGTGACTCCTTAAGCATTCATCTGTAAGGTCATCTTCTGTTGGCATCTTTCCTATACACTGGACAGCAAATGTTCAGTCACCCTTTAGCTCCCTATTTCCCTCTGCAACACAAATCTGCCGTCTGTCACCTCCAGTTCTGATTGGGGTTAGAGAGGAGGGCGAGAAGCAGAAGCCGTAGAGACGTGATTACGTAGAATGGGAGTAGTATGGAAGTCAAGGCAGCTGGATTCTTCTCCAGGCTGTACCTCTAAGTAGGAGTGGGGAATTTTGTGGTGGTACGCCCCTCCTCTGGGCCCAGGATAATGGTATAAAATAAGAGTGATGGTCATGAAAAGATGTTCAACATTGCTAACTATTAGAGAAATGCAAATAAAAATTACAATGAGGTACCACTTAATACCAGTCAGAATGGCCATCATTAAAAAAATCTACAAAGAACAAATGCTGGAGAGGGTGTGGAGAAAAGCAAACTCTTCTGTTTGCTTTTGCTTTCTGTTGGTGGGAATGTAAATTGGTGCAGCCATTATGGAAAACAGAATGAAGGCTCCGCAAAAAAACAAAAATAGAGTTGCCATATGATTCAGCAATCTCACTCCTGGGCACATACCTGGACAAAACTATAATTCAAAAAGGTACATGCACCACGATGTTCACTGCAGCACTATTTACAACAGCCGAGACATGGAAGCAACTTAAATATCCATGAATGGATAAAGAAGATGTGGTACATATATACAATGGAGTATTACTCAGCCATAAAAAAGAATGAAATAATGCCATTTGCAGCTACAGGGATGGACCTAGAGATTATCATACTAAGTGAAGTAAGTCAGACAGAGAAAGACAAATACCATACAATATCACTTATATATGGAATCTAAAATATGACACAAATGAACTTATCTGTGAAACAGAAACAGACTCACAGACATAGAGAACAGACTTGTGGTTGCCAAGGGGGAGGGTGGATGGCAGAGGGGAGGACTGAGAGTTTGGGATCAGCGTATGCAAACTATTATCTATAGAATGTATAAACAACAAGGTCCTACTATATAGCACAGGGGACTATATTCAATATCCTGTGATAAACCATAATGGAAAAGAATATGGAAAATAATGTATATACATATGTATAACTGAATCACTTTGCTATACAGCAGAAATTAACACAACATTGTAAATCAACCATACTTCAATAAAATAAATTTTAAAATATAATAAGAGTGATGTTGATGCTCTGCTGAGTTTTTTCCACAGCTAACATTTTAGATTTTAATACTAATTCCTTCCTAGATAGTTTTCATCTATTTCATTGTGCCACAAATAAATCATTTTCAGCATTACCCATTTTGAATAAAAAGTGAATACTGCCTAACACTATAGGGTCTGTGTAATAGGACAGCCTCATAAACTCACCCAGAGCCAACTGGCATCACAGATGTAATGGAGAGTTTTATTCTACCGGAGTTTACGCTATGAAATATCTGGGCCAGATATACCTCAGCATATGCTCATCTTCAGGGAAAAAGAAAAACATCGCAACTTTTAGATGTGTCTTAATTTTTCTCAGTAAAATAGAGTAGAATTTTAAGGGCTATTAACATAATACAAATACTACATATTGTTTGCTGAGGAATTACATAAATATCTATCCCTAGGTCTAGAATTTGTTTGGTGCCACACCTGAGCCTAACCCTGAATTTAAGATTTTAGCAAATTCATGAAGACACCATTTTAAAGTGATATAATTAACATTTACCAACTCACTGGACAGACTTGTTAATCTAACCACCCTCTGAATGTCTGCTATGTGCCCAGAACTATGCCAGGTGCTGAGGATATAAAACGATTAGTATATAGTCCACACAATGATGGAACACATAAGCACATTACTTGAGAAAACAAGCAGTTCACATAGCATGGTAAGTGCCAGACTAAAGGCAAGACTGGACAGAGACAGCCTCCTAGACAAACTCAAGACATAAATGCTTTACGTAGTGGCTCAAGAAGGGCTAATCATTTAAACCTTACTTTGGAGTAAGGTGTCATGTGGGGAATGATTTAAGATTGCTGGGCCCAGCCTCTGCTCTTGCCCTGAGTCGTTCAGCTCTAACACCAAATATGGATACTCCATCTGGTAACGCAAAAGTGTCACAGGTAACTAGATTCATATACCTGAGAAGGTAGTTTGGGACTAGGACCACCTTGTGGTTGGAATCTACTTCCTGGGGATTTTTATTCTTCAACCCTACTTACTTTTCAATAGAATCTTCCCAACCACATACTTTAGTCTCCTTAAAAGGAGCTCTAATAAATGTAATATCCTCCTCCTTGGGACATTTCCAGTGTTATGTATGACTAGGGAAATCAAATGCCCATTACAGAACAGGGACCAGGTAGGTACTCCCAGCTTTGCTCCTTAGTCCAGATCTAGATAGGGCTACACACAAAATGCTAAAGGGAGCACAGGAAGGGGAGCATCTCGGGGTGGCCTCTCAGTCTGGAGCACAGAGAGAAACGCAATTTCTGGAAGCAAAAGAGTTTGGCAAATTTAGCCACAGATATGAGAGTAAGATAGCACTCTGGATAGTAAGAACAGCTCTGGTAAAGGCAAAGAAGTAAGAGGACCCATGGTACTTTCTGAATATAAGAAGTGTTGTATAGCACAACAATAGGCTGGAGGTGGATGGGGACAGTTTGAACTAAGATGTTTGAACTGTATCATTAAACTGGATGGGGTGGAAGAGGTTTTAAGGTTTTGTGATCAGGATTGTGTTTTAGAAAATGACTCTACTATCCGTAGAAAATAGATCAGAGTGGGGCAAAACAAGAGGAAGGAAAGCAAACCATGTCAATTACAGAAAATTATTAATTCTTCAGTTTTTAGTGGTTGATACCAAATTTTCCTTTAACTTCTAGACCCAAAGGTAAAATTTTCTTATAGAATGGAGGTAAACATAATGTTCCAAGCATGTGCTTCATAATGCAAAAAGTTATTTTTTATGTTGTGGCTTTTCCTTAAAACTTAATTTAAAGAACTACTGAAATTCACACAAAATAGACAAAAGATATTACTTCAAAGAAATAAAGATTAAGTGCCCCCATTTTCACAGCTTCAGACTAAGGCAAAATTCTATTATATTTGATATAGCTTCTCGTCTGTTAGAAAAAAAAACGAGTCTAACAAATATCAAGTGAATAGATGACCTTAAGCACTTAAGTAAATACTTAAGACCATCCTGTCCGAGCATAACACAGTAACATGAAGAAATGATAACTGAGTTTTGAAGATTCATTAGTGGGATTACAGACAATATACATATTTGGCAATTGTGTCAACATAAACTTTGGTAAAATGGCTAAGCAATTCCAATTTTTTTAATCCTTTTTTAAAAAAGATGGTTCTTATCTTATTTCTCTTTAATTTTCCACATGGAGGAGCACATGACTTTGAGCTGTAATCCTCATCAGTTCCTTACTTTTGACATGTCATTGAAGGACTCATATGCAAAAGATTCAAGTTCTGCAAAATGTCCAAAAAGAAGCTTCAGGCTTGGATGACACATTTCAAGTATTATTTTTAGGAAAGTAACCTTTTTACATCATTTAAACAGTTAAAATCTATGTTCAAAGAACTTTTGCAATAAGAAATAGACAACGAAACTTTGGAAAGAGGAAGTATTAGAAATCAAGAAAAAATAAAAATGAAGCATGGCAATAAAAACCTCCTTTGTCAAACTCAAACACCTGGTTCCACATCAAAGGTCTCTCCGATTTCCTTCTCCTCCCAGCTTTCTCTGTCTTTGTTTCTATTTGCTCCCAGTCACCTGAGGAGAAAAGCTAGTGCTTTTCTGTTCCCAGGCAGGTGATCCTGTGCTAACACTAAGGTTGCCTGAACTCAGGACACAGAGAATGATGCAATGCATAAATATTACTTTTAATTTGTTCTGGGGTTTTAAACGAAAAATTTGTCCTCCAAATGATTTTTTAGTACTTACATAAACTTCTAATTGGAAATCAGCATTTTCCAAGCATTCTCTCTTTATCTTTTATCTTTTTTTTCAGTTCGCTTCACTTAAAAATAATAGAATGAACCACTGAATTGTATACTTCAAACAGGTGAATTTTATGGTATAAAAATTATATCTTAATAAAACTGTTTTTAAAAAAGAAACAGAATACAGCATACAAACGATAGGTCTGGGTTTTAGTGCCATTTTCCCAATACTTCAACCATTTATTAAATGGAAATCACATCAGGTTTCCCTGGGGAGATACTCTCTCTCTAATTGGGCTTCTGATCCTTCAGTGTATCTGTGACATATATTTCAAATAGTCACGTATGTTTCTGCTTGCTCCAATATAAAAATTGATTTTTAAAATGTGATTATTTGCTTTTCTACTTAGAAACATGAAAAATACTATTGTTCAAGGCTTCGGACTTTGCAAGTTATACTAGTATATAACTTGTATAATATAAAAGACTAGTGATTAGTACATTGAAAGGTCTCCTAATTTGCTAGCATAAAAACTGTGCTGTAGATTTTATTACTTTCATCCTTCTGTCTCTTCTCTAGAGGTCATTTTTCATTTTTGTTTGTTTTGTTAACCTCTTTGGTATTCTTACTTGATTCCCTGAATACATGCTATTTTATCTTCCCCAAATGCTGTCCTCTCTTACTACAATTCATGTTGTAACTGAAATAAGTGATGTCCTCAAAGATTAAATTGATGAGAATAGCATATAAGATGAATTTTCCCATTAGCTAAATAGTCCACATAGAAATGGCTGTATGGCAAGTTATTACTTCAAGAGGTTCTCTGCAATGAAAATTTTATTAGTTGTGAAGTTCTGAGGTAAAATTCAACCTTAATTCCTGAGGATATTAAAAATAATTAAAACAGAAGTTTCCACTCATCTTAACTGATATGTTAGAAAAACCACTGTTCACATTTCAGTCCTGAAAACAGGAAAAAATGACTTCTCTTAGTTGGCAATTTATACAAATCAGAGTAGTGGTATGATAAAGAAAGGATAGGGGTAGGGATAATACTAAGGGGAGAACAATAGTAATGTCTGAGTTTGTAAATAGTTTATAAAAATAATTGTAAGTGGTAGAAAGGAGTCTATATTCCCTTGGAAAACCTTTACTAATATGGATTTATTCTCTTCAATGCATTCCAGAGTAGTTATAATAATAACTGTAATATGTATCAAATAAGTATTCAATAATAATAACAATAATAATAGTAATAACAACATCAAATCTGTGCCAGGCATGGTGCTAAGCAGTAATAATCCTTACAACAAAAGTGACATATACTCTTGGCTGGCAAGTCAGCTCCCATTCTTAACCACTTTCTTATTTGTCCTTCTGCTGGAAAGGCTAAGAAAAAGATACTTGTTTTCTAAGCCTCCCTCACCTTTAGTTCTAGTCAAAAAGGGAAAGAATTGATGTGCAGGTTAGGGGAAAGATTTCCCTTCGTGAAAAACAAGAAAGGCACCAAGTTCTCTTGCAACCCCCATGCCAAGCCACTTAATGTCCCTCTACCTGTTCCCTACCTTTGGGATGCTGTCATTTGAGAAGGGGAGGCCTGGAGCTATAACAATCATCTTGAAGCCATGAGTGAGAGGTCAAAAGACAGACATACATGGCATCCAGGGCCCTCATATCCTGAGCTGTTGAGCCAACCTACGATCTACCACCTCTGAGACTTCTACTTATACAATATAATTAAGTGCCTTTAGTATTTAAGCAGCTAGTAAGTCTTCTGTTTCTTGCAGCTTTATGCTTTAGGATAAACAGCCCTATGAAGCAAATTATGAAGAGACTGAAGGACAGAAAACCTGACCTCCCCAAAGTCACACAGCTAGGAAGTGGCAGAGACATGATTTCAACCCAGGCACTTTGTCTCCAGTGTCTTAAATCCCTACTCTACAACATCTTTCATTTCCAAAGGAAATTGCATGGTGTTTGAAAACAGTTACTTCCCTTTCCTTCTTCATCCTCCTAATATTTTCCAATTCTACCTCTTTTAATCTCTTCTTCCTCAATATGGCAATCTGACATCTACTCAAATTTGGTCCTTTGTGCCACCCTAGAATAATGTTTGAAAGTATTTTAATGTTATGGTACCTTTAAAGCCAACAGGCACATAAGTTTCCTCAATGACTGCTCTAAATTAGCATATTTTTCATTCTTTCATTCATCCATCCATCAATCCACCGAAACATTTACTGACCTTCCACTATGTGCCTGGCTCTGAGATATGAGTAACAGGACTAGTGTCTAACAGTTGAATCATACATGCACTTATACAGGAAAATACTGTATTTTAACATATTGTATAAACAGATTACAATGAAAAGCATAATAAAATAAATGTAAACAGGCTATGATTTTAGCAGAGGAATAAAGCAACTGGCTCTGTCTGCGGTCATCTCAGGGGTTCAAGAGGGTGTGCTTGAGCTGGACTATATCATATTCAAATGTAATTAGTTTCTACGCTCAGAAGTATGCAGATAATACCCTTGATGTCGAACTCATTTTTCATGTGTTCAGTAATGTTTAAATGTAAAAATTAAGCATACCCCATTTTTACCTTTTTATATTTACAAAATCCAAAATCAAGTACACTGAACATGATACATTTAACTTTGACATGTAAAATTAAAATGTCCACAAAAACCTAAGAAAGCTAGACTATTAGCATGTTCTTAAGTTTCTGGTTCTTAATCTGCTACTTTCAATAATTTAATTAGTTGTATTAAAAGTACTATAATTTACCAATGCACTTAGCTTCAGACATCTTTATAAACAGCATCTAGTTGACTGGGATTCTGATATCCTTGCACATTCTACAAATACTTTGAGTACTTAATATGAACACAAAAAATACTAAAACTCATATTTAAGATGGATTTTCATGTTCAAAATGATTGTAACGAACTGTGAACACCTAGTTTTTAACTTGGGGATGGATATAACTCTGCCTTTTGACCTCTGATTCTGATTCTATTCTTTTTCCGATGATTTCAAGTAGGTTTTTCTTCACTCATCTTTTAGTCCCAAGACATCCTTTTTTTCCATGCATTATTTATTGAGTTAAAGGGACTTTTCAAACACAAACCTGGAATATTCTGAGTTAATGAGATTACATGGACAACATCTGACTGTCTGAATCTGCAATAAAACATGACAGTGTTTGAAGCATATCTGTAAGGTCTTGAACAATGGAATTAATAATATTACTACCACTTACAATAAATTTTTATTACATTTCATAGGCTAACTATATTTTTTTATATACCGCTTTCACTCATGTTCGTAATTCTGCTAGTTGCTCTCCTGCAAAATCCCAATTATGTTGGCATGACCTTTTGATTTCCCATGAAATGAAGCTGCTTCATCCACAATAACATCTTTAATACTCTGTTACTATACTTGTATTTTGGTGGTTTCTGGAATTCCATTCACTGGGTCTGTAATACAGTCAAGGTCCTTATCTGTGAAGGATATCATCAAAAACACCAGTATATAATATTTAAATGTTTTCAAAACTGAGCAGAAAGGGTTTTGTTACCACTGCAGGATTTCTATCTTAAGCTTTACCTTTGTTATATATATATATATATATATATATATATATATATATATATATATATATATAAACTTAATGTTGACTAGTGTCAAAACACTAAATTTGGAGTCCAAAGGGTAGAATTCTTTCTTTAATGTTTGTAACACTGGACCAGGCATCAATCTCTCTAGACCTCCACTTTCCTATTTCTCAAGAAAAGAGCTTAAGCAGGGCAATTTCTTGACAGAGCATCTCTAAAATGCCTTTGGACATGGTGGCCACTTGTTCTGAAATGTCTTAAATATTTGAGGTTGAACTCCCTCCAAAACAAACCCTGGAACAAGAATTTGAGCCCAAGCAGTTTGTTTGGTAGTTATCCCAGGAAACAAAGAAGGAATTGAAACCAGTTAGGGGAAAGACAATGAGGATGTTAAGTTACCACAGTGAGTACCAGGAGCTTCATTTTACTGGGATGCTTTGTATGATGTCAAACCTGCTTCCCAGAGTTATCCTACCCAAAGGCTGAGGGAGCCAGGGCATTTGTACACCAACGCTTGTCAGTCATTGGTTGGAGGCTACTGAGAGGGAAGGGTTCTATTCACCAGCACTTCCAGACTACCATGCAGGGCTCTAGAAGCCAGCATTATCAAGCAAAGAGATACAGATGTGAGGAATTTTATCTTGAGGCAAAGTGCACTGAACATGGGTTGAAAGGACATAGGTGGAATCTGCTACACCACTCCTTCCCATGCTCCTCTCCCAATCTACCTGGCAGACTTGTGATCATCCTCTGAACTAGCTCAAATGTTACATCATCTGTGCACAGCTTCCCTTGACTCCTGAGCTCTGTCGTACCACATACATCATTATAGGAATGATTGCACTGCATGCTTATCTCCACTAAACTCTAAGTTCTTTCTATCTCTAGCCTACCTACATCTATCTGAGCAATGCTATTGGGTAAGTCTGTGGTTCGTTTGTAAAAATTTAGTATTCACCAAGCTGTCTCTTATCTCATTTCTGTGAGGAAACAGAGCATGCAGAAATTACTACAGTTGCTTATGCCAAATAGCCATCCCTGTCTGTAACTCAAATTATTTAGACATTGAAACAGTGGAACAGTTTATGCTGACATTTTAATGTTGTTATCAAATTCATAACACCAAAAACTTGGTGAGCCACGCTGGAAAATTCACCCAGCAGTAGCAGCTCCAACAAGCATATATTGAATGTCTACCTAATATGTTTAAGGCTCTGTGCTGCTTAAGACTTTTCCATTTTCTATATATTTTAGATGTATAATTTAACCTGAGATCAAATCAGATGTTTAAATTTTAATATTAAAATCAGATTGTCAAAAAACACCAAGTTAATTTGAGCACACTAAGGTAACATTCTCAGATTTTTCACTGATAATTTATAAAAAAGAAGCTTGCCTTGCAATTTATATTAAAGTTGTCTCTTCTGCCTATCTGAAGATGCATTTTTCACGCACTGTCAGATTCTGTTACTTTATATAAATAGTACACAATCTTCAAAGCACTTTTGTATTTTTCCACTGGTAGAACCTTGTCCCATTAGCTATTATATTAGATAATAGAGCTGGCTTTTAAAAATATATATTCTAAACTTCTTTTCATATTTGTCAGTTATCAAACAAAATGTGTATTTTCTCTGTTATGTTTCACCAAAATATCCCTGACTTTATGGCCAACCCTGTGGGGGGAAAAAGTACAAAAATGAGTAAGAGTTGTAAATTTCAGAAGGTTCATGATTTTTAAACTTCCGTGTACCTAGCAGCAGTATGTTTTATCTAAGTAAGTTACTTTAACAAAGTTTCATCTGATCATTTTAATTTCAGTCTTACCCAATCTTGGTCTACTCAAACAAACTAAAAAAACCTTTCCCAATTCTTTTTATCTAACTCTTTGCTCCTAGGCAACCTGACCTATACTGTTTACACCTACCCATCCATCCATTCTCTTTCTCCTACTTTCTTAGGTATCAATGTGTTTTTTGGACTTCCCTGGTGGTCAAGTGGTTAAGACTCTGTGTTCCCAATGCAGGGGGCATGGGTTCGAATACTGGTCAGGGAACTAAGATCCCACATGCTGCATGGCACGTAAGACTCTGTGTTCCCAATGCAGGGGGCATGGGTTCGAATACTGGTCAGGGAACTAAGATCCCGCATGCCGCATGGCATGGCCAAAACAAACAAAAGAAACCCAAAATATAATTGTTTCAATGTGTTTTTTGCTTCTAGTCTGTTTTTAGTAATTGTTATTGTACCCTTAAAAGGCAAAGCATGGGGAGATTTGCTGACTTTTTTTAGAAAGAGCTAGGGTTTTATTTTTTTTCCCCTCTGGGTCAATTAAATTTCTATGAGCTCCCTAGTGAGCTGGTCTAACACATTATAATAAGTATTATTCTGAGGGTTATATATAGACCTGACTTGACATATCAGCCGGAGAAAGGAAAGGCAGCAAAAGTCAACCTAGACTGCTGATCAGTCATTCTGACACACAGTTTAAACTGTGCCCTTTGGCAATATAATGTCTTTAGAGGAAAAAAAAAATTGAAAGAAAAACAAGGAGCAATATGCTTAATAAAATAACCTTAGTGAAAACAAAAATGAACCTCAATTACAGCAGCAGTTTTTTGGATTACACTACATTACATATTAAAAATAAACAGGTAGTTTTGTAATAAATGTATAAAGTAAGTTTCTTCATGTACGTATCCATGACAACCCACGTTTACGTTTTCGAGTTTCAAATAGCTTGGTTACCAGGAATATGTAAATTATTGAAAACACTGTAATAAGATAAAATTATGTTTCCATAAACATCCATTAGCTAATAGTCCAGCAAAAAAACTTTACAGCAAATCAAAATTATGAAAAATTTTGATTATCATTCTTAATGAGAAACTAGAAAAGCTGTTTAATATCATAATTATAATGAAGACCAAAGAGTCAAGGGTCACATATCCTTCAGACTACTGTGAAATCAAAAAGGATATGAAAATATGAGAAAATGTAAATGCTATCTTAGATACCAGATGGAACTCCATTTGGAAATCTGATAGGGCAACTTCCCTAGAGGTGATACACTCCAGAGGAGAATAACAATAGAAAAATGACTGAATGTGGGCATTCAGGCAAGGACTTCTGCTACTCTTTCCTTTTTCCAGTAAGAGATGTAGGTTCCTTTAGATATAGGACTTTGAGAATGGATTCTGGAATACTCTATAAGTTAAAAAAGCACTAAATACCATGTCACGATTTTGTGTTTTCTCAGCCAACTTTGAGAGCCTTAGTAAACTGCTGTGAAGCCTGGAGGTGCCCTGCAGGAAAAAACTGCATTTCTGGGAAAAGAAAATAGACATAATATGAAGAATGGACAGAACGAGCATTCCAAAGTCTATTTTTTCATGTAAAATCCTAATTTTAGTTTTGTGTAATCAAAAAGGAAAAGTACACTGCTGTTAATATATTATTATGAGTAATATACCAAAAAAAAAAGCATTGAAAGAAACATGGCTTAAAATATGGAACTTAGGGCTTCCCTGGTGGCACACTGGTAGAGAATCCGCCTGCCATTGCAGGAGACACGGGTTCGAGCCCTGGTCCAGGAAGATCCCACATGGTGTGGAGCAACTAAGCCCGTGTGCCACAACTACTGAGCCTGCCCTCTGGAGCCTCCAAGCCACAACTGCTGAAGCCCACACACCTAGAGCCTGTACTCCGCAACAAGAAAAAGCTACCACAATAAGAGGCCCGCGCGCTGCAACAAAGAGTGGCCCCCACTCGCCACAACTGGAGAAAGCCCACATACAGCAACGAAGACCCAATGCAGCCAAAAATAAATAAATTAACTAATTTTAAAAAATTACCCATGACATTTTTCACAGAACTAAAACAAATAATCCTAAAATTTATCTGGAACCATAAAAGACCCAGAATTGCCAAAGCAATCATGAGGAAAAAGAACAAATCAAGACTCATAACCCTCCCAGACTTCAGACAATACTACAAACCTACAGTAATCAAAACAGCATGATACTGGCACAAAACCAGACATATGGATCAATGGAACGAATAGAGACCCCAGAAATAAACCCATACACCTATGGTCAATTAATCTTCAAAAAGGAGGCAAAAATATACAATGGGGAAAAGGCAGTCTCTTCAGCAAGTGGCATTAGGAAATTTGGACAGCTGTATGTAAATCAATGAAGTTAGAACATACCCTCACACCATACAGAATAATAAACTGAAAATCGCTTTAAGACTTAAATATAAGACATGACACCATAAAACTCCTAGAAGAGAACACAGGCAAAACATCTTCTGACACAGGATACAATATTTTCACAAGGAGATAAATCCATGATTTCCTGTTTAATACTCAATAGAGCTTAAAAACAAGAAATTCATTAAAGGATTCTCCTTATAAAATATTACAATGTTGCAGATAGAACAAAAGTTTCCCTTGTCCACTCCAACATCCACCATATCCATTTTTATCAGTTTAGTCTGTATCCTCGGAACTCCTTTTTCTTCATGTTTACAAAGAGAAGATGGAGAGAGGGTAAATGGATAGATGGATGAATGAATAAGTAGATATATAGCCTCTTCTATAGATGTAGGTATAAAAATAACAGATGGATGAGTGGATATGTGGGTAAATGAATAGACACAGAAGTAGTTTATATATAGTTTAAAATAACTGAATCCTTTTATGTATGGTTGTATATGTTTGCATCATACAAACATATGTGTTCCACTTGCTTATCAATACGTTGTAGTGCTCCTTAAAGTGTCAGGATATATTGATCCATCTGTTTTTAAATGCTAAATAGTTCCACTGAGGTGGATGTATCATCATTCATCTATGGATGAGGGTTTTTTTTCTTTTTTCTTTTATAATTCTATGGATTTTTTTTCTTTTCTCTTTTACAATCTACACAATGATACAATAACAACCAACCCCAGGTCTTTCAAACTCAGCACCTGACTTATATATACCCTAGAGGACACGGCAGATTATAGGAAATGAGGCATCACCCATGTCCTTAGAACCCTGAAAGAACATGCTTTCTCTTGAAGATCTCAGCAGCTGGAAGCCTTGCATAATTTATTAATATTCCTTCATAATGAACAAACATTTGTTTCATTACTGTCTCATGCAACACACTGTTCCTAATTCTCAGATGGAAAAACTGAGTAGACTTATTTCATGCCTTTAAGGGGTTCACAGTTTATTGAAAACAATAATTATGAGAGGAATATATACCACATACACATAATCAGTGACAAATTATTATATGTCAGGCACTTTGTGAAGTCCTTTACCTATGTTACCTCATTTAATCTTCATAAGGACCCTTCACATCATTCCCATTTTACAGATCAGATTAAGAGCCTAATCTCACATAGTTAATAAGCCTCAGAGATGCAATTTGTTTCTAATCCCTCTGTCTACAAATCATAAGTTTATAAACATTTCATAAACTACACCTAGAATAAATGAAAATTTTAAAATTTTCTTGTATTGAGTGAGAACTGATTAGAAAGTAAAGGTGCAGCAAGAAGGACATGCCACAGGCCTGACTTATTAATGGTGGTCACAGGGAGGCCACAGACTTTGGGTAATGGATGTTGGATGCTTAAGAATCCCGAAGGCCAGGAAATGCCAAACATGCCACAGAGCCCCCACTTAGTTCCATGTACTTCCCAAAGTTCCCATGGATTTGGTCTCTGTAGACAACTGCTTCCATGGATTCTTAGAATGTATGGGAGGTATTTTATATATCTGTGTTTCTCCAATTCACAATGCTCAACAAATGTTTGTTGAATAAAATAAAGAATTAAAATATGTAACATACCTTTAGCTGTACCTTAGGAAACAGAAAAGCCTAGAAATTACTGTAAAGATTCACAGTGTATTGAAAGGCATGGGTTAATTTGCTCCTGCTTTAAAATCTTCATGTGTTAAAAATAGACCTTGGAACATTTAGAACAGAAATTTCATACAGGAACTACTAAAATAGTAGTTCAGATACTAAATAGAAGTTCAGATAACTATTTTTCTTTAAAACAAAATACACACCTGTTATTAAATACTCCCCCTTACCTCCCCCCACACACCCAGAACAATAAAAATTGTGCTGGCTGGTTAATGGAAAGCAAATTCAACTGTTTTCCTCATAATGGAACTTCTTCCCAGAGCTTCTTTGAAGTCCTAGGCCCATACTTGACAGAAACCCTCAGATCTGAATTGAGAATCACTCAGTGATTCTTTTCAACCAACCTCCAGTCTGAATGGAAATCAGGTTAAGATAGCATTTTGGAATTTAGCCTGTTTCAAGTGCTCTAATCACATAATTGACTGAAAAAATAACTTCGTTTGCTGCCAATCCTGCTGATTCAAGTTCTCAGAGACAGAAAATGCTGCCTCTGGACAAAGGTAGGTACACAACTCATATCTTAGACCAGCTGGAAAAAGTGGCAACACTATAAACAGGGCCCTTACAAGCAGCACTAATTATGTGGCACTTTCTGACCAACATTTCATTTTCCAGGGATCTACAAATATGCTACCTTTCCCTTCTACCTTGACAAAAATCTATACAGGTCCAGAGTCACCTCATCAAGAAGTTTGCCTTAAAAAATTTAATCCAACAATGTTCCCTTCTGCTTCTCCCTACCATATTTCATTTGGTACTAAACTACCAATTCTCAAACAGAAATGACAGGGAGTGGAATTGTCTAATGTTTAAAAATCTTCTCGGGCTTCCCTGGTGGCGCAGTGGTTGAGGCTCCGCCTGCCGATGCAGGGGACACGTGTTCGTGCCCCGGTCCGGGAAGATCCTACATGCAGCCAAGCGGCTGGGCCCGTGCGCCATCGCCACTGAGCCTGCGCATCCAGAGCCTGTGCTCCGCAATGGAAGAGGCCATAACAGTGAGAGGCCTGCGTACCGCAAAAAAATAAAAAATAAAAAAAATCTTCTCAAGTAAATATGACATTTGTACTCCCATTTGAGAATAACTGTTATAGGCAGAAGTACCATATTTTTCTTGAGTCCTTAGGATACAAGTAATTTCATAGAACTAAAGTTTTTAATCAGCTAAAATTACCAGATGTTTAAAATATTAGACTAATATAATTAATACTAATTAATATAATTAATCAGTAGAGGGATATTTATAAACAAATTTACATTTGCCTGACTTTTTATAAATAACGTTGAAAGTAAGTTACATTTTTCTTAACACCCTGGGACATGGTAATGTATATCATTATCACATGTCATGCTACAATAATGTTTTTAGATACAACTGAGGTGTATTGGATGTTGTTTTGAAATGCTTTGCTATGGAGAGGATTTATTTTAGATTTTTATGATTTTAAAAAATCTCCTCTCTTGTCCTTCTGTCAACTGTTCACACGATTCTCTGGAGCAGAATATATAACTAGCACATAGTAGAGTGATGCCTGGGAAGATCTTAGGAAAAGCATGAACCAAGAATTTTACTCCCAACTAAACAATCATTTGAGTATAAAGGCCACAAAAAAACACTTTTGAACATACAAGAACTCAGAGATCATTGTTCCAAGAAAGCTTTCTTGAAGGAGTTTGACATTTCTTGACAGTCAGAAGCTAAATTGCAGCTGAAGAACAGGAAAATGGAGTAAGAACAGCAAATGCAGAGGCTACTGAAGCCATCTAATTCTAGGATAAAGAAAAAATGCAACCCTATGGCCATTATGGTAATAGAAATATGAAATGTAAAAATAATATAACTACCAAAACTTAAATGAGAAAGACGGAGACAGTAGTGGATATATGCTGATATTCTCTCTTTTTAGAGCTGGAGATTCAAAATGCATCATATACAGCTGATAAATCAAATAACAGAAAGAGAGGATATTCAAAGATATAGTTTAAATTTCAGGACTAGTAAAAATGTAATCACCCAAAATTGTGAAGGGAAAGACAGGAGGGAAGGCAAGTGAGACAAAGTGAAAGTATACTAATTTAAAGACCACATACAGAGGAGGGCCAATAAATTGTCTAAAGAAATAGAAGGAGCACATATAGCACTAAATATAATGACAGAATTAGGCCACACAAATTGGTCTTATATATAATTATAAAAAGAATTTCCTTGTCTATTGAAAGATAGATATTCTTGAAATCAAAACAGCTATATGTGGTACACAAGAGATATACTTAAAACAAGGTGATTACGGAAGGTTGAAAATGAAAAGGTGAGAAAAGGTATTCGAAGAAATGTAAACAAAAGAGGTTTAAGGGTTTATGAACTAATACCAAACAGATTAAATTCAGGACCATAAACATTAAATAAAAACAAAGAAAGCATTCAATGATGGTGATAATGATTTCAACCAACTGAAGGTTTATAGCTATGATATCTGTGGATCAAATAACATTAAAATTCATAAAGTAAAGACTAGTGGAAACGAAGAGATATAGATGGAATCACATCAGTGATAGGGTATTTGAAGTCCTCTTTCCCCCACTCACAAAAGACCAAGTAGAACAGAAATAAACAAGGTCTTCTTATACCTAAGGGACAAAATTAACAAGGTAATTGATATAAATTTCTATAATCTCTAAACAAACAAAATAACTTCTTTTGAAGTAATAACAGAATAGCCACAAAAGAACTAACCAAGTATTAGGCCATTTAGAAAACCTAAATAAATCTCCCCAAAATATAATTAGTACAGATACATGTGAATTAAAGAGGAAATAAATTAAAAATTACACAATATTTAGCAAACACAGATAATGAAATTTATCTTAAAAATGGCAAGAAATAGCTAAAGTCAGGTTTAAGAGAAAAATTTAGTCTTAAAATATTTATGTAATAATGAAAAAGAAAATTACTGAATAATAATTATCCAGGTATTACACAAGAATTTTCAAACAGAAGAGGAAAATGAAACTAAGCAATACAAAAAAGAAAAAAAACACAGTAAAGAGAAATGAAAACCAAATAATTAGAATACAGAAATGTTGTAGAATTAATTTAAAATACAAAAGATGAGTCTTTTTAAAAAATACAATTGAATAAACAATAAACACAAGCAAGGAAAAGTGGGAGATGGAGACACACACATACATACATACGTACATGCACACGGTGAAAGGGGAAATAATACCAACAGAGGAAATTAGAAGAAATAAGAGACTGCTATTATTTTTAGCAATTTGAAAATGAATTTGAAAATCTGTATAAAATGTATGGTTAACTAGGAAAATAGAATTTTACAAAAATGGAGCTAGAGTGGGTAAGAGATGAATAGGTAGAGCCCAGAGGATTTTAGGGCAGTAAAATACTCTGTGTAATATAATGATGAATACATGTCATTATACATTTGTCCAAACCCACTGAAATGTACAGCACCAAGAACGCTAAGGTGAACTATGATGATGTATCAATGTAGCTTCATCCTTGGTGAAAAAATGTACCATTCTGGTGAATGATCTTGTTAACAGGTGAGGCTATGTGTGTATGAGAGCAGAGGGTTTCTATACCATCCTCTCGATTTTATTGTAAACTTAAAACTTCTCTAAAAAAATAAAGGCTTTATAAAACCACTGACCTAAATAAGCAGAATATATAAATATCCTAATTGGTGACAATAAAATCGAGGAAATACTAGAAGAGTGATTCCTCTACCCCCTCTTATACCTCTAAGCACAAGTCTCAGATTTTCCCAGGAGAAAAAGTCTATAAAGACTAAATAGCTCCAATACCATATCAAATTTGAAAGTATAGATACCTCCAAAACTATTGAAACAGTTCCAAAGCATTAAAAAATAAGAAAATCTTTTAAACTATTTATATGAATTTAGTATAACATGGATGCCAAAATCCAACGAAATAGCCTCCCACTAAAATCACAAATGAATAACACTTAAGAAAACAGATGCACAAATCTTAAATACAATTGCAACATATTTTTTAGAGCTATACCAAGCTGTTTATTTAATTCATGTGGAAAATAAATGTGTACAAAAAGGAAATTTTTAGAAAAGAATTCTAATGAAGAGGGGGTGGAATGAAAACTAATTTTATTATAAATTTACTGCTACTAAAATATTGTGGTGAAAGAAAGAAAGATGGAACAGAACAGAGTCTAGACATAAAACCAAATAAATGTGGGACTTTAGTTTATGATGTAAGTTGCATGTAGGAGAACTAGATTAAAAATTGAGACAACTGGGAAATAATTTGGGAAAAACTAAGGTTGGATATCTACCTCATAACAAAGTAAATTCCAGATAAAACCCTACAAACAAATAAGAGAAAGAGAGTGAGTGAGTTGGGGGTGGAGGGAGGGAGAGAGAGAGGTTGTGTGTGTGTTGGGGGGGAGAATTTGCAAAGAGAAGTCATCAAATTAAAGATTCATAAATTGAATAGGTAAAAAAGAATCTAAATTTTCTTCATGACAAAACATATCACTAAATTGCTTCAAGATAAATGACAGGGCTTCCCTGGTGGCGCAGTGGTTGAGAGTCCGCCTTGTCGATGCAGGGGATATGGGTTCGTGCCCCTGTCCGGGAAGATCTCACATGCTGCAGAGCGGCTGGGCCCCGTGAACCATGGCCGCTGAGCCTGCGCGTCCAGAGCCTGTGCTCCGCAACAGGAGAGGCCACAAAAGTGAGAGGCCCGCATGCCGCAAAAAAAAAAAAAAAAAAAAAAAAAAAAAAAGATAAATGACAAATGAGGAAAAATAATATTTGCAAATCCTATCACAAAGGCATAGGTTTTCCAATATGGAAAGAGTTTCAACAAATCAGAAAAGAACAATCTAAGATTTTTAAAAAAAACAGAAAATACACAGAGCATTCATAGAAAATGAAATATAAATAACTTCAAATGCTCTTATTTGTAACAAGAGCTGTGTAAATCAAAAGTGTTCAGATAATATTTTTCACCTATCAGGATTGGTAAAGATCTAAAAGCTTGATGTGAAGAATTATGTATCTTCTCAAACCCCTGATGAGAGTGTAAATTAATGCAACTTCTGTGAAAGACAATTTGGCTATCTTTATCAAAAATAAAAAAATGCAATAAAATGTGCAATTTTACTGCTAGGTATTTATTCTGCAGAGTATTCACCCAAAAGCTCAGTGACATGGACAGAGACATTCTTTGCATCATTGTTTATCGCAGCAAAAGTTTGGAAACAGCATAAATTTCCATCCATAGGAGAATGGTTGACTACATTATATAAATCCAAATAAATGGAATTTAGTATCCCTTAAAAAGTATAAGGCAATTCTATACACACTAACATGGAATGGGCTACCAGTGGGAAAAAAAAAAAGGTTGAAAACAACCACGCTTCCGTTATTACAAAATTATGTGTTAAACTCTCGTGTGACCGTTCTGAGGTTTTTGCTTCAACTATCTGCCATCAACAACTGAAAAATGTACATTATAAAAACCACTCTGTGATATATCTGCATTTCCTTTCAAAAGAGGTGTAAGAACTATGGCTTGTTTTTCAGTCAATTTATATGTCATAGCTGATTTTATGATAATGTGGGTTGGTTTTTTTTTTGTGGTACGTGGGCCTCTCACTGTTGTAGCCTCTCCCGTTGCGGAGCACGGGCTCCGGACCCGCAGGCTCAGCGGCCATGGCTCACGGGCCCAGCCGCTCCGCGGCATGTGGGATCTTCCCGGACCGAGACAGGAACCCGTATCCCCTGCATCGGCAGGCTGACTCTCAACCACTGCACCACCAGGGAAGCCCAGATAACGTGAGTTTTTAAAATCTGGACACATATTATAAATAACCAGAAGTACATGTTCTTAATCACATATAAAACTATGAACTACTTGTTGATAAAAATTTTATCACCTTCAACTTGCTCTGCTATAAAGTATAAGAGAAATAATTCTGAAGTTTACTACATAGTAACTTGGAGATTTATTTCTCAAGTCAAGGCCACGGCTAAAAACCAAGTCACTTTAGAGGGTATATG
The DNA here is from genome assembly GCF_026419965.1 of Kogia breviceps. Lineage (NCBI taxonomy): Eukaryota > Metazoa > Chordata > Mammalia > Artiodactyla > Physeteridae > Kogia > Kogia breviceps. The sequence goes on from NC_081317.1 coordinate 74,653,595, forward strand.
TTATGTATTCTCAAAAAAGGGGCTGGATGTTGACTGCCTTGTACCTTGCTCCTCAGGACTTAATGACCTAACAAATTTCTTTATAATAGTATTGTACTTATATGAGTAAATCATTATTAAAAGGTTTCAATCTCAAGGAAATACTAAATGGGAGAGCAAATACAGCTTTAACACACCACCGCTCAAAAAAGTTCTATTTTCCATTTAACTGGATCATTAATGTCCAATGAAAGTAATATAAACAACTGAGAATTTTATTTTATGAATTCCAACCCATTATATTTCAGATGAACGGAAATACAGAGGGGAGAGCCAGCAGAATCAGATATAGTCTGTCCTCACAATGGAGTGATCACCACTGACTCTTCCTGGCCTTACTGCTGCCCAAGAAGGTTGAGGCCATCTGGGGAGTAGAACTGGTACTCAACTCTCCTTTATTAGCTCATCTGCACTATTAAGACAGAGATTAGAGCTCTCAAAATGATAACAACATCCCCAGTTAGGTAATTTTTAGATGACTGTATACATTCATTTGAACTCTTCAAAGAGGACCTATTCCACATCAGGCACTTACTTGGTAGACTCAAAGAATAAAACAATGCAATGACCTTACCCTGCAGAAAGTGTAGTAAAAGAGGTATCAGGTTGATAAGAAAGTCAACATAATACTAAACTTAGAGACTTGAGAAACAGCTCCTGTCACAATAGCCAATGACTACCATTTATACAGTCACAGCAGCATTTTACCTCATGGAATCTTCATAACACCCTTGTGAAGCTGGCATTATCAGGGCAGTCACTGGCAATACTGAGCCCACAGAAAGTAGAACCATCAGATCATCTTGGTAATGTGCCTCAGGTGTAGGTATCAGTAACAATACTTGTCACATAGTAGCTTCCTGTTTTAATTACTCTTTCTTGCTAATTAGGTACTAAGCTCAGTGCATATGCTGTCAATATGCAAACATTACGTTATTTTAAATGACATGATTAAAATTTCAATTTTTAAAAGGTTTGTACTCCCTTAACATTGGTTCCTTGGGGCACACCCTTCCCTGTTTAGTTCACTTCACTGTACTTTTATCTCAGGGTAATTTTGCAGCTAAGCCAAAGGAGGGTCAAGGATATTCTGTCACTTGCCCTAGAGCCCTGGCTCATAAGCAGTAGTGAGACTTGTACCCTGTTAGACCTGACTGAAGTCTGTGCTTTTTCACTACATTCCCATAGGAGTTGGAATTCTATACCCCTAAAATGGGACCCAACAAGTACAATAAGCACCTTCATTTTTTCTTGTAATTTAGCAACCAGATTTACTTGCACATAGTCAAATAAAATATTTTCTTTCGAATTCCTTTAATGTTTCACAATTTGAGGTTTATGTAGCCATTTTTCTGTAAGGCCAATGTTAAAAACACCAGGAGTAAATTTAGTTTGGCACTGTGAGAGTGAACCTGAGGGAAGCTGCAATGGCAAAGTTCAAGTCTTAAACAGCAAAAACAAAAACAACTTTGGAGCTTATTTTCCTTGAATTCTCCACGTAAATGTTATTCTATTTTAGATAGATCCACAGAAAAACTTTAGCTTCAAACTGGCACTTCAAATGATTGCTTATGCCTTAGATGTCTTATCCAGTGATATTTTGCATTTATATTATACATATGTAATTATTAATATATTTAAAACATGTATTTTTAGCCTTTATAAGTACAAAGCAAAACACTTCTCGAAAAACCACCAAAAGATACAAGAGCAAACCTTTCACTACATTTGCTAGAAAGGCAGAGCATGTAGCTACACTGCAATTACTGAGGGAAGACAGAGTTCCAGATTTACTTCTCCTATTTGGGCCCCAGTTTCCTTGATGTAAAATAAAGTGATTGAACTAAATGGCATGTAAGTCTTCTTCACATTTAAAGATCCTTAAGTCTATTGCTACTTTGCAAGCTAACAAACTTTAATCAGTAGCAGGTCAAAAGATACTTGCACAGGATGAAACCCAACTGATCTCCCTCCTTCAAAATATTCTAACTGAAGAAAACTTCCCCGTCTCACATTAAGTACTAAGCCAATGTCAATCAAGAAGTGAGCTTTCTTTTATATTATTCTATGAACTTGCTTCAGCAGTTTCAAGGAACTGCCATCCTGAATAAGCAGACAAAGGCCAAGAGTTATGAGGTATTTTAATTACTCCCTGTTATCCAAGTTCCTATTTTCAGAAACTCAACTTTCCCAAATATCAAGTTTTATTTTATCCAAAGAATATTGTGCCAAGGTTATCAAAGAAAAGAATGATACAGTCTAGAATTCAAAATCAAGATTCCTTTCAAAATGGTATAGACTTACAGAACTACATCCAGTGTACTAATGACATACTCGAAAAGCATTACCTTAGACTTTTATTTTTCGCTGGATAGTCTAAAAAACTAGACTTGTTACATATCAGAGATGTCAATTTATTGTAAAACACAATAATATTTTCCAGAAACATGGTTTTATCATCAAGTAAGAGTCACAATCTCAGCTACGAATGAAGGCTTTATCAAATCACATTTAAACTGAATTCAGAATACCTCTACCTGTGTACCATGTGTTCTTTTTCCAGTTATCTAGGAAGTAAGGTACACAGAATTTGTGTTCAAAGTTGGGAGAGTCAGTTTAGCTTATAAACAGATAGACTAACCAAAAATCTATGCTAAATTTTCGCCGTTCATTCATTCATTCAACAGACATTTATTGAGTACTTACTATATGCCAAACTCCACTCCTTGTGCTAGGGATAGACACATGTTAAAACAAGACAGACAAGATATTTATTTACATTTTGCAAGGAAGCCAACAAAAAACAAATGAAAATAAGACAATTTCAGAAAATTAAAAGTGTTTTAATGAAAACCTTTAAAAACAGTGAGATAATTTGGGAGACACTCAGCCAGTCTTTCTAAAGGAACAACAGAGTGGAAACCTTAATAAAGAGAAGAAACCATCCAGGCAAAGTTTCAAAGAATTGCAGGCCAACTGCAAAGACCCTGAGGCTAAAATGAGCTTGGCTCATCCTGAGACTTAACGTTTGTAGTTAATACATCTGATTGTATATTTTATTTTAATTAATTAATAGTTCAAATATATTAAAAATTAAACTTGAAACAAACTTGAAGTATTTCCACTGAATGCTGCTGTCTTACAAGACACAGTCTGCTCTAAATAAATGCATCTATATCTCGGCTACACATTAACATCAATTATAGGGCAATTTTAAAAAATGCCAGTGTCCAGGTCCCACCTAAGACCAACTGAATCGGAATCTCAGGATGTTTTAAAATTGTCCAGATAATTCTAATACAAAATAAGAGTTGAAAGCCATTGTTCTAAGTTAATCTAGAAACTGCCATATTCTAGTAACCAGACTGTGTGTTGGGATTCTTCTCCCTAGTGGTCAACCCTAGGCTGATGTTTGTTAGTTCAGGTACATTGGGAGTTTGAGAAAAGCCATGGCGTCTGCTGATTGAGGTCCTGAAATTCTGCAGTCAGATCATTCCTGGTTTGAATCCTGTCATCAGACTTGGGCAAGTCATTAAATTCTTAAGCCTTTGTTTCTTTATACAGAATATAAGTATACCACCAGTATATACATTGTTCATCAGATTATCACTGCACCAGATCCATAGTAACTGAACAGTATATACCAACTATGATTATTAATAGTTAAATGATTAGCCTAGTCTTTTAATCTACTTTTTTTTAAAGCAAATCAAATTTCTTACTCTCTTTTAAAGATTTAAATGAGAAGAACTGATTGTGCTTAAGTTGCTACCCATATAATCCCATATGATGTTATTAAATGCTTTTCAAGTTATGAGAAAGACAAAAATGTACTTATATTTCTAAATTACTCATCACCGTACTTATGAAAACTTGCTGTAATAAGCTTTCTTCGGGATTCTTAAGAGACTTGTAGACTTATTCTTAATATAGGATCAGGAAAATTTCACCCTGTTAAAAATTTGCAAACCCTTATGCAAGAATGCTAGATGTCACTTGTGAACGTATTCCAAATTGCTTTGGAAAGAAAAATGATCACAGCTTGATGTCATAATAAGCATCTTCATGACAATCATTCTCCAAGACCAAATCACCTGAAAGTGCTCTAAGTCATAACCCTTGTTACAAAGTGGCTTCCATGAAAATTGTGTCCAAGAATGTCGAAGTCCAGTATAATTTCCATAAAGCATATTTGATCAAACATTTAAATGTTTGACTTCTGCCTGCTTCCCACACACATGGATGAGTGAGGGCTTCCCTGACTGCAATAATCAATGGACACACACTTTCTTAGCCTCCAGGTTTATTTTCCAAATATTAATAGAAGATGAATAATAGTACATTATAAACAAAAAGCATAACACCTACTCAATGTTAAGGAACATTTTGGTTTGCTGAGCTAACAAATGTTACAGTTCTGAAGGCAAAGAATATTTTGCCTAAACAAATAGCAAAGTATCACAACTTAAAAATATCAGAAGCAAATTACCATAAATGTGTCTATAATGCTATCTAAACATCTTTAAAAGTATTACTTTTTATTTCAAAAAGTTTTAAAGGCTACAGCTATTAATTTCAAAAAATGTTAGTTTCTACTACTTTCTATCCTACAGTCACCTACAGTATCCTACAGTATCATTTGCCCAACTCTTGCCTCTTTCATAGTCAGAACAGGATAAAATTAAACCAAGGGCACCCTCTAAGGAATCTTATTACACTACAAAGATCATATCAATTAAAATCTATAAGTCAAAGAAAAGCCATTCTGATTTTCCATTAATACATTTTTTCAGAAACTTAAAACTAATCAAAGTTCAGTAACTGGCCAAGCTTTTAGCTTACAAATGCTTTGCTACTTCATTCTTGTTTTTAAGTATGACCAGAACACAAGAGCTTTAGATCTGTGATGGCCTAATATTTAAGCAACAATATTTGAGGGTAGATAGCAAGTAATAAAGGAATTGGGTTAAAGATATGCTATTTTTAGTTATTCTTTCATGGATAGGAGGAACCAAGTGGTTTAGTAAGAGAAGACCTAAGCTGAAGAGCACACAGATTGTTGAAACTGAAATAATTAAATTATTTCAAAAACTATGAGGACAGACTGTCAAAAAAATTTTGCATTTGGTACCACAGAACATTTGAGGTTAACACAACTTGCCATGCAAGACTGGTCGTGAACTTTTCTAATTGAAACCTAATTATAATATTACACAGGGAGCGACATTACATGCAATCTTAAAGTTGTGACACAGCTTGGACTATTAATCCTTGATATAAAGATATGCTCTGCCAACCACACAAAGAAAAGGTCTTACTATATTCAACTAGCAAAAACGGAAAGCTTACTTGGTCCAAAATATGCCCTTATTCAATTCTGCCAACAACTCTGCAAGGTAGGCATGAATCCTCACTTTATAGATCAGGAAATGAAAGCTCAAAACTGTACAGTAACTTGACCGAAGAGGGAACGTAGCAGTTGAATCCAGGACTTTTAAATGCCTACTACCTAAATTAGTCTAGGATACCATATCGGGCAGAGATAAACACCCAGTAGCTACTACCCTATTAACAATTTATTTCTTCTCCGGACTCTAGCTACATATGGTTCAAAGGGAATTTAAAAGAAGATGACAATTCAATCATGTGGAAATTACAAAGGATTTGGGGTCAGAGCAATATGAACTAATATTACAGCACCACAACAAATAGACTGTGTAACTTGGGCAAAATTATTTTACCTCTGTAAGCTTCAGGTAACTCTCTTGAAAATTTGACTAAAATTCTCTGTCTTACAGAATCATTGTAAGGATAGGAAATAAAAGTATAGTGCAAACAGTAGTGAACACAATGGGCCAGAGAGGGCCATTAACCCAAAAACTATGTTTTTGTACATCCTTGCTGTAGATAGAGTCACGTGAAGAAATAAGGCTTGGCTACATCATCCCTGTTAATTAAAGAGGAAACTCAAATGTCATTATGTTGAATAAAACATTTCAAACATGCATACTTCAATATCTCTGGCCAAAGAAAATACATATTTTTTTTAAAAAAATCCTAATGGGGCTTCCCTGGTGGCTCAGTGGTTGGGAGTCTACCTGCCGATGCAGGGGACACGGGTTCGTGCCCCGGTCTGGGAAGATCCCACGTGCCGCGGAGCAGCTGGGCCGGTGAGCCATGGCCGCTGAGCCTGCGCGTCCGGAGCCTGTGCTCCGCAACGGGAGAGGCCACAACAGTGAGAGGCCCGCGTACCGCAAAAAAAAAAAAAAAAAAAAAAAAAAAATCCTAATGAACCTAAAACCTATAAACATAAACATATTTTCTCTCCATCTTTCGTTTTTAAGAAACTTGTTAACATGATTTTTCTTTTTTTCTTTTTTTTTTGTCTGAACTGCTTGGCACGCGGGATCTCAGTTTCCCAACCAAGGATGGAACCTGAGCTCCCTGCAGTGGAAGCGCAGTTGTAACCACTAGACCGCCAGGGAAGTCCCAAGAAACTTATTTCGTAACTACCGTCTTTCTTTCTAAAAATTACCTTTGAATAGTCTTGAAGTCAAAACCTTTCCAATGAAAAATAACTCCTACCTGTTATACCGAAGGCAATATGGGAGTGCCTCAGAGTCCGGAATTTTTCCATAAGCTTCTTTGCCGTAAATGTTTGCCGCAAGCATTTTGCCGCAAAACTAATTGGCCGTAAGGCAATTTTGCCGTGAAAGATACAATTGGTTGACAGTTTTTGGTTCAACAGTTTGGTTTCAACTGGTTGAAATACATTAGCATTTCTTCCAGTGAGCGATGTTACTGATGGCTTTGTCCAGCTAACAGATGAGGATGATATGCCTCAAAAGTTGGTTTCTTATTTTGAAACACACTACATTGGAGGAGAAAGAGGCCAGGGCCTCCAAGGTGCAGAGTTGAATGCACATTCCCACAGGACTTTGGAATGTCTGTCAATGGACATGTGACAATATGCCAAGAACAAACAACAGTGTAGAAGGCTTTCACAATGCAATACAAAGCTCAGGTACAAATATACATCCCAGTATTTGGAAACTGATACCTCTCTTAATGAAAATTTTGGCAAAAAAGAAAAAGTGTGATGCCAAATAAGGACATGAATCAACAAGCAAAAAAAAATGCAGAAAATACTAGGAGAAAATACTTGGAAGACAAGTGCTTAGGTACAACCCACAAAATAAAATCAGTTATTTACGCAGAACTGCCATGAATCAACACATTTAAAATGTATTCAAATATTTTGTATTTCACAATAGTTTTTAAATTTTGTTATCCATTTCTCATTATTTCATTATGTCCTTTTAAATGTTCCTCTTTTATTTTTTGTTACTGTATCTTTTACAGAAAAACTGCCTTACAGCCAATTAGCTATGTGGTGAAAATGATTGCAGCAGAGATGGTTGCAGCGAAAGTACTTAGAACCATGTCAATCATGGGGGACATGTAACAATCTGAAGTACTGCTTCCTTACTATTTGAAGTCTAGCAAAATCATCTCCCTTCCAGAGATCTGTATGGTTGAGTCAAAAAATGTGAAATAAAATAGACTATGTTGATTCCATACACTGTGCTATGAATAGAGAATCACTACATCCCTTCCAGGGAACACTGCCTCCATGTTTTCTTTAAGATTCCAAAACTGTGGAACTATAAGAGTGTTCGGGGAAAATATTGACAGAGGAAGCAGGAAGGGTCCTAAACCTTTGATTAGACCCTATAAGACACATCCCACCTGCATCACACACCACTTTACCTGACTGTGTCTTCTACTTCTCTCCTCTGCACTCAGCTCCAGTTATATTGGTGTCCAAGTCATTCCTTGAACAAACCAAGCACACTTTGGCCTCATCACTCTCTTCCTGGAGCGTTCTCCCCTAAGATATCTGAATGCTTCTCTCCCTAATCCCTTTCCAGGCTTTGCTCAAAGGTCACTTTCTCAATGAATTATGTTTGGACCACCCAATTTAAAATGTTAACTTGCGTCCTATAAGGCACTACAATCCCCCTTACCCTGCTTTATTTTTTCTTTTATTTTAAATCACATTATCACTTATAAAACCCTTTATAACTTTCCTATTATGATTATTGCTTATCATTTCTCTCTCTCCACTTGCACATAGTAAGTGCTCAGGTTTGCTGAATGTGGAATGCAGAGCACGTTCTGCCACATAGGGCATTTCCTTACCGTGCATCATGACACCTCTGCGCCAATCCAAGGAGACTATTCACCATTCTCCTTGCTCTCCCTAACTTCCATGTTTTCCCTCTGAACATATTTTAACTACAGTGGTCTCCATACTTCACTTCCACTTGTCAGAATCCAACTGTCTTCAAAGCCTGCTCGGGCTTCCCTGGTGGCGCAGTGGTTGAGAATCCGCCTGCCGATGCAGGAGACACGGGTTCGTGCCCTGGTCCGGGAAGATCCCACATGCCGCGGAGCAACTAAGCCCATGAGCCATGGCCGCTGAGCCTGTGCGTCCGGAGCCTGTGCTCCGCAACGGGAGAGGCCACAACAGTGAGAGGCCCGCGTACCGCAAAAAAAAAAAAAAAAGCCTGCTCAAGTTCCACCTCCTCTGTGAAGTCTTCCCAGATTCCACTAGAGAGGATCAAATCCTCTTTTCTTCTTTCCCATTATAACTGGACCTTAGTTATAGCATTCAGCACAGTTATTTGTGCATCTCTTTTTCAAGCTGTTCAAGAAGCTCTAGTCTTCTAAAAATTGTCTATATATTCCTCTTAGAGCCTAGCATAGTGCCTGACCCTTTATAGTCACGCAACTATATGTATGAGAGTGAACTGGCCATAACTTTCTGGTTTTGTTTTTTTACTAGACAAAATATTAGACATAAGTAAGCCTTATACTTTGTAGAGAAAGGTACTTAACTACTGCCAACTCAGTGCAAATAGATTTGGTCTGCTGAAATATGAGATTTCCAACTTAGTGGCATTTTACTGAGCAAAGAGGCAACACTAGGAACTCAGTATTTCCCCCTTGATACTTATGCAAAATTATATTTATCTTCCCCATAAAATAAATGGAAATTTTACTTTCTGGCTTGGTAGTCTTGGTTTTATAAATATCCTTCGATTTAGTTATCATGAGTTTTAATGCTTCCTTAGGAAGAAATCCCAACTGCTTTCATGGAATCCAAGTCCTTCTCCATCTCTTGGTTACCTCTGGTTTGGCTTCACCTTCTACCATGTCCTAACACAATATCCTTCACTCCAGCCATAATCAAACCTGATTTCAGAGCTAATCTGAGTTCCATGGACCCAGGAGGGTCAATGAAATCCTTTTAGAGCTCTATGACCCCCTGAACTTTTAACATTTGTGAGTATATGAGTATGTGCATTTTCCTTGAGAGAGGACTACATCAGATTCTCAAGGGGCCCACAATTCCAAGGAGATGAAGAAACACTCACTCTACTTCCTGTTCCCTGCTGTATTATACCCTTAAATAAACCCTTGGCTTTGCAGAGAATATATTAGGGGCTTTGGTGGGTTGAAAATCCTCTAAATGTGGTAAAACTGAAAGGAAGAAGAGTTTCAAGGATGTAGACTCAAGAAAGAGTCACTGAGAACTTGCTGAGTATCTGGTACCATACTAAGGAGAAGGTGAATAGGGGAGCCTCTGATTACTCAGCCTCTAGGGGAAAGGGAGACTGTTTTAGGAAAAAGGCTTAGACTTTAAAAAAGATACTATGTTCCAGGAAAATGATTCCAAAAGGACATTCTTAGTAATTTAATATGTTGCACAGAGATGAGTGTAATACCTAAAAGTTTGCTATATTCACGTTACTGAGTATATGCAGATGTCAGAAGATCTTTTAAAACAATGTTATTAAAAGGAAGTAGCTGCATTGGGGATCAGAGCAAGATTAGTTCATAATAAAATATAATACTTCTGACTTTCTCATAACCTACAGGTCCCTTATCTACTGTATAATAATAATTGACAGTCATAAGAGTGAATAAAGGACAGAAAAACAATGTAGACTGAATCATTTGGACTACAATATTTTGTAGCATGTATTTTATTATATTCTTTTTTTTTTTTTTTTTTTTTTTTTTGCTGTACGCGGGCCTCTCACTGTCGTGGCCTCTCTCTTTGCGGAGCACAGGTTCTGGACGCGCAGGCTCAGCGGCCATGGCTCACGGGCCCAGCCACTCCGCGGCATGTGGGATCTTCCCGGACCGGGGCACGAACCCGTGTCCCCCACATCGGCAGGCAGACTCTCAACCACTGCGCCACCAGGGAAACCCTATTATATTCTTATTCAATAGAATGTGCATACTTTACATGGCATAACTAGCTTTACACAATATTAATTGAAATATGTAATTAGCAAGAATGCAACTGCCCTCCAAACATGCAAAAGAGTATTTTAAAATAGAAATAACATTATGTAAATGAAATTGTTCCGAGGAATCATTTGTATTTTTAAATAAGAAAAATTCTTCTGTTTTAATTTTCTTATTATATTTCACCCATTCATTAATATATTAATCATTTAATAAACAATTATTGATTACCTCCTATGTACTGAGCTAGGTTTGGGGGAGATAAAGTAAATAGGTTTGGACTTAGTGTAAGAGAAATAAAAGTAAACAGACTATTCCAGAAGGGTATGATAAGCATTAAGGCAGAGATATGTGTGTATCTGAGGCTGTAGGAACACAAAGGAAGAGCATCTATGTTAAGCTGAGGGGTCAGAGCAGGTTTCCTTGGGGAGGTGATGCTTCACATGGGTCTTACAAACAGGTGCGAAACATTAAGGTACATGGCACATTTAGGAAATGCCATGTTTGCTATTGCTGGAGTGATGAATACATGTTAGAAGGCAAAAGAATAAATGTTAGAGAGCTAAGCAGAGGCTAGGTTACAAGGTTTCATGTTACATGTTACCAGGTTACATGTTCATGCTAATGAGATAACTCTTTGTTCTAAAGGGAATGGACATCAATGACAAGGTTCACCCAGAGAAGTGATATGATCAGAACAGCACCTCAGAAGCTCCCTCCAAGGCACAGTATGAAGGACAGATTGGAGGGAGGTAGTAAGACTGGAAAGAAAATAATGATTCAGAAACAGTTGTAATGATTTGGGAGAGAAAAGATGCAGATCTGCACTAAGGCAGGAGCAATGGTGATGAAAAAGAAAGATAGAGGGGGAAAAGGAGAGGGAGAAGCAAAGAGGGAGAGAGTGGTTGATGCTGACTTAGAAGGTGGAAATGGTAGGATCTGGTGAAGAAGGTGGAAATGGTAGGATCTGGTGACTGAATGGGATGACAGAGAAGGCTAGATGGAGTGGGTAAACAGTGGTGCCATTTACCAGATGGGCAATGTCAAAAAGGAAAATTTGGATGATGATGAGTTTGAAGTGCTTGTGAAATAACCAAATTGAAACGAGTAAACAGTTGTTATGTGTCTAGAGACCAGATGAGAGGCCAAAACAAGAGATAGAAATTTGGGGATTTTAAGTAGAGATGTATCAGTTGAAGTCATGGGCATGGATAAGCATGTTTAAGAATGTAAGGTAGGGACTTCCCTAGTGGTCCAGTGGTTAAGACTGTGCTCCCAATGCAGAGGGCCCGGGTTCGATCCCTGGTCAGGGAACTAGATCTCACATGCCACAACTAAGAGCCCACACGCCGCAATTAAATATCCCACATGCTGCAATGAATATCTCGCAAGAGGCAATAAAGATCCTGCGTGCTGCCAACTGAGGCCCAGCGCAGCCGAATAAGTAAGTAAATAAATAAATATTTTTTTAAAAACAGAATGTAAGGTAAGGTAACTAGAGGGTCAGAGCCTGAGTCCTGAAGAAACTCATTATTAAAGGGAGTGGGTGGCTAAAGATAGATTTGCAAAGATGACAGAAATAACAGTTTATTTTAAAAATAAATTTTTATTTATTAATAAAAGAGAAACTGCAAATCCTGGAAAGAAGGATTCTGGAAACCAAAGAAAAAGATTTTAAGTAGCAGAGAATGTTCAACATTGCAAAAATCAATAGGATTATCAGGAAATATAATGAAAGAATTGTAGCTACTGGATTTGGCCATCTAGAGGTCAATAGTCTCTGTGACCAGATGAATCTCACCAGAGAATCCAAAATCCAGCACTAAGCTAACCATAACCGTAACTCTAACCCTAATCCTAACCCCATCAGTGTGTATCTACAATATAATATACATATTAAAAAGTCCAGATTTATACTGTGAGCAAGACAGGTGCACAGACCACAAGTAATCACAGGAACTCTGAAAACAGGAGAGCCAGACGGCCACAGAGTTTTCTGCATCTGCCACTCCCAACAGACCTGCTCAGAGACTAGCTGAACTAAGGTTCAAAACGGTCAGGGTTCTTTCCATCAAGTCACAGAGGCCAACCAGCTTAAGCACAAAGCATGATGGGATAGGTCATGGTATCAAAGGACAAGCTGAACAACCAGAAAGGCAGGAACCAGGGCAGCCTCAGGGCCAATATCCCAAAAGACAATTCACCATTTTACCAGATGACTGAATGGCCACTTCATTTAAGGCTGGATTGCTGAAAGTCAATCCACCAAATAACAAGTTCACTGAATCTACTTGTTTCTTTTTCCTCTTTTAAATTGGAGTGTAGTTGCTTTACAATGTTTCTGCTGTACAACAAAGTGGATCAGCTATATGTATACATATATCCTCTCCCTCTTGGACCTCCCTCCCACCCCACCCTGCCATCCCACCCATCTAGGTCACCACAGAGCACCAAGCAGAGCTCCCTGCGCTATACAGCAGGTTCCCACCAGCTATCCGTTTTACACATGGCAGTGCACATACATCAATCCCAATCTCCCTATTCATTCCTCCCTTCCCTCCCCACGTCCACACATCCATTCTCTACATCTGCATTCTCTATTCCTTCCCTGCAAATAGGTTCATCTGTACCATTTTTCTAGATTCCACATATATGACTTAATATACGATATTTGTCTGGTACACATATACAATGGAATATTACTCAGCCATAAAAAAGGAATGAAATTGGGTCATTTGTAGAGATGTGGATGGAACTAGAGTCTGTCATACAGAGTGAAGGAAGTCAGAAGGGAAATGCTTCTTTTAACAATTTGAAATGGTTTACAGAAATGTGTATTGGATGGGGTAGAGATAAGAGCTTGTGAAAAATTTATGCCATGTTTTAGCTGACCAGTTTTCTTTCTTTTTCTCCATGAGAGCATTGTCAAGAGAGTTGAATTTGCCCCAGATACTCATTGTTAGAACTGCAGGGAGCTCGCCAGAGAAGGGGTAGAGGGCAAAGAACGCACAGCAGGAAGACTGCAGAGAGGAGACTCAGTGCACCTCAGAGCTGGTGCAGTGGACAGACTGAGGGGAAAATGAGTGGGTGGAGAACGAGGGGCAGAGCTGGAGACAGAGGAGGAGAGGGAAGGGGATTATGAGAGATATGGTCTGAAAAGCATCTGTTTAAATCTGGGAGAAGATCATCAGTGATTTTAAGGAGATGCAAGGTGAGAACAAAGGACTTCATCGTTCTGAACTCTGATTTTTATTTTCTTATCAACAAAGAGATACCAGATAGTGTCTGAGACTAGATAACCAATGTGGTTTGAACTTTTTAAACTTACCTTTATAAACATATCTAATATATTCAGGGACAGTCATTCATTAAGTAACTGTTCTGACTCATCTTTAGAAGGAATTGTTTTAATGTTCTCAATTCTTTCGGGACTAATTTTTTGCTTATATTTAATCTATAAAGTTTCATATTCACTGAGTTCAACAATAATTTATGAAGTTGCATGCATAAATAATAATAATCTGATTTTTCTCTTAAGTAAAATAATTCACTTAAGTTATAATTTAATATGTTCCTTCATATACTAAATCAGACTGAGCAAATTATCCCTGTTTTTAATTAACTTTACCAACACCTGTTCACAGTAAGGCCATATGCTTGTGACGAGGACAATCAGTATTGATAAACCTCAGAGCCAGGCTGCCTGGGTTCCAACCCCAACTTCATCGCTTATCAGCTGTGTGACTTTTGGCAAATTACTTAACCACTCCATAACCTATTTTCACAAGCGAAATTGCAGCAATAACAATACCGACCTCATAGGGTTTGTGAGGATTAAATGCATAAATATATATAAATCTTTTAGAACAGTGCCTGACCTAAAAAGTAAGCACCATTTACTCTTTTTACTATTATTATTACCATTTTGATATCAATTTTATTGTTAAAGTGGTAGTTAGAAGGGATGAAAAAGCTGCAATATATGGTTTCTGCCTCAAAGTAGCTTAAAATTCGTAGAAGAGAGAGACAGTCACACACACACACACCCCAGAACAGCTTGTTGAGAGGGACCTTTTATATTACAGGGAGAGCGCAATATTGTACTAACAACAAGCCCCCCAGATATGTTCCTCTTCTCAGAGAGGCAGAAGCAGCTACCAGAGCCCCCATTCACTAACTTTTTCTCTGTCCTCTATTCCCCACCAAGTGCATAGATGAACGATCCTGAGGGTCAGCTTTAGACTTAATGGCTATGCACTCTTTGTGGTAAGAGGGTGATCATCCCTGTCCCAACCATAAGAGAAAGGAAAGAATAGTTTTTTGCTAAAGCCAAGCATGCCAGGAGAGGAAGAGACTCATGTACAGCAGTCGGTGAGGAAACCTGGCTGTCTGATTCCTGAGCTGGAGCTGAGAACAGTGAGAAAGTTCTCAGGTGAGGTCAACATCCACCCCCTGAAATGTAGGATAATAATAAATATAGAACCTGGTGCCCATTTCTGGGCTAGGGTTGTCCGAAAGCAGAAAGGTCTTCAGAGTAGTCTGTTGTCAGCAAGTCTTAAAAGGACTAATGTCCATTACACTTGTGAAGAAAAATGGTGGGGCAGCCCCTTCTAAGTTCCCAGAGGCCATCAGAGGGAACAGAAGAAGCCTCCTATGACTCCTGTGGGCCCCATATGAAGGAGCAAGGAAGACAGAGGAAGGGCAGAGACAGATGAGGAAGTACCAGAAGCAACTGGGAACATGGCCTTCTGGAAGGACTCAAGGGAAACTAGCTGTCTTTCTCTGCAGGAGTTGTCAGCAAAAGAGGTCATCAAAAGGAGAATGAACAAAGCCTTCACTCCCCTAACCCCACCCAAATGCACCATCTACACAAAGACCATTCTCTGAGTAGATCACAGATGGAATCAGAGCAGCTTAGTTACAGACAAGCTCTGCTTCCACTATTCCTCTCTCTCCCTATTTCAAGAGACTGGACCTTGAAAAGGAAGAGGTAATGAAGATCTAAAAGGCAGACCCTCCTACTCTCCAAAGTCCAAGTAGCCAAGATCACAATCTACAGCTGGGGGGAGGGAAGAAAACAATGAAATCAGATATGATATCAGAAGTTAAACAGGATTAGACTAATTATAATAAACCAAAGTGACCAGAAAGTTATGGTGACTGGCCAGAATGGACTGGAAGGAAACAGGAAATTCAACAAACACAGTAGGTTGACAGCTGTGGCTAAAGAAATAAAAATATAATGTTTCCATGTTAGTATATTCTTTCTTTTAAATTTTATTTATTTATTTTTAGCTGCATTGGGTCTTTGCTGCTGAGCGGGGTTTCCTCTAGTTGCGGTGAGCAGGGACTACTCTTCATTGCGGTGCGTGAGCTTCTCATTGTCGTGGCTTCTCTTGTTGCAGAGCACCAGCTGTAAGCGCGCAGGCTTCAGTAGTTGTGGCGCACAGGCTTAGTTGCTCCGGGGCATGTGGGATCTTCCCCAGCCAGGGCTCGAACCCGTGTCCCCTGCATTGGCAGGCGGATTCTTAACCATTGTGCCACCAGGGAAGCCCCGTATATTCTTTAAAACAGTGTTTTGAAGAGGAGAATTAAAAGGACTCACGGGGCTTCCCTGGTGGTGCAGTGGTTGAGAGTCCACCTGCCGATTCAGGGGATACGGGTTCGTGCCCCAGTCTGGGAAGATCCCACATGCCGCAGAGCGGCTGGGCCCGTGAGCCATGGCCGCTGAGCCTGTGCGTCCGGAGCCTATGCCCAGCAACGGGAGAGGCCACAACAGTGAGAGGCCCACGTACCGCAAAAAAAAAAAAAAAAATTTTTTTTTAATAAATAAAAGGACTCAGGGACCGTCAATGTATAGGCGCAAAAGTGAAACTTAAATATATCTTTCATCATAAAAAAGTAAATTTAGCCATACTATCAAGCATAAAATATTTGGAAATTGACTATTTAAGACAGCAACGATGTAAAATAATGTGTTGCACAGATTGAAAGTTCATACAAATGACTGGAATCATACACTGATTAATTTAAATTGATTAAAGGAATTATGGTGAATAACATGGAAATACCCCAGGTACTGTCCACATCACTTTAATCTTTTCTCATCATCTTGTTTGAGAAAAATGAGGTAAATTGCAGAAGGGATTCAAGAACTCCATTGAATATTCCAATATTATACCAAGTAAGTATCAGTACAGTTGGTCTCTAAAATATAGTTGGTCCACATTTTTTCTTTAAATGTTTTATGCTGTTTCAATGATTTTTTTTCAAGTTTCCCCTTTATATCAGAGAGATCATCATTTTATTCTCTTATGCCAAACTATATTTCTCAACCAATACATATGTATTAGGCTCTCTCAAATATCTGGCATCACAAGGAATAAAACAAATCTAAAATAAAAAGAAAAGCAAAAATAAAATTTATTACAGCCATTATTTCAAAAATTTGAATCAAATGAAAGACATTATATGGGCTAGTCAGTGGTTGTTATAAAGCCACTGACTAAAAGGCAGTAAAACAATATCCAGATAATTCTGAAAAAAGATGTATTCATTTCAGTCTGACCTACCTGGATGATTTCCTCATTTATTTACCTTACCTCCCTCATGTGTTTTTCCTCAAGAACACTGAGTATGGTATAAAGATGTTATCTTTTATTTAAAATTCATTGTTATTTTTCTCTGCTATCCCCATATTTTATTCTAGAACACAAGAGTGAACTTACCAGAATAATACCTCCTTTGTCCATAAAACCAATGAAAGAACCAATTATCTCCTGCGCACCACCCCTGCCAAAAAAATAAAACAAACAAACAAAAACCAAAAAACATACACACACTTCTTTCTCATGACACATTTCATTTTGGATTATTTATAGATATCACTTTTCCACATAGTGACAATACAATCCTAAATTCAACAGTCTTCTACTCCATGCAGAAGTTAATTTTGAACCTAATTAGCAGTTTTCAGAATTCTGAGAACTATACGCTCATGGCTGAGGTTTCAATTAAAACTCCCTAGTAACTTCACCCCTTGCACAAGTTGAGTTGAGTAAGAGTTTTTTGTTTTTGTTTTTTTAATGTTTTCCCTGCTGAGCTATGAGATATTTACCCAAACTTTCCCAATAAGCTAATTATGGAGGGAATCATGACAGCATAATTTTTTAAAAACTCTAACAACATTCTAGCTTCACTCTGCAGAAGAAAAAATTGAGAAATTAGAAGGGGTAAGTGGAGGGCAGGATGTGGGAGAATGGAGGAAATAAAATAACACTTTTTATTAGGTACACAGTTATCGCACCAACAGCTGCATAATACCATGACAAACAGACTGCTATGGAATTGTTTTTGTTGAAGTTGAAAATAAGTGCACTATGACATACCTCATTTAGAGGAAAAAATATTGTTATCATCTTACAGAGAATACAAAAATAGATTGCCAAAAATGGTATTTTAATGGGCAAAGCAAACCAAATGAACAGCTACCACCCATCACTGTATACTAATTATTGGTGTTGTATGTATGTCTTTGAAGCCACCAAGACACTTCTGCTTCCAAATGGCATACAGACTACAATGACTCTGAAAATAAAACTTATCTGCTGTCTTCCCTGTCATCTAGTTTTCACTCATTTGGATTTCTAAGTATCCAGAGGGTAAATTAAGACAGATCCTACGCTATCTGTCCTCTCCCAATCCAGGCCCCATATTCCACTTGTGTGGAGAGGATGAGACAGAAGTGGGTATTACACGGTGATCTAGAGTTGCAAGAGTTTAAGTCAGAGCTTGCTTCACTGTTGTTTACCACTTCAACATCTCCAACACCTTTCTTTAACCCTGACCTTCTTTCTACATGGATCCTCCTATGCCATTGGCAATGAGTTACTTCCTGGAATGTTGTTATTATTTTAATAATATCGTTCTTTTTATTTTTCAACAGTCACAAAATATTTGTACAAGAACAAGAAAGTAACTTAAATGAGTGAAGATGCCTAGTTAAAGTTCCACAAACACATTTTTTTTTTGCATTTGATATATAAAAATGTGTCACTGGCACAAGGAAATAAGCTACTTCCACTTTTTGCATGAAATAAACTGCCATCTCCAGTCATTTTTCATTTTCCTGTAATTGACAAAACCAGGGATACAAGGAAGTATTTCTCCACAATAAGAGAATACAGTGGAAGAGCAGAGATGCATTGGGCTTCCACATTAGGGAGACAATAAGGAGTAGTGATGACTGTGGTCTATGGGGAGTGGATATCTGTATAAATGAAGTCATTGCTACTAAGCCCCACTGATTTTTACCATGTTGTAAAGCAGATCATCTGTTGGATTTCAAAACAAGTTTTTAAAAAAACTTGTAAAGTTGAATTCTTATGTGAAATCTTCCAATTTCATTTGTTAAATAAAAAAAAAAAAATTTTTCCAAGAAATGCTTTCTAAATAAAGCACATCTGCAGGTCAAAGTCCCCAGTTTGCAAGGCTTGCTCTTCATATTCACCAATGGCTGGAAACAGGACCCTCCCAGATCTCTTCTATGTAAGAGAAAATTGGAAACGCAGACTTGAAAGGGGGAGGGTATGTAGGTGAGTGTTGTTTATATGTAATAGACAAATGATGTGCAGAATGAGGCCATGCATACAGATCAAGGGTGGATTAGGAAAGTCACCTAAAACCTATTTCTAAAAATAAAAAAATATTTTTAACCTCTTTAAGAGGCATGCACCCTAATCAGTTATTCTGTTAGACAAACAGATTTGATATCTAATTGATATTACTAAACCTATGGATTTTTCTTCTCTGCCTTCCTCCCAATTGGGGAGTAAGGCAGAGAAGAAAAATATACAGTGATATAAAAATCTAATTTCAACCTTCATTGCTGAATTTCTAACTTCTGGTGGCAAGTGTGGAGGAGGATGGGAGAGATGCACAACAGAAGTAAGAGGGGGAAAGACCTGGAGGAGAAGCTGAAGTTGATAGAGTTTTGAAAAGATTCTCCAGTACTTGTTCCATAAAGTTAATGAGTCAGGGGAATAAGGTGATAATGGCCAGTGAACAAGATTACAGCAGACAGAGAAAGGGATGGGGAATAGATGGGGTCAGAAGGGTACAAGGCTCTTAGAAAATGGAAACCCCAGTATTTTGGATCAGGAGTCAGAATTGGAGAGAAAGTCTGGACTGCTACACCTATGAGTCAGGATATGTAACAACAGTGTGAGTTAAGCATAGGTCTTTAGAGACATCATTATGGTATGAATTTTACAAAGAGGTTCCATTCAACTTCTTTCTTTCCTTTTCACTAATAAAATAAATCTTTTACTCTGTAATTACTATGGGTGGAGAATTAAGTTACAGTTTCTGTCTCTAAAATACAGTGTGTTAGGGGACAGAATCATAAATGGAAAGGAACAATAATGTAATAGTTGAGGCACGGGGTACTATGGGAGAAGCACCCAAGGCTGCTGTGTACTGCTGCTCAGGCTGTGAGCTGCGTAAATACAGGAAGTGTCACTCACATAGACAGGAAGTAAATGGCGCCCCATGGAACTGCATAATGTGGCAGCTTCTAACATCAAAATGAGAATAGTTTGGCATCATAAAAGGCTTTTTGGAGGAAGTTGCTTCTGGACTGAGTCTTAAAAGTATCAGAAGAATTTAGCTACACAGATACTTGTTGGGAGAGAGAGGGAGGGGGAACAGGGATGACCTCATTCCTGTGAGATGAATGTGTTAAAAAAAAAAAATAGACAAGTCCTTAAGAGTTTCATCATTGTTATGCTTAAAGGACATTTGCCACCAAATAACAAGTCACATCTTTAGTTGTGAGGACTCAGAGAGGAACAATCAAAGCTTTCTCATTGTAGCCCAGATTTACTGAATGTGATGTATGTAAAAGAACTCCCCAAACAGAATAGCTAAGTAGGTTCTTCTCATTGAACTAAAACGGATTGAATCAGGGTGCAGCATAAGAAACACAAGAACTAAAGATGGTGTAAAGTTTCACAAGGACATCATACATGGAAAACAGAGGTAGATCTAAAGGGCAAAGGTATTTACAAAATATTAATACATGACAAAATAGAAAGTGGGAAGATAGATGTGGGAAGGAAGGAACAGCTGGTAGACATGGTTTTTCTGCAAACCATGTCTTCCTCCTCTAAACACCTTTTGACTGGACCACCCATGTGTCCATGGTACCCAATTGCTTTTATAATTGTTGTTCTCTCTTCATAACTAGATTTGTAAGTGTCTTGTCTCATAACTGCATTTTCCACAGTGCCTCGAGAATCAACCCATGCCACGAATATATGTTGATGATGAATATGAATAGAAAAGTGGCATCACAACTGCTTTCTGCTATGTGAGTTGTAACACCATCCTATGCAACCACCACCACGCAGTCTTCAGGAGTGCCATCAGTGTGTAGGAGTCTTTGCGTTTCCAGAAAGAATCTACTTATACTGAAAAGGATTAGTGATCAAAGCTGACTTCCCTGAACATATTATAGTATAACTGGAGAAAAGCACTGTGTCTTATTCCCTATAGCCCACTTCCTAAGTCCTCATTTCACATGTTCCTTTTCCTCCAGTCCCTTCACCCAGCCTCCTGCCGGGGTTTCCCATACTGAGGGACTATACCGGGGCAATATATTCACCATTTTCCCCTGATCTTCCCTCTCTGCCCCTAATACTGCTACCACTTTCTTATGTATCGCAATTTAACTTTGCCCCAGATTCTTCAAATTTCCATACAATCACTTAGGAACAGTTTAAAAGGACTTTCCTTTTCCAAACACCCATTTTCCTTGGTAGAGTCTTACAAGTAAGTTTTCCTAATTACAGAAAAATAAGGACAGCTAGAGAAACAAAGAATGCAGAAGGTAAACTGTAAATGATGGGGTTCAGGACATACTATCCCCAAATATGTCACCTTAGTATGTTGAACATTGTAAGCTGAAAGAGTTTAAGAAAACAACAGAAGCAGGAAGGTCACTCTGACCTTCCCCTACAACTTCTCCCCTGAAACAGGGGAGACTTGTAGAACCTCACATGTGAGAGGTATAGATAAGGATGGTATAGATAAAGATGCTCCTCTATACCAGGAAAGGAGCATCCTTATCTCTGGAGACAAAGGATGCCCAGAAGAATCCGAACAAACAAGTCTTGCTAATTTTTCCCCAGATTACTACACTTACCTTATACTCTTTGACCTATCATATCTCTCCACGTCTGACCACTCTTCATCAAACCTAGCATAAAAATACTCAGGGCTAATTGTTTCTTTGGGTGTCTATTTCCTTATGAAGGCTCTCATGTCACATAAAACTTATATTAAATAAATGTGCATGCTTTTCTCCTGTTAATCTGTCTTTGCCAGTTTAATATTCAGACCTAGCCAGGAACCCTAAGAGAAAAGAGGAAAACTTTTTCCCCTCCCATGGAACATATATGGAAAGGCAGTAAATTTACCTTAGAATCTTACATTTGGTGGTAATGAAAGAAACAAGTTATACTTTGCAAAAATGCTATTCCTTAAAACGTAGTTGGCAAGTATCTCCCTATATTTGGGAGAAGATAGGTCCATGGCTGTGCACTGATGGAAGTGTCTGGGTTCTTCTTTATGGAAAATTCCATGGGCGGCTGAGGGGAGAGACAGATTACTACCTGCCTGTAAACCAGCTTTGGAGACAAGCATGTCACAAATTGTCCAAATGTTTTTTTTCTACCTTCATTCAAGGTAAGAATGATATTGAAACGGTTGGAGGACAGCGTGAGTCAACTTTTAATTTGTTTTTAGATGTACTACCTAGGAAGAGCAATTTATTTCCTGAAATTACTGTTCTTACTTGTGAGTTTTTACTTGTAAAAATACAATGAATTTGATCAGTAAATAACTGACATGATCTGAGTACTGCATTATATTATAAATTGCTAAAAATAAAATCATTCTACATTCACTGCACTCCAAGATAAACCAGATCACAATAATCATCTGCAATACAATGTACTTCCTATGAAGGAAAATATTTCATAATCTACAGAAGTGATAACTGAGTCTGCATATGATTATTTTGGCACCAAGTCAAAAGAGTATGTTTCTACTAGTATTATATTTCTTCCCTCAAAAATTAAAATAAAATAAATTTGGAAATGAAAAGGTATTTGGAAAAAAATGTCAAAGGGGAAAGGCTTTGGAGAAAGATAATTGATTAACTTTTAGACAAGCTAAATGGAAGCAATCATAGGAAAATTAAGTTGGAATGTCCAGCAGGCCTTTGAAAATAAGAGTTGTAATTCTAGAGAGAGATTTGTGTGGAGACATATCTTGGGGCATCATGAAAATACAGTTGATAGTTGGAACTGGGGAATGCCAAGCAAAGAACCAGGAGGGACAAGTATCAAGGATAAACTTTTTTAAAAAAATATTTATATTTAAAGTCTGAAGGGTGAAAAGGAGCTATCAGGTAACAGGAGGAAAACAGGGCAGGACTATTTATTGGGCAGAATCTGGATAAAGCAAGTTTAGAAGTCAGAGTCCGAGAACATTAAGAGATGCTGCTGATGAAGGTGATGCAGCCATCAGGTGAGGACCACACATTCTAACAGCTCAATAGAAGGAACAAAGCCGTGTTTGAGTACTAAGATTAGAGAGCGAGGCCACGAAAAACACATTTGGCTGTTTTGTTTTCAGACACTGAGGGCTAATCTTGCTTAAAAGTAGAAGAGGAGCAGCTGGGGCTACTGGAATTGAATGAGAGACCAAGAGCCTTGAAGCAGGTGGGCCAAATACCATGGGGGCAGGGAGTTTAGGGAGAAGATGACTGGGAGGAAGGAAGCAACCGATGGAGGTAAACATGACCGAAGATGCAGAACAGCTCCTGCCTGATCTTAGCCATGAATGTGGAAGTGAGGGAAGGCAGGATTGGGATTCAAAGAAGAGAAAAAAGGTCACAAGTAGCCTCTGGGAGAGTAAGGTTAGGATTGCACAGAAGAGAAGTAAATGGCTTGCGGAGCTGCAATGATAGTCAAACTGCATTTGTGTGAACCTGTAATAGGCTTGGCCTGTAAAATTCTATGCTTCTCTCCCATCAAGCCTGGCAGTTGAGAAGCAGAAGAGCAGAGAACATAAGCTGAAACAGTTGCAAGCGTTATCAGTGCATTTGGGAAACAATGAGGCAGACCAAGGGAAATGTGGGTAGAAAAAATAAATCTCTAATATAATGAAGACTAGAGGTAAAAGAGAGGGAGGAGTGTGCTGAGCTGGCAGGCGGCCAGTGATGTAGATGTGACAGGCAGGCTGGTCTCAGTGGTGGTAGGCTGCGAGGATGGTATAAAGAAACACTACCAAGAAGAGATCTCTGAAGCAAAGCAATACTCATTGTACTTAGTGTCCGGGCTGCTGCTAAGTAGCTGTGCTATCAAAGAAGGCATAAAGCCAGGTGATGGAGGAATCAAATGGCTTTTAACATAGAAACTGAAATCATCAAAAGGTAAAGGACACGATAGGGGAGGCATTAAAAATCGAAGCCATGAGGAGAAATACTGGAAGGTATGAAAAGCAATCAGATGCACACTGAACACCCAAGTTTTCACACCCATAGACAGGATTCAGTTTCATTCATGCATTAGGAAACCCAGCTATTACCACACACAAATACTCAACTTAAAAAAGACCCAAACGGGGCTTCCCTGGTGGCGCAGTGGTTGAGAGTCCACCTGCCGATGCAGGGGACACGGGTTCGAGCCCTGGCTGGGGAAGATCCCACATGCCGCGGAGCAGCTAAGCCCGTGAGCCATGGCCGCTGAGCCTGTGCGTCCGGAGCCTGTGCTCGGCAACAGGAGAGGCCACAGCACCTCAAAAAAAAAAAAAAAAAAAAGACCTAAACGATATTATAAATATTCTTAAAGTTACTAAACCTGGACCCCAAATGTCACTGGGTTTTTACACTTTTAGCTCTTGCCTCCTCTGCCTCTGGAACTAGCACACTAAGGCTTAGTTTTTAGTCATATGGAAGCACCACATAGGGTTATCCTAATTGACTTTTACGAGGTTTTCATTTTTTGTTTGCCTTAAGTTCCTTAAGCTAACAGGGAGATTGTATTTTTGTACCACAATGGAAAGGATAGTTTGGAACAAAAAAGGCTTCTAACGAACCTGCCTTTGTTAACAGAAAATTAAACCAAGATATGATCTTAAACTCAGTACAAGAATTATTCAGCTTGGTAATTTTTGGAATTCATTTTCCTCTAGATAAAATTTTTATCATATAGCCACACTGTAGAAAGAGTGCAATAAACCTACACATGACAAATGCAGCAATGGGTAATATATGATTTACAGTGTATTACTGCATTTCTATTGATAAGACTTGCAAGGAGGAATTCTTATGCATGTGTTATACTTATTTACAGCTTAAAATACAAGAGAGTGGAGAATATTACAGAAAGTGGGTACGTAAATTCAATATGTTTTATTTTAGGTAGTATAAACATAATAATACGTTTCTCATAGTAGTTTAATATAAAAGCTTCTGTATAGAGTAGGTTACACACCCAGGCAATTTATAATGAAATGAGGAAAAAGAAATGGTAACTATGTGATGGGGGTAGAGGTGGTAACTAACCTATGATGGTAATCATTTTGCAACATTTACATGTATCAAATCAACATGTATACCTTAAGCTTACATAATGTTATGTGTCAATTATATGTCAATAATGCTGGAAATAAATAAAATCAAAAGGAGTGTATAAACAAAATATAATTTCTCTCACTCTGTAAGACTGTAGGCACCTTTTCTTTTTAGACATTATGTTACTGGTATTTAGAAGATAGTATTTAAGGAAATAATCACTTAAGAGTAGGCAAATTATAAGATGAAAATATGCATGAAGAGGAAATAGCAATTTTATAAGATTCATTCAGTTTCTAAGAATATTTCCCAACTAAATACAAGACATAAATATTATAGCATCCCTAACTATATCAGAGTCATCATCGCTTTGTCCTTGCTATTCCAAGCTGCTGTTAAAAATGCCTTCATCCTTCACTCTGAAACCCTGACAGGCAGAGGCTGCTTTCTTACTTCAAAGGAATTACTTCTAGGAAGTCAAGGTAATTAACCTATTTTATTCCCTCAGTGACACTGCAGCTGCCGTAGAGCCTAGATTCTAAAAATTAACTTTTGTTTAAAAATATTTTAAGAGGACAGTTTACACTTTTATTAATAGAAATTTCATACATTAGAATGATGAACTAGATAAAGGAGAACTTCCAGAAGATATTGAACTTTGATTTTCCTTAGTTCTTAATCCCAGCATTTCCCCTGCTTTCAAGGAATTGAAAATTTTCTCCTAACCCAGTTTAGGAGAAAAAGCAAACACACTTGAAACAGAGAACAATTTGATGTGAAATGCATTGTGCCAGCTAACCATGCATTGTTAGTTCCAAAGTGAGGGCCTGAACTGGACTAGTTAGTTAGACTGAGCCTAAAAGAAGTGATAGAATGAGCCGATTATCAAGAGGGAGACGGAAAGGCAGGAAGCATCACCATTCATGATTCTAAAGGGAGTTATTCGACATCAAACATTTATTTGTCCAGCAAAATAGCAAAATGTACACCACATCCAAAGTTGCAGGCAAAGAGAGTACCCCATATTCCTGTTTTTTGTTCTTGACGTTGCTATGCTTTATTAAGAACCAAATCCCAATGCATATTATGTGAAATAAAATGGAGGATTTGCTAATTTTGGGTGAATTTGATCAGTTTAGATAATTTTGAACAAGTCCATTTTTAATGGCATCTACTTAGTAAATACTGAAACAATAAAACAAAATTGTCCTGAAGGAGGCAAGGCAGTAAGGAAACCAGACTCTACACTTTTTCCGAAGGGGCAGGATGCTGACTTAGCTGAAGACAGCTGTGATTTGTAGTGATCTAGAAGTGCTTTACTTGTCATACCAATTAAACATAACCAACATATATTCCCATTTGGGGAATTTTTTTTTCCATAAGCATCTTGTGTAAACAAAATTTTAAAATCATAATGAGACTTCCTAATCAAATCTGCCTCCCAGAATAGGAAGTAAATTTTAGTGGCTCACCTGGCAATATCAGCAGGACTCACCATATGGCATTTTGTGTGCGGGATGCTGGTGTTCATTGTTGTAGGAAATTGCTTTGCTGGAACTACCATGTTGGAAATCATCTCTCTCTCAGTAGAATATAATAGATTTTACATTACACAATAGAAGGGGAGATCCTTATCATCCATCTTTCTTAGAAAGCGACATCATTTCCAATGTATTTCAAATTCAGTTCATCTGAACAGGAATTTAACCTGGATATAATTCCCTAAGGTGTGTGGGCCATGACCTGACCCCATTTCTATCAATCGAAAGAAACGTATACTCTGTTAAGTACCACACTTAGTGAGAAATGTGAGTTGTAATACCTCACATGGGAATCCATAACAGACATTCTAAGGTCAGATTAATTTCTGAAAACACGTCCTGTTGGATATAAACAAAGGAGGCAGAGTGGCTATGTGGTCCCCACTAAAACTAGTAGTGAGTGGAAGATGTCCTAGACCACGTGTTCTCTTTGTTCCTTAACGAATTCCGAAAATTTTTACCAAAAAGAAGAAAGCATAAATCCCTAGGAATTTCTCTCGTGTAAAATAAGATTTGAACAATTTGACCCCAGCTAAAACTTCTAAATCCCAAGATTAGGCAGTTAGAGTGAATAAAAGACTAATAGCTCTTCTAAAGAGGCCTTTCATCTCCCCCCAAATTCTGGCATATTGGATTTTCTAATTATAGGATAAAAGTACTCTTTAAAGGTTTGGCCTTTCAGTCCTCTGTGAATTAAGCTGCTAGAATAGAAGCAAGCAGTTCATAAAGGCTCTAGTGTTTACTTCCATCATGCTAATTTAGTCACAGGGGGTTGACAAGACTGCCCTTACCTGAGGACCCAGATGCTTCAGAAATTGGATTCATTTCCATTAAAATTAATGTAATATGCCTTTTTAAAAAAAAATACTCCTACTTTATAGAGCAAGAAAGATCTTGTGATCTCCCTGAGAACAAAGGCATTATCCCAGTCATTCACCATTCAGACTATCTAAGGTTCTCTTTTAAATTGGATGGAAACTGATCTTGTATTACCACATCCCTCTACAACTTTGAACCCTATAAGTAAAAGCATGTAAGCATTTTTTCTACTCCAACTCCTTTTTTAATCAAAATACTTTTGTTATTTTTCAAAAGAATAATGGAGTTGGCAACTGCTATTTTCTTTTGATTCAGAAGAAACCTAGTTCTTCAAACCACAAGATGACAAACAAACCCTTAGGTCAACTTACTTTACTAAAAAAATAAAGCAGAGAATAGGAAATGCATAGCTTAAATAATAACTAAACGATAACAAGAAGAATACATGGTGTTTATTAAACTTAGTATTAGACATTATGTGAAATACTATATGAAGTATTTTACAATCACTATCATGTTTACTCCTCCCTATGAGATAAATACTGTAATATTGCATTTCTACGGATCAGTTTTTCTTTCTAAAATTTACAAACGAGATGTCAAACTTACCATTGTGCTTTAGAAATAAGAGGTCAGTTTTCACTTCTATGTTCTTGTATCTTGCCATACACACTCACTCACGTGGGATTGCTATAGCTGAACTAGCTGCTGAGTAATCAATCCTTAGATATAACTTTTGCTCAAATGTCTGGCCCCAGATAACAATTTAAAGATTATCTCACAGTGGTCAACATAAAGCACAGGTTTAAGATTACCCTCTCAGTGTCTCCTGTACCACCTGCATCATAATCACCCAATGTGTTTGTAAAACTACAAATTCCTGAGCCACTTCATACAGAACCAGAATCAATGGGGGCATGGAGATCTGCATGTCTGACAAGCCCCACAGGCCATTTTTAAGCACACTGAATAATGAAATCCACAACATCTACATGATTCATGCCCTGTACTCTCTTTTGCCTATCATCCTCAGCTTTCTTGTTTCTTTTTTATATGGACCATATTTTACCAGACTCAGACAAGCATATAACAGGCATTTTGAGTGTGTGTTAAATAAACGTTCATTTGTTTTTCTTTCTACACCTAAATATAATTTGGTACTAAGATTTCAGAGATGATTAAGTTGAAGTCATAGCAGAAAATAGGAAAGAAAACAATTATTAGGGGGGTTGTGTGATAAATATTGCTAATCTATCAGGCCACATATAATAGTGATGTAAATACTTCCTGTCCCATTGAATTTCCCTCCTCAAGATAGTCACCAGAGGAAAAGTAGCTCTCCAGGATTCCAAGGCCTTGAAGGGAATCTGGATTCCTCTGAGTCTTTTTTTTTTTTTTTTTTGTGGTACGTGGGCCTCTCACTGTTGTGGCCTCTCCCATTGCGGAGCGCAGGCTCCGGACGCGCAGGCTCAGCGGCCATGGCTCACGGGCCCAGCCGCTCCGCGGCATGTGGGATCTTCCCGGACCGGGGCACGAACCCGTGTCCCCTGCATCAGCAGGCGGATTCTCAACCACTGCGCCACCAGGGAAGCCCCCTCTGAGTCTTTAAATATTTCTACATGGCCAAGTAAAATCTGATCATTTCTTTTTTTAAATGTATCTTAACATGGCAGGTAAACCTCAATGAAGAAAATGGTCCTAAATTTATACATATCTATCAAAAACATAAAGGAGTCAATTTATCCTAAAAGATATTTTTAGCAACTCTGAATCTTATTTGATCGAATTAAACATAACAAAACACAAAATAGTATAATGGCTTACTTATATGACCGAAAATGCTCACTACTGAAAATTTTTAAAACAAGCAGTTCATTCCATCAAGGAATCGAATGATTTTACTCATTCCTCAAGTGGGGTAAAAAAAAAGACATTCATTTATCTGGTGATATTACAGATAGAATGTATCTGGCAAGGCAGTAAATAGGGAATTTAGTAAATAGAAGGATATATTATGAGATTATCCATCACTCACCACTTGGGTGACCCAAAATCAAATAAGTATTCATGATCCAGGACCTATTAATGTGCACCTGAATTAGATCGGCACAGTCCACCAGCCCTGCAAGGTCAAGTCCAAGGCATTTACTGTGCTTTCTCATTCTCGGGCACCACCTGTTCATCTTCTCCCAGATTCTCTAAGGATAATAAAAGTAGGCAAACAGAGAAGAAAAACAACTCACTTGAATCAGATCTTTCTCTTGGAAGTTCTCCTCAGCTGGAGGCATTTCTCCCTTTTGCCCTCCAGCCCCTTTGAAAGTGCCTTTCCTCTTTTGCTCTTTAATTTCCTGTCTTATTACAATTATTGGCTCCTTCTCCAGCAACTACTCTGAAAACAGTCCTAGCCAAGCACAGCTGCATTGCATAATATTTTTCATTATATACCAACCTATTCTTTTCTAAGCTTTGCTTATCAATTTCATGCTAATTCCAGAATTTATATTTAATATGATTTATCTAGAGCACTTTCACATCGAAATACACACAGCTAGGAAAGCCTTCCCCTCTAGAGTTTCTATCCTATCACTACAGCTAATAACACTGCTTACTGAACACACTAATAACATGAATGATAGAAGTGGTATAATTTTCTCAGTGTCTTCTGTTCCTTAACAAGTATATCTATCACTGTGTAACCTATGGGGGGCATTAGAAATAAAAAGCGTTGGGGTGTTTCCTCTATGCGGAATACAGGCTATGGAACAGAAGAAGAAAATACAATTAACAGCTTTCAGGCCTCACTCATACACCCATTACTGTACACAGAGTAGACAATTCAACAGCGATTCAGTCAGGGCCCCACTGACAAATAGTGAGCAATAGTATCACAGCTCTGCCACATCCTGTCTCATACCCTTGTCAGGAATTGTCAGTTCCTACCATTAGCTCAGCCAAAATCACGACAGGTTTCCAGCTACACAGGTAGCCAGGTTTTTAAGATAACTCTTCAGGAGCAGTTTTTGGAGACCTTCTTCCAGATGTCCTCAGGGTGTGGACATCAGAGAAAAACACCTCTGACAATGAGGTATCTCACTACTAACTAGGAATAATTGATCTCAAACACTCCACGTAGAAATGGATCAAAGGATAACCAATGGTATCAGTCCATGCCAGGGCCTGGGATGGGGGCTCCAAGAGGACCACTCGGCCCAATGCTCTTTCTCAGTAAGGGTCTCCAATCTAGACTCCTGCCTTTCTCTGTAAATGAAAGAAGTGCTAACTGTTTGGATGTAATCATTTAAACCACAGAACAGTTTTTGTGATCTGACTCGGCACTTCTTTCTTTTCTTTTCAAAATTATTGAAGCCCTGAAAAATAGACGTGGGCTGGGCCTCTCCTGATATCTGCTCGTCCTCAATTCATTCCATAATTGTTTTCTGCAATGATGCCAGCTGAGCAGATTCTGTATCTGCATTGAGCAGGCAGACAATCTTCTTGTTGTGAAGTATTAACCTAAAACCAGCCTTGGGCAAAATCATGAAAAAGGCAAAGAATTCTCACAGGCAGCCTCAGTCTTTACCTTTTTTCCTGTCTGGTGGACCCAATCTTTATCCTTATGCTTACTTCAGTCTCTGATCCATTAAAAAAAAATCACTAGTGCAAGTAAGGACCTGACACTAGCTTTTGCACTCTCATCCAATTAATTCCATGCATTGCTCATTCCCGAAGAATCTATACTTAGGTCCTATTTCTAATGAAGAAGTTTGTTTCATTCTTACACACACACACACACACACAAAAGTGGACTAAGATTTGCTGGTCTTTCATAACAAGTAGATATGAAAGTACATACATTGATGGCTAAACAAATGTTCAGAGAAACCAAGTGACTTTTCAAAGACTGCGCTCTCGAATGAACCACAGGGAACTTTTGGGGGTGGAAAACTTGCTGTGGGGAAGCTACAACTACAATAATAAAAATTGTACAACTGGTACATGTAAGGAAAGAGGAGACATTATGAAAGACATCAATTCAGAGCAACCCTGGGTACAAAACGTAGAACAACCACAGCTGTTTCATTTCTACCCTTTACTTCCCTGCTTCTCACCACTGAAAGCATAATCCTATCTGACCTAAAGCAAAGATATTAACCTGTAGAAATTCCACAAGTATCTATATATTTTGTGTGGAATGACCACCGCCACCACCAACAACAAAAAACAGAAACAACAACAACACAAAACCCAAAGAAGCTTGTTTTAGAAGTAGATAGACCCTCTATGCTTCCTGCTAAGCTGTTTGGACCAGTGGGGAATAAACCCAATCACTGACATAGACCTGGCTTCTCTTACTCAGACACTAATTAGGACAGACTTCAGACAAAGGCTCTTGGGGAGTAGCCTTCTGCCCTGCACAACTCACAGAGAGGGAATGCATGAGAATTCACATGTACCTCTGAAGCATCCATCATGTGCCAGGCTCCATCCTCCATGTTTCATGTGTGGACTAATATGCCATTAGGTATTAGTCTAAATATTTTACAGATTAGGACACTGAGGCCCATAGAGATAAAGTAACTCATCCCTGGGATCACTAACCACTCTGGGTATCAGGAAAACTTGGCAGAGAAAACAGCACGGGCATGTGCATCACAATCTCACATTCATGGTTAAATCATTCTAATTAAATGCTTTAGTTCCTAGGTTATTTACTATATTAACAACATTGCAGAGATTAACTAACCAATGAATTTAAACTATTTTCTACTGCAAACTTAGAAAAATCTAAGTAATTATATTATAAAGGCCATCCAAGCCTCTACTTCTCCTTAAATTCATATCCTGTCTTTAGACTGTATGTTTTCTGAGGGCAAGCTCTATGCCTACCTTAACTTCCATCTCCAAGGCATTTTGTTTGCAAATTATCCCTCAGAAAGGCAACTGATTAATGTCCAATGATGAACTATGTCTGACTGAGAGAATATATAAATGAATCATGAAAATATTCTTGTCAGCCCAGACCAAGATTAGCAATGAGATCTATTAGAATTCTATAAAAATTTGTAATATTCCTAAATGGAAATATATTAAGGGCAGAATTTGCTATTAATGGGTATACTTAGCTCCTTTAAAAAATAATAGATTTGAATGTCTATAAAATCTTTAAGCCTTTCTTGCATGTGTTGCTGCTTGACTAATGTTTTGTATAAGAAGATGAGCCAGCAACAGTCTAACCATCTCATTCTACCTCAGCTGGGTCTATGAGCAAATCTGAGAATGCCATAGGTTTTTAAACACATCTCATAAACATGTTTTCCCCTATCAGTTAAAAACTCTTCTTAAAAATCATCTGCAATAGCGCATAATACTTTATCAGGTGAGCATACAGTTCTGGGCCAGTTTTAATTAAAAGAAAAGGTTGATTTATAATTACTAGTACCTTTGCATACCAATAATTAGCTCACTTAATTGTTAACAGGAGTTCTATAGAGCAGATAAAACAAGCCTTTGGCTATCTTTATAACAGTACTATTGTGCTCGGCAAGTCTCTTCTCATAGATCAGATAAAGTTAAACTTTAGTTCAATTTAAGTTAAATTATTACCTCATTTCTAATTAGTCGATCTACATGCAAGAGGTTATATGCTGGCATCACAATCTTTGTTTCCACATAGTTTGCTCCAACTGACCTACCTTTCAACACACAGTATGAAGTTTCCTCTTTCCTCCAGGAAATTCCCAGTCACAACAGCAACAAATTCTTGCTCACCTCTTATTCCACCTCTTATTGTTCTAGGCCTACAGGCTAGAAGAAGGAAGGAAGGAGAAGGAGGAAAGATGTGCTCTCTTGGTCATCCTAACCAGGCATATATACACATTGTACCACTCACTCCATCAGGAAATTTCTGGGAGACTAGGGTAGGAAGACCGGCATTAATGCAAGTGGGAAACACAGAATCGTCTTAGGGAGAAAACCATAACAAAATCAAGTGATTTTTTAAAACCTAATGTTCATTTTTATTTAAAAAAAAAGCAACATGCTCTTCATAAAGTTAAAATACTCAAACGATACAGAAGAATATTATGCAAAACTTAAAAGCTCCCCTCCCTGTTTTTCCCCATTACCCAAAGCGGACCACTCCTAATTTTGTTGTTATTTCTTCAGGCATTTTCCAAGAATATAAGATCATACAAGGGCACATACTTTTTACACCACAAAAAGGAATATACTTTCCATGTTATTCTACTATACCCTCTTCTCTGAACATACCATCTCTCCTCACGTCCATATACACACAAACATTTACAAATATATAGACAGAGATATGGTTAAGTTAACCAGTATTCAATTATATAGTTATATAATTTAACATTTCTCTCTCAATGAACATTTAGTTTGTTTCCATTTTTTTCTATTATAAACCACTGCAATCAACATCTGTATACACCTTCCTTTGCACACAAATGCAAGTATACCTATACAATAACTTTCTAGAAAAGGAAGTACTGAATAAAAGTTTTGCACCATGTTCATTTTTTTTTTTTTTTTTTTTTTTTTTTTTTTTTTTTTTTTTTTTTGCGGTATGCGGGCCTCTCACTGCTGTGGCCTCTCCCGTTGCGGAGCACAGGCTCCGGACGCGCAGGCCCAGCGGCCATGGCTCACGGGCTTAGCCGCTCCGCGGCATGTGGGATCCTCCCGGACCAGGGCACGAACCCGTGACCCCTGCATCGGCAGGCGGACTCTCAACCACTGCACCACCAGGGAAGCCCACCATGTTCATTTTAATGGGAAACCTCTAAAGTTATACCAGTTTACACTCCTGGCAGCACAGTGTGAGAGTGCACGTTCCCCCACATCCTTGCCCATACCAGGTACCATCAACATCTTCATCTTTTCCAATCTGATCAGGAAAAGGGAAGTTCTTAATTTAAAACATCATATCGACACAACAGCAGTGCCATCTATAGTTGACATGCATAGGCCAACCATGACCCTCGATAGGTTTATATCCCTGTAACAAGACTGTACAAGCAATTTCATATTTTCTCTCCTTGTTTAACCTGCTGGATGATACTTTTGATGTTACCCTGTGATATTTATTATTATAATGCTGCATAGTAGAAACTCCTAATTGTAGACTTTGAAGTACGCTGGGAGACAGGATCTTAGAGAGCCCAGGAGCTAGGGGAAAAGTGCCTGTCTCTCAAACACGTACAGAACTGCTCTCAGCCCACCTCTGAGCACGGTCTGCAGACACCCCAGTATATTCCATCATGACCCAGGAGCCACCATGCTACCTCACCTGCACATGAATCTATGTAGCTACTCACTAGCTTTGTGCTAGTCAACATACCTACACTTTGCTTTTTTCTTCTGTAACCTATAGATAATAAATGATACTTACCTATTAAAATTTGTGTTAAATTAAATAAATAATGTATACAAAATAATAGGCACAGCACTTGGCATACAGTAAATGTATAAAATTGATATTTTTATATTACTGTGCTTTTTTTGCACACATGTCCACCAAGAAAAAAAGGACCTATTTTACAAATTCAAGAAAGGAAGAGACTGATTGTTCTCTTCCCCAAACTTTGAGCATGTAATACCTAGAAGTGGTTTTTTTTGTTTTTTGGCTGCACCATGTGGAATGTGGGATCTTACCCTGACCAGGGGTCGAACCCATGCCCCCTGCAGTGGAAGCACTGGGTCTTAACCACTGGACCGCCAGAGAAGTCCCCTAGAAGTGGTTTCAAAATCAATCTGTGCCAACACCATGCCAGTAAGGATGCTTCCAAAAATCAGGTAATCAGCAATAGCCTCTCTCTGGTGTCCAGGATTTCTGGGATTCCTGGGGTGTCCAGGATTTTTAAATCTTTTATCTCCAAGAGTTTACATATCAACAGACATATATAGTGCTTCCACTCACATGCATTATTCATATAAAAATCCATCCGTGGCCCACAGTAACTAGGAAAGAATTTGCAAAATCAGCAAAGGATTTTTTTTTCTCCTCCTGACTGATGTTGGTGTCATTTTTATACACTTTAAGTTACAAATTGATTTTCCCAATGGCAATAAGGGATGTAAGAATTTGAAAGAGTAAATCTAACACCTTGCCCTTTGCCTTGACTTTTGTATTAAATGTACGTGGGCTTGGCTGTGTTGACAGTTCAGTACATAAAGCAGGAGCAGTAATCACATCATGCCATTTTGCACAGTTGCTCAATATAAACAAGGCAGCAGTGGTACTGAAATCCTGTTTGACTTGGGATCTACAAGTGATATCTAATATGCTGAACAAAGCAGCTCAGTCCAGCTTACCTCTAAAGAACTTGCACGAATATCTAAGTACTAAGCATTCAGTTAATGTCTGCTGAGTGAATGCTCATCCTTTTCATATTCTCACCAATGAAGGTACTCCCACACATATCCGAGTATCAAACTGAAGAAGCTCTTGCCACAGAGATTTAATGGAATTAGCTCAAAGACAACAATCCTCTTTGCACATCCAATTATTTTATTTAATGTATGAAATATCTGAAAACGTTCTAGTCTTCCAGGCATCTGAGGCCTCTCTATAAGAGGGGATGGGTAGGATAATGAAGGACTGGGTAAAGGGAATGTTAACAGTTTGTAAATTGCTACAGGTAATGTCATATGTTCCATACATTTATAACATGCACTTCCTTATGAAGTCTCCACACCTGCCTAAAGACAGAAGACCACAATATCATTTTTCTGGGACATCAAGCTTGAAAAAAACCCACCCAGCCAGCCACCTTGCCCCTCTGATCTAGTCCACCTGTTATACACCACAGTGATCATGATATTCGCTGTGCAAGACTCTCCACAACCTATAGAACAGGCCCAAATTCTCAGACTGGCATTGAAACCCTTTCACAGATTGTCTCCCAACCAAGCACCTGGATACATTTCTTACTATTCCACTAAATATAAGCTTCAATCCAGGGAAAAGCAATTCTCATTTTCTGAGCTCTTATTACATACACACCCTGCACTGTTTAATAGCTGAGATAAATCTTCTCATTTATTCCTTAAAACTGCCCTGCGAGGGAGCCTTTTTCTTTTTTCCTTTTTTTTTTTTTTTTAATATTTAGAGATGAGGAAACTTAAGCCTAAAATGATAAGGTAACTTTTCTAAGGCCATACAGAACAAAAATAACGTTGCCAGTGTTTGAATACTTATTCCAAGCCTTCTTAAACCTAAAGCTGTATTGAATAGGCCTGTAATTTCTGACTTCAACACTTGTGTCTATCCTCAGTGACAGCGTGGTGTTGGGTAAATAGTAGTCACTCAATAGATTTTTGTTGAATAAATAAAATAAGATCCTGTGGGTTTTGTCTGTTTGTTTGCTTTTTGACTACGTTGAAAATGCCCATCTACCTACCTACAACCTTCAACGCCTTTCTCAAGTTCACATTCTTCCATAATGCTTTCCATGACTGGACTTAGCAGCTCACCTCAATCTCTCCTTAATTCATGGTCTATACTAGAAAATCATAATTAATACCCAAATTCCCTGTAACATTTATGTATTTGTTGTCCTTCTGTTTCACTTATTTTTATTCTCATGGTCTCATTAATTCTTAAACTTTGAATTCTTTACACCATCTAGCTTAATGTCTGGCCCCCAGTAATAACTGATACAGGCATTTTCTGTGCTGGACTACTTGCCTGTAATACTATGAGATAAAAACTGTAAGTATTGCTGTTTTGACAATTTGGAGCACTTCTTTTTCAAATGTAAACATTGTATCCTTTGTTATGGACAAACTATTATTTTAACTTTAGTCTGTATTTGTTTCCTTAAGAAACAACTGAATAGCAAATTTCTGAACCCACCACATCATCAAGGATCAGAGAACTGAAGTGTGAATTCAGCTGCTGGGAACCTTGGCCTCAGGGTAATAAAGTATCTGTGAGACACAGTACCTTTCCCTTTTCTGACCTGGAGAGCTGGTGAAAAGGTGCCTTTGACTGCTTTACTCCCTCACATAGAAATGAATGCAACATTCTGATAAATTTGTTACTTTATTGTGCTAACTTTTCAGTAGTGGAATAAAAACAATTTTTAAGAAAAATGTATTTAATATACGGTAACATTTATTTCTAAGCTAAAGGAAGACACTATCTTAAATCCATTTTTTAATCTTTATGTAAATATAGCAAAAGCACAAACTATTGAACAGAAATTCCAATGGGTATCATGGTGATTCTCTCCTTTTTAGAGCATTTTTAATGTTCTCTTCTTCCAAATCTAGGCTTCAGGGTGGGGATGGGGCTGGTCTCTGAAAGCAATTTGGCAGTTTAAGGTCCAGGCTAAAGGAGACTAATAAATGAATGAAAGTTTCTTTAAAAGAATTTATAACAGATGGCCAATAGGCACATGAAAAAATGCTCAGTATTGCTTATTATTAGAGAAATGCAAATCAAAACTACAAAGAGGTATCACCTCAAACAAGTCAGAATGGCCATCATCAGAAAGTCTACAAACAAGAAATGCTGGGGAGGGTATCTCCTCCACTGTTGATGGGAATGTAAATTGATACAGCCACCATGGAGAAGAGTATGGAGGTTCCTTAAAGAACTAGAAATAGAATTACCATATGACCCAGCAATCCCACTCCTGGGTATATATCTGGAGAAAACCATGGTTCGAAAGGATACACGCACTCCAATGTTCATCGCAGTGCTATTTACAATAGCCAAGACATGGAAGCAACCTAAATGTCCATTGACAGATGAATAGATAAAGAAGATGTGGTACATATATATGATGGAATAATACTCAGCCATTAAAAAGAATGAAATAATGCTATTTGCAGCGACATGGATGGACCTGGAGATTACCATACTAAGTGAAGTTAAGTCAGACAGAGAAAGACAAATACCATACGATATTGCCTATATGCAGAATCTAAAATAATGATACAAATGAACTTATTTACAAAACAGAAATAGACTCACAGACATAGAAAACAAATTCAGGGGAAAGGGGGAGAGGATAAATTAGGAATTTGTTATTAACAGATACACATTGCTATATATAAAAAAGATAACCAACAAGGACCTACTGTATAGAACAGGGAACTATATTCAATACCTTGTAATAACTTATAATAGAAAAGACTGTGAAAAAGAATAGATAGATATATTTTACAAGTATAGTTGATGCTGAAATTATTTCATTTTATTGAAGGGGTGATATTTTTTGCAACTTTTTTTGTAACTTGGTATTTGTAATTTTGTGATTTTTGTAACCGGTAGCTTGAATCAGGTTCCCTCCTCCCTCACTTTGTTTCTGCTAAATTAGAAAATTGAACTTACAATTACAGATCACTGGAATTTTTAGTAAGTGATTATTGGCTCTAATAGTTCAGGATTTCTCATGGGAAGGGGGTGAGAATGTTCCATGTATGGGAGGAAGAGTGAAATAGAGATATGGTAACCAAGAGGGTCAATGGTGACAGGAGACTATGTGCTCACTAAATCCTTCTCTTCTTCCTTAACAAACACACAGCTACACCATGTTTCCCAACCTCCTGTTAGGTGTGGCCCTGTTGCTGAATTCTAGCTAACAGAATTGGGCAAAAGAATGCATTCTACTTCCAGACCCTGTCAGTCCATGAAAACCCCCTTCAGGTGATTGGCTGGTTGGAGTGAATATGGGCCCCCAAGGTGAGCCTTGGTGTCAAACTGATGACAGCGAAATCACAAGACAGAGAAAGCCTGGGCCCTGAATTACTGTTTGGAGAAGAGGTACCCAACCAGGGACACCCTCACTGAACTCTGACACGTGTGACAGAGAAACTCCTATTGTGCTAAACCACTAAATTTATCTGCCACATCAGCAAGCTTTACCTTAACTAATATACATGCATTAGAAAATATTTTTAGAGTAGGACCAGGTGTATATGGATCATATTAAAAGTATACAGTTGGAAGTGTGCTGAAGTTACTTAGAAAAAAAAGAAAACACTTTGATTTCAATTAGTTCTGAGAACTCAGCTTGACTTGAAGAGGGGATCAAACGTTACCAAACTGTATACAACAACATCAAAAAAAACACCCCAAAACAAAAAACAAACAAAAACCACCAAGAATAATCACCCTGAACCAATTTCTAAGTAGGTAATTCACTAGGAGCAATGACATGTATATTACCCATAGAAACATTGACAACCTATCTCTTATTTCATTGAGTTAACTAAAAAGAAGCAATTTATAATAGGCACTGACTGTCACTTTAAAGGCTACTATAAAAGATATATGCATTTTTAAAATTCCCACAAAATAGTGTTCTGTATCTTATTTGCTTTACTTGTGGTGTATTTATTTGGCTTCCCAATTTCTTGATCTTTAATATATGTTTCTTTCCCTTCTTTGATTTTTATTTTTTAATTGTTTTCTTTCCCTTCTTTTTTAATACTTCATTTCAGATAGTACTGAAATAACAGAAAGCAAAAAAAAAAAAATTACTTCATACTCACATCCTCAATTGCATTGTTGAAAATCTTTATCATCCTTTGGTCCTTGTTCATGTGCATATTTGATATTTACATTTTTACCCTAGTATCCCAGGTGGAGTTTTATAGTCTACATTTTCTGTTTACAAATGTCATGTGTATTTCATCAGATTGCCTCCTTTTTCCCTATATATCGACCTATCCTGCTGCTGTCACCTCACCCCACCTCCACCCCAAATCATTCCCAATATTTGGTTTCCCCATTGACACCTAGCAATTAAATTCCTGCTAAACCAAGTAAGTATCAGATGCATTAAGAGGGTGCTTTTCTCTTCTTCAAATTTTATTTAGTAATACTTATAAGACTTTTATATATTTCTAAAGAAAACTAAGATATGAACAGGGGATTAAACCATTGTTTATGCATACACGTGGCACTGCACAGCACCCTTTGTTATGAGGCAGAATGGATCTCAGGTTAGGTCCTTGTGTACATCTCACAAGAGAACTCGATTATTAACATTTTAAAAGGATCTTGTTATACAGTTTTCCGGCACAGACTTCATAGGCAGATAGAGATCCCAGGCTGTTATTTTTAACACTTTCTGATTTTTGCTTTGTGCTTGCTCTGAGTGTCTTTCCAAGTATAGCGTGGCAAGTACATATAAGCCTCATGGGGAAGACCAATTGGCCCAGGTACTCAGTTGGACAATGTAGGATTATGTGTCAGTTCTTGGTTGTAACACTTTAGCAAAGAATCATTTTTAAGAGCTCAGACTGTGCAGCCAGACTGCTCAGATCTGAATGACAACTATGACGCTGACAATGTCCTTTCCTCCTTTGTACCCTCATTTGTGAGATGAACCTAATGGTATAGCTGACCTCATAAATGTGTTGTGAGGGTTAAATTAGAAAATATATGTGAATAGCTTAAAACAGTGTCTGATACATAGTAGGTATTAGAAAAATGTTCTCTAAGTAAGGACATTATAAATATTGAATTATGCATTTCTTTGTGTAAAAGAGAAATCCCCAAATAGGCAAGTAATACCATGGTAGGCCCACTGCAGTGGCTGTATGAAAACAGTATCAATTATTTAAGGCCAAGTTACAAATTGGTGGCCTGCAGGTTGGCCCCCAGAAGTGTTTGGTTTAGCCAGTACAGATATATAGCTGGTTCTGCTTCTCTGGTTGACACTAATACGTACTCTCTGAGGAAGGTCTAGTTCCAGAGAAGCAGAAAGCTTTGGAGCAGGACAGAGCTGTTTAGAATGCTGGCTTCACCACTTTAGTGTCACTCTGGGCACATTTATTAACCTTTCTTGGCTTCATTCTCCCTTATCTGCAAATCTGAAAAATACCCCCTTACTGGATCATCGTGGCTCATAATGCATATTCAATATTATTGTTACCCCCACCTTTCCCTTTTAACATGTTTCAGTAAGCTGTAGCCAAACCTACCATTCCTAATTTTGTACCAAAATGCAACAGACACAAATTCCAGTCTATGCGTTTATCTTCTCATGTGTTTATTCAGCCAAAATTACGTCTCAAAGTCTCAGTAGGGGCTGGGTAAAACTGAGTGCTAATGAGATTAGAAAGGCAGAATAACCCTGGAGACAGATTGTCTGGTTTGAAATCCCAGGTCTGCTATCAACTATATTAGCTGTGTGACCTTGGGCATGTTGCTTGACCTCTTTGTGTCCCAGTTTCCTCATCTGTAAAACAGCAATTATAGTCGTATCTACCTCTGAGGGTTGTTGTGTGATTAAAGGAATTAAGACACCTATGGTACTCTGGATAGTGCTTGGTACAGTGTGAAGAGCATTATGGAAGTATCAGCTAACATCAACTATCATCATCTTAAATGCAATTTGGTGCCACAGATAGCAGTAGAATTGTTACTAATACCATTTCAAAGATTTGAGTATAAAAGGAGGAAAAAGATTACCTCTATGAAAATACATACTAGTCTTTATTCTCAAAGCTTAAAAACAAAGCTACTCATTGAGTTCAAAATGAATTTAATTTGTTCTACTTTGCTTGAATTTACGAGTGCCCTACCCAGGTTTTTCGTAGTGGGGTAGACAGTGGTTGAGGAGGAATAGGGCTGGACAGGAGGGTGAGGAAGATGGAATGGCACCCATGTCAAGTTTGTTGGGCAAACACTTTTAAAATAAAATTATATGCAATGCTGTGTGAAACGTTAAAACACATTAGGGATTGTTTGAGGACAAAATAAAGCTATATTACTAATTATGCATTTTCTTAAAAAACTATGCTGATACATTTTGAAGTATATACTATGTAGTTTGAATGATATCAGCTCAAGAAGTAATTACTCATCCTTCTCAAATTCACATTTCATGTAGCATTAAAAGTGATTCATTCACGTGAATTAATAAATATCTCTTGCCTAAGACTGCAAATGAACAAACTGAACCATCTCCTGGTAGCTTCCATGAGAAATGACAAGAATCCTTGTGTTTGCATACTACCGTTTCAGTAAAAATAAGAGTGTGAAAGAGTTACCTCAGGGGAAGGAAACAGCAAACAAAGCCTTGGCTTCCATTCTAAGAACGCTCTTTCAAGAACTTGAAAGGAAAATGGAGTTTTAAGATGAAGGATACTGGACAGCTGGGGTAAAGAGAAAGCTTACCAAGTAAAATAAATACAATAGACCCCCCTTACCCACTGTTTCCCTTTCTGCATTTTCAGTTATCCATGGTCAATTGAGATCTGAAAATATTTAATGGAAAATTCCAGAAATAAACAATTCATCAGCTTTAAGTTGTGCACTGTTCTGAGTAGCAGTGCTGAAATCTTGCGCAGTCACACTCCGTCATGCCCAGGATGTGAAATCATCTCTTTGTCCAGCCTATCCCTCCCATTAGTCACTTAGTAGCCACCATGGTTATCAGATCCATTGTCACAGCATCACAGGACCTGCATTCAAGTCACCCTTATTTCACTTAATAATGGCTCCAAAGTGCAAGAGTAGTGATGCTGGCAATTCGGATATGCCAAAGAGAAGCAGTAAAGTGCTTCCTTTAAGTTAAAAGATGGAAGCTCCTGATTTAATAAGGAAAGAAAAAAAAAATCGTATGCTGAGGTTGCTAAGATCTAGGGTCAGGATGAATCTTCTATCTGTGAAACTGTGCTAGTTTTGCTGTCACACCTCAAGGGAAAAGAAATTTGTGCTAGTTTTGCTGTCACACCTCAAACTACAAGTTACAGCCACAGTGTGTGATAAGTGCTTAGTTAAGATGGAAAAGGCATTAAATTTGTATGATAAGATATTCTGAAAGACAGAGAGAGAGAGATCACATTCACAAACTTCTATTACAGTATATTGTTATAATGGTTCTATTTTATTAGTAGTTACTGTTGTTAATCCCTTACTGTGCCTGATTTATAAATTAAACTTTATCATCAGTATGTATGTATAGGAAAAAAACATTACATACAGTGTCTAAACAACATTGATTTGAACTGTGTATGTCCTCTTATTTTTTTTTCACTAAATACATACTATAGTACTACACAATCCACAGAGCGTGTGGTTATCTGAATCTGAAGATGTGGAACCTCTGATATGAAGGGCTGACAGTAAAGTTATGCAGGGACTTTTGACTGCTTGGGGGTTGGCATCCCTAACGACCACAGTGTTCAGGAGTCACCTGTATAGAGTTGGGTACTATGTGTAGTTTCAGGCATCCGCTGAGGGTCCTGGACCATATCCCCTGCAGAAAAGG
Source organism: Kogia breviceps (assembly GCF_026419965.1). Lineage (NCBI taxonomy): Eukaryota > Metazoa > Chordata > Mammalia > Artiodactyla > Physeteridae > Kogia > Kogia breviceps. Next base: position 74,697,205 of record NC_081317.1, read on the forward strand.
GGGAACTAATGTACACAAGTTTGCCAAAAGCCTTGTGGGGCAAAAATGGTTCATGTAGGTACCAAAAGGTTTCTCTAACTTACCTCAAAGAATAATTCATGACCCCAAAGCTATCTCAAAGATGGCCTTACTGGGATGTTCTTCTTTTCAGCAGTTGAAATGGGTACAGAAGTTAAACAAGAAGACTGAAGAAGTCGCTACCAGTATAAAATAAAGTGTTGATCTTTTAAATCCATGCTATATACCTGGAAACTGATTAGGAATGATAGTTTTCTTCCTTGAAATTTTATGGAATGAGCAGCTGATTTCTACTAAAATTTCTTTTTCTTAAATAAAAGGATTAAGACACTATAAAAACATCTAACATGCTACTAACAATTACAGACCTACTTTCTGGAATAAATAATACATCTCTTATATATCTTACCCCTTTTAAATGAAAAAAATATACTGAGATTCTTCAATAGTGCGCCCAATTAAGTCAAATCAGTCATTATTCCCTAAATTGATTTTTGGCATAAAAGATAAAGAGATAAATGTGAAATATTCAACATATATTTTGTAATAAATATTACATACCATTTGGTTAATTCTTCAGTGGGAAATTTGGCACTTTATAGTGTGGTACTATAAAATTTCCATACAGTAATGGATAGTGTAATCACAGAAACTCCCTGAATCAGTTATTGTTCAAAATATTGTTCAAAATTGTTCAAAATGAGAATGAACTTTAAACTATTTTTAAATATGTCACAGAAAACTGGTTGGTCTATTTTAATGCCTTTCAACAGATCTTCATTGCCCTTTTGAAAATAATCAATATGAAAGAACAAAAAGAGTTGATGTATGTCAAGTGTTTTAAATTTTCATCAGTTCTCCAATATAGCTTAAATTTTTATATTTCCTTAACTGCTCCAAAATTATGCTGATCCATTCTTTGATAGGAATTGTTTCCTTATTACCAAAGCCTCCCTTTCTTAGGTCCACACTTGACCAATAGAGTAAGGCATCTTGTATCAGAAGGGGTAAGGAGGAGGGAGGGCAGTTAAAAGGCAGGAAAAGGCCAAAATTATTTCAATTTGTTCTTCCATTTCTAGCCCTGAAAAGGACAAGGAATGAGCTCCTGAAAAAAGAATTTTGGTGTTTTTCCAGAAAAACAGCGTAGACAGAACACATGTGTATTTTAAGCTAATTAATTTGATCTGGCATGCCTATCCAACCAGTAATTGATATTCACCTTTGCTGGAAGTGACCACTGAATAATAGCACAAAATGATATTGCTGGGGTAAGGGGAAAAGTGAGAACACAATTTACTGTTGCAGTTTAAAATTTTCATTTTAAACAAAACATTAACAAAATATAGCAATAATTTAGGTATTAAAAAGTTTTGGAAACACTGAGTAAAATGCTAGACCTTGACTTTCATCCTTTACCCACAACCTGGAATAAAAGTCAATAGAAAACATTACTGCAGTAGAAGATATACAAACATTTGGTGGTGGTGGTGCATGTGTTAAGAATAAATAGTTCAAATTGCTTTATAAAGGCCTAATTTGGTTTACATTCATTAACACTGACTGTGAGGTCAGTTTCCAAGAAAGAACCAAGAATTTACTTGGGTCTTTGAAGTCAATCAAATTAAAGCATCCTATAATTAACATGAAAAATTTTTTAATTAACTCATCAGAAATATTTACCATCATAGAAGTACATCTCATGGTCAAAATAACATCTCTAAATATTTTTATGATATCTGCTAAACTAGGCACTACAGTTCTCCCTTTATTGTCCTATTTTCCAAGATAAAAATTGAAATGGCCAGGAAAATATAAACATAAATGCAACCCTCAGTGATTTAAAAGTTACTATGAAGTTTTATTACATATCTTGGAAACCCTAGTAAACCTAAAATATGTCCAGTTGTGAAAATATCAAGACTTTTAGTAGTGGTCCCTGAAACTATTTTCTTGTGAAGAATTTAAATGAATATATCTTAGCCCATCCAGACATAACGTAAATCATGAAACTTCAATCCTTTTAATTATTCATATGCCATAGCTAGAAATTGAATTCTAGCTGATGTTAGAGTGGGAAAAAATAATTAGCAAATTGATGCCCCATTTCTATTTTGCATAATGGTTGCTAAAACTAACTGCCTGCTTTTTTAAGGAGTAAGCTTATAATTTCTCAATATTAGGAAGTGAACATTCACATTTTCATAAGCAAAATTTATTCATTTCTTAAGTTTTAACTCTTGTCTAAGGGAGCCAGTTCCAAAAGTAATTTTTTGAGTTAAAATATCTAACCAAATCAAGGGAATTTAAACTGGAGAAACAGAGATAGAGTTAGGGACAGAGATAGAGGAGAAAGAGGGAGAGAGGAGAGGAAGAGAATTTGACGCTCTTGAACGAGAGACTCAAGAACACATTGTCTTCCTGCCAATCTCAAGAACACATTGTCTCCTCTAACATGAATATAAATCGACTGGACAAAAAGAAAAAACTTTTCAAAATAATCTCAAGCAAAACAATACCTGGTAGTGGAGCCCATCTTATTTGCTCCCCTACATCTACTAAATATGTACTGTTGGCGCACAAAGAACAATAGTGAGCTTGACAAAAGTTGTGGGAGAGGCTAAGAACACCTGCTGATGGAGGAGGAGAACTGTCCATGGTGGGGAGGCAAACTGCTGCCTACAGGCCAGATCCAACTCACTGTCTGGTTTTGTATGCACATGAAATAAGAATGAGTTTTACATTCTAAAATGGTTGAAAAGAATCAAATAAAGAATACTTCAAAACACAAACAATGCATGAAATTTAAATGTCAGTGTCCATCAATAAAGTTTTATAGGAGCACAGCCATGTAAATCTGTTAACGTTTTGTCTCTGGCTGCTTTTGCACTACAATAGCAAAGTTTAACAGTTATGACTAAGATTGTGTGGTGCACAAATCCTAAAATATTTCCTAGCTGAGCCTTTACAAATAAAAGTTTGCCGACCACTAAACTAGATATTCACTTTATTTCTTTCTTTGGTTTATTACATTTAAGCTCAGAATAAATAACTATTATAAACATGAATTATAAACTCTTATAAACATAAAGGAATATGACACAGATGGGAAACATCAGTTCTTGAGGCTACTAGGAAGTGGGAGTACGTTCAAGAGATATTACAAAGATCTCCTACTTTTAAATTCTGACCAGAAGTCAAGAATGCCTCATATTTTCCGATAGCACAAACAAACAATGGAACCTGTTTGCCACAGTAGAGCCTGGTGCAAATTTATATTTCCTTTGAAAACTTAAGTCTTGTTAAAAAGGAGACAGCAGGCCCCAAATGGAGTCAGTTGTGCTAAATCCCACGTCAGCAAACAGAGACTTAATATCTAACTTAACTGCAGTCCCTCCTGGAATGTAACATTTAACCCATCAACCTGGAATTACCTAGTCAGCACTAGTAAGGATAATCTGTTCCCCTTTGGAGGGTGACCTTCCCTGAAAGAATGCATTCCTTGCTAATAACTTCCTATTTTTCAACCTCTTTCCACCTTTAAAAACCTTTCCTTTTCTACAGCTTGGCCTCTTCATGACTGTCATAAGTCTATCATTGTTTACTTTATGACAGATTTTATTGTTATTTATCTGTCCACTGTTGCCAACACACACACACACACACACACACCCCAAACCCTCAAAACTGTAAGCTCCATGAGGATAGGAAATACGCCTTATTCATGCTTAATACAGATGTCTGACAAAAAGTTGTCGTTCATAAAGTATCTGCTGAAGGACTAATATCCCTGAACATAGCTCATATTTTCATTAGAAAGCAACATTTTTTAAAAAACCTTACTTCTTAATGTATCTTAAGACAGTGAATTTGGCTTGCATTGGAGGAGACAATTGAAAAGTAGTCATTTCAAAAAAGCATGCCAATAAACCAACAGTGAAGACAAATATCATTGTTTCCTGGCATCTGTTTGTAATAATAGGCATTCTCTGTCGCCTCCTATGTGAAAGCCGCCAAAGTTAAGTTAGACTGGGGGCTCCGCTTTGCAATTCATTTTTGCCCAGGATCACGAGTTTAATGCTAGGATTCATGGAATTACAGAACTTTTTAACTCCTCTTACTTTTCAGCTTAAGAGATTCCTTCAAGAAGCAATCAGTTAATTTTTTTTTCTTTGCTTTGATCTTGTCTTAACTAAATGTATTATTGGACCACTACCAATTGATGCACTAAATTTTCTTGACATTCAAATAGTAGTCCAAAGCAAGACTACTATTAAGAAATCGGCAAAAAAAGAGAAAGAAAAGAAAAAGAAATTGGCAAATTTAAGAGGCAGATTTACTTAAGTGTGAAATAAAATTGAATGGAATCTCTAAAGTACTCAGTTCCACTTTGGGAAAGAACTGAAGACTTTTGTTTGGTGGTTTTAATTGCATAAGGCACTTGCTCATGTACTGTTTAGTAGAGTTTTCCATGGCTTTTCTTTTTTTTATTTTTAATGTCAGGATGAACAGGCATTTCAGTGCAAAACAAAGGAAGTTAATATCGCTAAGTAGCAGGGACACCTCAGAGTTATTTGGAACATATGGGAATGTCTACCCCTGGTGGGCTCACAGGATGGGAGAGTAGAGGCACATGTTATACTGAGGATGGATCAGAAGGTAATAGGCTGAAGCCAGCAGAGGTCTGTAAAAAAGGGTCCAGTGGGCATCTATCGTGGAAGCTAATAATTTGATTGTTTTAAGTGAGAACTTATACCTTGACTGTAACTGAAGCATAAAATTACTGACAGAATTTTGCTCTCAGCTAAGGGGACCTGTAAAAATTCTTGGTTGTTTAATAACAGATGCAATTTTATTAAAAGGTAATTATCACAAACAATTAACTTATAATACTAATCATTCTTCTACTCATTTGTGCACATCTTAGAATGAGTTGATCTCACAGATACCTGTCAAACAGATTAAAATGGATTCAGAGATATTTATGCTTATTTGTCTCATATTTGTCTAGTTCTTGGTGAGTTACGGTAAACGAATCAAAGATTATAAATCACTTTCACATTTGCAATTGCCTAAAAGGGCTAATCTAATTATTATACTTTAATCTACATAAAATAATAAATATAGCTCTTTGCTTTGGCACAAGGCTTGAAATTATGCTTTGGACCTTTGTGTTCACATTCCAGTACACAGGCCCATAATGACTTTTAGACACGTGTACAGGGAGAGAAAGGTAACTAATGTGTTAATTATTCTATAGGGCTGAATGGAAAGTGAAGGGCTAAGCAAAGAACATGTTTGCATTGAACCCAGTATACCTGGAATATTTAACTTTAGTTAGATCCTCTTCCCTGTAAATTCTTTTAAAGAAATGATGAATCTCTATCTTACTAGGAGCTCAATACTTGACTGTAGCATTGAATTGAATATCAGCTTTCTAGCCTTACCCCTTGGGAAAGAGCACATACTTCCTCACTGACACCCAAGAAAATTTACTTCATGAAAATATTCAATAAGCACACCCTAGCTGTAATTTGTGAGTTCAGCTTTGTGCAGGCATATTCTTTGGGCCTCTCTTAGAACACTGTCTCTCCTATGGACTCTAGACAGTGTAATGGAGTTCATGGTCATACTTTTAGCAAAGACATGCCACGCAACAGTCATCTTGTTACACTTTTGCAGGCACTAAAGAATGTGTGTGTCAAGGGTAGGGAGAGGAAACTGAGGAATGTTTCATATGCGTCCTCTATGACCAAGTAAAGAGTTAAGCAGAGCAGTCTTCTGCACAGCCACCTTCATCACTCCTCTCTGAAGTCAGAATTTATGTCCATGGTATTTTGTACAGTATTATTCTTACAATATGCACAATACACATTTATTGATTAATTAATGCCATTTAATAACATATCAGGCTAAGGATGAATGGAAGACTTGTGACACCTAAAGGTTGAAAGCAATGGTTTTGAAGTCTAGATTGAAATCTAGCTCTCCTAACTAAATCCAATGTTCTTTGGGCCAGATCACTCTGCTTCCCAAGCCAGACAGCTCACTTAGGAACGAAGCCAGCACACTTGGCGTCACAGGAACAATGCTTTCTTTAAGCAGAAGTGTGTCCCAACCACAGTGTCCTCTCCAGGGCTCTTCTGCTGGACTGTACTTGACAGCAGCCCCTTTACCACCTAACTTATAACCCTGGAGCCATTAGGACCTAGAAAAGGAGGAACCACTGTTTCCATCCAAACATTTCCTTTCCAAACTACAAATTAGTCCACTTGGATCACAGACTGTTGGAATCATTTATAAATAAATTTTTCCAATAAGAACAGGATGGCTTTGCTTAACTGATTTTCATCATCTGTTAACAACAAATTTTATACAAGGCAAAATAAGAGAAGAGATATGTGTTTTTTGGTTTTTGTTTTTGCGGTACCCGGGCCTCTCTCTGTTGTGGCCTCTCCCATTGCAGAGCACAGGCTCTGGATGCGCAGGCTCAGTGGCCATGACTCACGGTCCCAGCCTCTCCACAGCATGTGGGATCTTCCCGGACCGGGGCACGAACCCGTGTCCCCTGCATCGGCAGGCGGACTCTCAACCACTGCGGCACCGGGGAAGCCCATACGTGGTTATTTACAGTTCATTTACATTTCTAACTTTCCCCATCCACGTGATCCCAGTGTATCCAGGGAATTTTGGGAAGTGGAACAGGGCATGTGAATTGTTCATTCCTCGTCACTGCAAATATACATAGACTTAATAATAATAATGACAAAAAGAACACACTCATATAGTACTTCTTACATGTCAGCACTCTACAAATATTGACTCAATCAAACAGTAACATAACCAACACCATGTATAAGGTAGATATACTTTTATAAGCATTTCCAGATAAATAGATTGAAATGTAGTGTGGTTAAATAACTCACCTAAGGTCACCCAGCTAGTAAGCAGTAGTGCCAGGCTTTGCACCCAGACAATCTAGCTCCCAAGTCCCTGTTTATAACCACTAAGTTATACTACTAAAGCTCTTCGTCATCTATGAAATTTGCCAAGGAATATCCCCAAGAGTGAATTTTAATTCCCAGCATACATATTTCAGTGTTTCATTTGGCTACCTGATATGACCATTCCCTTTTGGTCCTTCTTATAGACGTTTATCCATTCTCTCATTCATTAAATACACATTTGTTGAGCACATACTATACACAAGCGCTGTGCTTAGAGTTGGGGATACAAGGATGGACAAGACTGTTTGCAATCTATTGGGAAAGGCAGGCCCATAATTCCAATACATGCTGCATAATCTGTTCAAAGTGCTATAGGAGCACAGAAGACAGTGACTGTTTGCCAAGGCAAGGAAACTTTTACACAGTGAGTGATAATTTAATCAAGTTTAAAAGGATAAGAAACATTGACTGGTGGTTTCATGGCTATGTTATGACTTCACTCAAAACTTTCCAGGGAGAACAAGCTGTATGTCTACTTCTTTGCAGTGGATTTATTTAAATGAACCATGTCAAAAAAATGTTGGTTAGAGAGGTTTTTATTCATGGGTCTGAATTACCGTTATTTAAGCACCTTCCAAAATATTTAGAGCATGCATACAGTGCCATCAACTTGACACAAAATAGCACACATCAGTGTATTCTCTAATCTCTAAAATTGCATACATATTCCTGATGTTCTTTATAGTTAGCTATAGCGGGGTTTGATGATACTCTGTGCTATTTAAATCTATAGCTTAAGTTTTCAAGGGATAGGTTAAGCCAGCCTAGTCATTCTTAAAATATTTATATCACTGACAGGGAAAAGTAGCTGCCATCCAAGAAACCAATAAAATTCTCCTGAATTGAGAAAAGAAACTGTTGTCATCTACTACTAACTGAGGATAACTAAAAATCATGTACTCTTGCACACTTACTTTTCCATCATGCTTCTTGACACAAGTATTTAAGCATATGCTACAAGATATCACATATATTTTTCCAATCTCAACAACTGTGTCTTAGATTCTGAAATATGTGAACAACATTAGTGTGGGAGTTGGGAACCAGGGAATCTTGGGTAAATTTAAGCAACTCAGATTGCCCAACAGAGGATGTGGGACAATGAACACACACCAGAGAGTCTTAAATTTCCATCTATGGGTGGCCTTCAGGGATCTATAAACTGTCTGATATTGTGTACAAAATTGTGTGTAAGTGCTCAAAGCTACATTTGTCCAGGACTGATTTTTATTAAAATCTTTGTATTTCCTTTCTCCACCTCCCCCAAAAGGTTAAAAACCATCAGGCTAACAGTTATCACTAGTGAGAAAGAAGGTGATATCAGGTCTCCATTGTTTCAGAATTCATTGCTTATTGTATATATTTTTGCCTGGTTCACTGTACAATAAAATGTACACATGAAGTTCCCTGTTTGAAAGCTTCTCCAGTATTGCTTTAAAAAAACAGAAAAAAACCCCCAAAACTGAACACAAAAGGTCAACCATCATTTAAGAAGAATCACTAATCTCACATTTGACACCAGCCACCATATACCAAGGCCATGTCTAGACTATGCGAGATTAGAAAATCCTGCCCTGGGGATATTAAGAGAATAGATAGTAGCTATCATTACTTCCTTCTTTGTCCACTGTCCTGAATATTATCATGTAGTACTTTTTAATTTTGAGAAAGTCTAATTTTTTTTTTTGGTACTCAGTTTACCAACTGACCTAAGTAGGTAAGTTAAGGAAGAAAAACTGATCCCACACCACCTGCTCCCAATAGCCTTTAATTTATTAGCTAACTCAAGGGCCAACTGAAATTTTCTTAGTTTATGCCTTGTTCTGAGATTTCAACACAACTTCAGACATTTAGGACCGTCACAGGAAGCAGTACAACTTAACAACAAAAGAATATGAGCTTTGGTCTCAGACAGCCCCAGTTCCTACCCCAGCTCTGCCTCTCACAAACTATGTTCCTTTGAACAACGCATTCATTAGCCTTTCTCAGCCACTCTCTCCTTATAAAATGGTCTTAATAACATACTTCACAGGTTTTGAAGGGTAAATAAGATAATATGTGTTTGCACGCAAAAATCTGTGATTACCCATCAAAATCAAAAAGTGCTCTCAAGGGAAAGCTAACAAACTTATTGGCACACCCTGTGCCCACACCATATCCTTCTGTGCTCCCACAGCACTGCTATCTGGCCATTTATTGAAAAAGTTGGTTGACCTCTGTCCTAGAACAGGGCAACAGAAACACAGTGTAATTTTCAATTTTAAATGTTACATAATATAGGTATTATATAAACATACATAATTTTACATTTTTACTAGCCATATTAAAAAAGTAAAACAGACTTTAATGTTTTATTTAATCCAATATATTTAAAAGCATTAAACATTATTAGTGAGAGATTTTACTTGCTTTTGAACTAGCCACATTGCCAGTGCTCGGTAGCCACGTGTGGCTGCCATATTGCACAGTTCCATTCTAAAGGTCCACATGTGCCAGTGGCATCATGAGGATAAAAGTGTCTGTGTGATCAGACTTTGGCCAAGTCACTGATCTCAACACAGGCAGATTACCTCAGAGAACCCCGTCAGGCAATGGGTAACTCGGGAGACTCTGTGAGATAAATCAGGGAACAAAAACCCGGTAAGATTAAAAGCAAGAAAGTTAGAATATGCTTGAGGGAGAAGGATGAAGGGACATAATAGCCCCAGAAGATGAAGCTGCCCAGAGCTGCAACAAATAAGTGTGTATGCACAGCTGCTTGCAGTTTAATGAAATGTCCACTTCCCTACCACTTAGGTTTGAAATAATTCTTACATTTGTTATATATCCTTAAAGGATCATTAGCTTCTGAAAGGAAAAAGCTGTTATATTCATCTTCTTATGTGATTATGGTACCCACCACAGTGCTTGGCCCTTAGTTTGTGCTTGAAATTATATTAGTTGAAGCTGAAACTAAGCAGTATACTGTCGATAAATGGATAGTGAATAAAAAATTGTCTGCATGAATGACTTAAAATATAATAATGAACCAGTTTTCAGTGACTGATAACAGTTTCAATCTCCCCAGGATGCTTAGAGTTTAATAAGTATCAGAGTGGGAGCTAAAGCTTTAGCTTTAGCTTAAGCTAAAGAAATCAAGTTCCGTTGACTAAAAGCAAACATTCTGTTAATTGAAGTTACCCTTTACTCTTCTGGTTGGTTGTTTTGGGAGGGGCAGTGGAGAGTCCTGACCATGAGTCACCCATATGTATTATTTCCAATAATTAAGACAGGCAATTATAGCAAAGTAACTTAATACAAAGGTGCTTCTAGACCAACTCAGACAATTTCTGTCCCAAATTCTGCACTCAAACAGTTGACTTGGTCGAGATTGCTCATGCTCTTACTCTGAGTAAATCAGGGGTCTGATCTGCGTAGCTTTCAGGAAGTGAGATTCAAAATTGGACATGAACTGAAGACAACCTAAGGGTACAGCCAAGCTTCCAAGATTTGGGGGATTGCAAATGCAGTTCTGTCACTTCTCAAGCATCGTGGCTCTAAAGCACATATTTCTGTTTTGGCTTCTGTGTTGTCTTTCTTCCACATTTGAAAGGCAAACTTCAAATTGCTCATATCACAGGAAAGTATTTGTTGCAGAACAGGAGAAAATATTTATTTATTGCTTTCCAGTTTTACTAGATTTCAGAGCCACAGTTTAACTAGTATTAGCTAAATTTCCCCAAGAGTGACACAGGGTAAAAAGCAGTGTTCTTCTAGGGAATATGGCAGCTACTTAACCTCTCCAGTGTTGGAGGCATTTTGATCAGGACAGTAAAGACTATATCCATACATTGTAATGGGTAATTAAAATATATTACAATAGAATAGGAACTATATTCATAACTGTGGTGGTTAGGTGTCAACTTGACTGGGCTACTGGGCCACCTAGACATTTGGTCAAACATGATTCTGGTTGTATCTGTGAGTGTGTTTCTGGAAAAGATCAACATGTAAATCTGTAGGCCTGAATGGAACAGAACGAGAGTTCCTTCCACCTGACTCCTTTCAGTCAGTAGGATGTGGTAGGCTGAAGAGTGGCCCACCAAAGGGACCCATGCCCTCATCCTCAGAACCTGTAAATATGTTACTCAACATGACAAAAGAAGCTTTGCAGGTGTGATGAAGTTAAGGATATTGAGATGAGTAGATGAGCCTGGATTTTTCAAGTAGACCTAATGTAATCACAACGGTCCTTATTAGAGGAAAGCAGGAGGGTCAGAGTCAGAGAAGGAGATGGGATGATAGAAGCAGAGAGGTAGAGAGTGTGAGAGAGAAAGAGGTAGAGAGTGAGATTAGAAGATGCTGTCATCTCTGTTTGAAGATGGAGGGTAGATCTGTGAGCCAAGAAATTGAGGCAGTTGCTAGAAGATAGAAAAGGCAAGGAAACAGATTCTCCTCTAGAGCCTCCAGAAGGAACATGACCCTGACAACCTATTTTAGGATTTCTGGCATCCAGAACTGCAAGAGAATAATGTATCCTTTGTTAAGCCATTAAGTTGGTGGTCAAACAGCAGGGATAGGAAACTAACACATACATATTATATAAACACAATTACATTTGAATAATAGATTTAAAAATCAGGTATTATTATTATTATTATTTTCCGGTACGAGGGCCTCTCACTGTTGTGGCCTCTCCCGCTGCGGAGCACAGGCTCCGGACGGGCAGGCTCAGCGGCCATGGCTCACGGGCCCAGCCACTCCGTTGCATGTGGGATCTTCCCGGACCGGGGCACGAACCCGTGTCACCTGCATCGGCAGGCGGACTCTCAACCACTGAGCCACCAGGGAAGCCCATCAGGTATTATTTAAATGTTACATTTATATTAGTCCTTTCAAGGAGCTCAACTCAAAGTACTCCAAAAGCACTGTGTTCCACTGGAGACTTAAAAGATGTCTGCTAGCTAGAAGCTACCATATTTTACAAATTAAAAATAAATAGCCTTAGAGAACAGGATTTCAAACAAATGTTGATACCAAGTGGAGTGGATGCTAACAAGGAAAAGAATATAGCAGATATAAAGAATCTGAGCTTCTAATCTAGAATAAGACTAGAACCACCATTGTTTGTACTTCTTGCATGTTAGTCTGGCCTGTGCTAGGTATCTTGTTGCACTAGTATAACAACCTGCAAAGATCACACTATTGATTAGTAAAGTGTGGAACCAGAGGTTAAACTGAAGCTGATATGACTCCAATGTGCATGTTATCAATGCTCTATCATCCTGCTTCCCATGTACTCACCATGAGAAGATTGTCTGTTCATTTTCCTTACCCTGTCCATTCCCTGATGCATATTCTAATGCATTTATAAATTGGATTCAGTGTCAAGGTACTTATTCCTTAACTTGTGCCATCTCTCTTCCTGGCCCACAACGTAAGTTTGTGTCTCTTCTCCCTGCACTGTGTTATCTTTGCCCCTCTGCTTTGGTGTGCTAACTCTCTAGCCCCCATTATCACACCACTGTGTTGGGGGAACATGGGGTTCACCTTGCTTTCATAAGCAGACTCTATCTGCTGTCTATCTTCAGCCTCTATCAAGGAGTGACCTGCCTCCAGCCCCAGACTCCATCTGGGGTTACATGTCTAAGTGCCATATGTAGCCCGGTAAAGGCAAGACAGAGTCTTCATTTTACCATCCTGCTTTACTTTCCAACAGTATACATCATCCTTACCTAAAAGAGCATAGGACAATTGAATTAACAAACCTAGTAAACCTATAAAACCTAGATAAGAGAGGATATCCTTTCAAATCAAATCAATTCTATTTCCTTCTTTTAAAATTCAAAAGAAGCACGTCAAACCCACAACCAACATCATTCTCAATGGGGAGAAACTGAAACCAGTTCTTCTAAGATCAGGAACAAGACAAGGTTGCCCACTCTCACCACTATTATTCAACATAGTTTTGGAAATTTTAGCCACAGCAATCAGAGAAGAAAAAGGAATCCAAATCAGAAAAGAAGAAGTAAAGCTGTCACTGCTTGCAGATGACATGACAGTGTACATAGAGAATCCTAAAGATGCTACCAGAAAACTACTAGAGCTAATCAATGAATTTGGTAGAGTAGCAGGATACAAACTTAATTCACAGAAGTCTCTTGCATTCCTATACACTAATTATGAAATATCTGAAAGAGAAATTAAGGAAACACTCCCATTTACCATTGCAACAAAAAGAATAAAATACCTAGGAATAAACCTACCTAAGGAGACAAAAGACCTGTGTGCAGAAAACTATAAGACACTGATGAAAGAAATTAAAGATGATACAAACAGATGGAGAGATATACCATGTTCTTGGATTGGAAGAATCAACATTGTGAAAATGACTATACTACCCAAAGCAATCTACAAATTCAATGCAATCCCTATCAAACTACCACTGGCATTTTTCACAGAACTAGAACAAAAAATTGCACAATTTGTATGGAAACACAAAAGACCCCGAAGAGCCAAAGCAATCTTGAAAAAGAAAAACAGAGTTGGAGGAATCATGCTCCCTGACTTCAGACTATACAATAACCAAGACAGGGTGGTACTGGCACAAAAACAGAAATATAGATCAATGGAACAGGAGAGAAAGCCCAGAGATAAACCCACACACATATGGTCACCTTCTTTTTGATAAAGGAGGCAAGAATATACAATGGAGAAAAGACATCCTCTTCAAATAAGTGGTGCTGGGAAAACTGAACAGCTCTATGTATAAGAATGAAATTAGAACACTCCCTAACACCATACACAAAAGTAAACTCAAAATGGATTAAAGACCTAAATGTAAGGCCAGACACTATCAAACTCTTAGAGGAAAACATAGGCAGAACACTCTATGACATAAATCACAGCAAGATCCTTTTTGACCCACCTCCTAGAGAAATGGAAATTAAAAAAAAAAATAAACAAATGGGACCTAATGAAACTTAAAATCTTTTTCACAGCAAAGGAAACCATAAACAAGACAAAAAGACAACCCTCAGAATGGGAGAAAATATTTGCAAATGAAGCAACTGCCAAAGGATTAATCATCAAAATTTTAAAGCAACTCATGCACTCAATATCAAAAAAACAAACAACCCAATCAAAAAATGGGCAGAAGACCTAAATAGACTTGTCTCCGAAGAAGATATACAGATTGCCAACAAACACATGAAAGGATGCTCAACATTACTAATCATTAGAGAAATGCAAATCAAAACTACAATGAGGTAATACCTCACACCAGTCAGAATGGCCATCATCAAAAATCTACAAACAATAAATGCTGGAGAGGATGTGGAGAAAAGGGAACCCTCTTGCACTGTTGGTGGGAATGTAAACTGATACAGCCACTATGGAGAACAGTATGGAGGTTCCTTAAAAATTAAAAATAGATCTACCATATGACCCAGCAATCCCAATGCTGGGCATATACCTTGAGAAAACCATAATTCAAAAAGAGTCATGTAGGGCTTCCCTGGTGGTGCAGTGGTTGAGTGTCCACCTGCCAATGCAGGGGACACGGGTTTGTGCCCCGGTCCAGGAAGACCCCTCATGCCGTGGAGTGGCTGGGCCTGTGAGCCGTGGGTGCTGAGCCTGCGTGTCCGGAGCCTGTGCCCTGCAATGGGAGAGGCTGCGGCAGTGAGAGGTCCGCGTACCGAAAAAAAAAAAAAAAAAAAAAAAAAAAAAAAAAAAGTCATGTACCACAATATTCATTGCAGCACTATTGACAATAGTCAGGACACGGAAGCAACCTGAGTGTCCATCGACAGATGAATGGATAAAGAAGATGTGGCACATATATACAATGGAATATTACTCAGCCATAAAAAGAAACGAAATTGAGTTATTTGTAGTGAGGTGGATGGACCTAGAGTATGTCATACAGAGTTAAGAAAGTCAGAAAGAGAAAAACAAATACTGTATGCTAACACATATATATGGAAACTAAAAAAAAAAAAAAAATGGTTCTGATGAACCTAGGGGCAGGACAGGAATAAAGACACACACGTAGAGAATGGACTTGAGGACATGGGGAGGGGGAAGTGTAAGCTGGGACAAAGTGAGAGAATGGCACGGACATATATACACTACCAAATGTAAAATAGATAGCTAGTGGGAAGCAGCTGCATGGCACAGGGAGATCAGCTCGGTGCTTTGTGACCACCTAGAGGGTTGGGATAGGGAGGGTGGGAGGGAGACGCAAGAGGGAGTGGATATGGGGATATACGTATACGTATAGCTGATTCACTTTGTTATACAGCAGAAACTAACACAACACTGTAAAGCAATTATACTCCAATAAAGATGTTAAAAAATTCAAAAGGAGCATTATCAATCCATATAAACTTTATCAGACTCCATGCTTTCATTTTATAAAAGCTGCAATCACTTACAGCCAACAGACATCTCATTTGTCTCCAAATTACACTTTGATAATTAAGGTTGAATTTCCATACCAAATACTCAGATTTCAGTATCTGCTTTAATTATATGCAGATATCTTCCTTTGCTCCTTTCTTGGTATAAGTAGCATATGCAAAAGTAAAAGGCATGTTAAAATGGGAAAGAGTCTTATTTTACTTTGCAAAGGCATCATTTATGCCATTAAAAACAAAACCATCATCTTATACATCATCCCATGGGGAAGCAGCTTTGATAATTTTGGAAAAGCACTACGCAAATTCTAGGAAATTGCAGAAATAATTGCTACCTTCCAAATTAAACTCATGTGAACATGTGTTTTAAATTACAGGTAATACACCGTAGGTGTTATTATTAGCATTAGAAGGTCTTTCAGAGTTTTTAAGAACCCCAACTTTCAAGACCCTAGCCAAATGTTCAGTTAGGCCTTTTAAATGTCATTCTAGGCTTGGGATTTCTTTTGCAGTGAAGCTCTAAAGTCTTTTCCTTTAATTCAGACTGAATGAAACCCTACTGATCAACTTTGAGAGTCACAAGAAGGAATATAGCTATCTTGGTGAGTCCTTTTCCCTTTAATTATTATACTAATTATCTATTGTTATGTAATAAATTACCTTCAGATTTGCAGATGTAAATAAAAAGAAGTAACTGGAAAAGTTTAGGAAGAGCAGTGGTATATAAGCAAATAATCTTATTTCACTCAATAAGAATCAAAAGAAAGGTACTATTCATTCCTCTTCAACTGCTGTTCCCAATTCAAACCTAGAAGATTTTCTTGAGGTTTAAGTTATCACACTTCATGTCATAAGAGTAGTCATACAATATACAATTCTATTGATTGTTCATTTGGAGGAAAATAAGCAGCACTCTTAATTCTGTTAAAACAAAGGCAGGCAGCATTCAATTAGCTATGATGACTTCATAATTTGAACTCTCCACATATAAGACACCCTAGTCACAAACATTAATTAAGTCCCCTCAGGACAGAGGCAGGATAATATATCTTATGTCTTATAGCAATTACCTAAGTAGAATGTTGAATAATTGTTCACGATATGCCAATGTGTTTCTCCCTACAGCAAGTTTTGTGCAAAACTTTTCGTACATTCCGAGCAAAAAAAAAAAATTCTGTACATAAAAGTTGCTAAATGTTGAAATAATTGAATTCTGAGCTATACCAGAAATGGGTACAATTAGGCTGTGTGGTGTTCACACTTCCTGATTCACGAACTTGACCTATCTAAAGTCTTCTTAGTATACTCATGAATCAAATACTCTTTGCTTTTCTCTGAATGAGGTGATGATAGTGTGAACATAGTTCTAGAGCATCCAATATGACTTTGACATTTGTCTAAATCATATCCTTTCAAAATACTTCCCTCTTGGGATTTTAGGTAGTCTTTCTTCATCCAGGTACACTGTTTCAGAAACCTGCTTCAATTTCTTACAAAGCGGCTGGGGGAGGAGGTATGGGTAGCAATAGAAAGCCCAAATTTTATACTTTTATTTATTAGGTGGTCTGGAAGATGAACTCCATTGTAAAGTCTTTAGGCACTTCTGATAGGATTTAATTCTTTAGGTTTTGATGCCATTTTCAATATAAAAATGAATCTCCCTAGCAAGAGATTGGAAGACTACCCCAAAGTGATTGGCAGATCTTTCACCTTCATATTCCCCACTGGGGCATGTAGGTTATACCTATCAAATTTCTGATGGCTCATTACAATGAAGGATTAGCAGAAATTCAACATGTTTTTCAAA
Organism: Kogia breviceps; assembly: GCF_026419965.1. Lineage (NCBI taxonomy): Eukaryota > Metazoa > Chordata > Mammalia > Artiodactyla > Physeteridae > Kogia > Kogia breviceps. The sequence goes on from NC_081317.1 coordinate 74,714,430, forward strand.
GTAACACATTTTCTGCATTTCCATAATACATTTCTATGAAAAATAAAAGCAGTAGCAGCATTAAATTATTAATATAACCATTTTCTCCTCAGTAAACCTACTTTTATTCCATTTCACATGGATCATGAACAATGTCTGCCAAAGATGAGGCCCAGTATTTCAGGAAGTCAGTCTGGCTTCCTTCTCCATATATCATTCCCTAAAGTCAGGTAAAATGACAGCTTTCTCTCCCTATCCAAGTGTTACACAATGATGTAAATTAAATTATCAGCTCAACCACAGGAAAAACATTCAAAGTGAAACCAAGCTCTGATGTCCTCCTTTATTTTGTCCTCAGTTAATTCTGACCATCTTGCTCCTTTATTTCTCGGGTTTCAGTTCTTAAGTTCCCATGCTCCAATATCTACTGACTGTTTAAGGAAGCCCTCTTTCTGGAGTTATGATTAAATGAAGGTACCATGAAAATAAAATTTGGCATTACACATCTTTATCTTCAAGGGCCATTTACTCATAAACTCAATGTACCTCTAATCAGTAGAACTTCAAGCAATGAGAGTATGTGAGATTGTCAAGAAGACTTAGGGAAAGGGGGATCTTCTTGGTGCTACTTAAATCACAACTCACAGTCATCTACTCTTCCTTGTAGAAGGGTATTGGGCTCTCTTTTTCCCTAGCACACCTCAAAAGTATTAACATTACTTTTGAAGAACGCTTTTTGAAAAACTGTCAACCCTTGTTCTAAGAGATATTAATATTCTCTTTGACATGGCCCCCTACCAACTATACAATGTGGTACAAATCATCTCAGATTAGAATATTCTAAAATATATATGAATGTATTGTGTCAAATGAACTTCTCTTCTTGAGATGGCCTTCCCTACCTCCTTCCCTTGACGAAGGGAAAAAAATGACAGACTTTTACAAATCTTGTGCTACAAATCCAATGTGGAACTTTTAACATTTCATGTAGTAAAATTTAACCGTATTAATACATTTTTATTTATAGCATTTCTCATACCAGAATGGCAGAATAGGTTTACTACCACTACTATTAGTATATTTTGAAAAGTTTCTCACAGATAAACATTTCAAAGTGCACAGCTCTTACAATTCAAATATCTTCAGGGCACTTCTAAATCAGTGAAATATTAAATTACAATCACTATATTTCAATGTTCTATAGGAAAACATACAACCACGCTGATCCATGAATTTGTCATTCAAAAATCATCAAATAAATATTTTGAAGAAAATAAACTTCACTAAAAAGTAGCATAAATTTAAAACAGAATCACCTTTCTACATCAAAAGTCATGAATCAAAACAGGGATTGCATTAGTTACAGAAGTATTTGCATGTTTCCTTTGACATAAACTCAGAATATAATTCAACAGGAAATATAATACACTTATTCATTCCTTAGAATGATAATATACTACGCATTTCTTAGAATAAGTTATTGATGGCCTGTTTTTTCCTTTGGAATGAGGAAAATATGTTTTCATGCAATTTATCAACTACAAGTCCTTAAATATGCCAAATATAAAAGTTATGCACTGAAACTATAATATCACCAAGATTCAGCCTCATGGATTGGGGTTTTCAAAGATTACTTTGCCTATTTAGATCTTTGTTAGAAGAGGGATTTCATTGTATTTAAAAAATGAAATTAATTAGGGCAGCCTGTGGAATTTATTCACATTTGCTATATAAGAATTTATTCGCTTAAAAGGTTTCATTCTTTTGTCAAGGATTAGCTGAAGAGAACTTTATAGCATCTAAATATAGCTCAGAGGGCTTCCCTCGTGGCGCAGTGGTTGAGAATCCGCCTGCCGATGCAGGGGACACGGGTTCGTGCCCCGGTCTGGGAAGATCCCACATGCACCGGAGCGGCTGGGTCCGTGAGCCATGGCCACTGAGCCTGCACGTCTGGAGCCTGTGCTCCGCAACGGGAGAGGCCACAACAGTGAGAGGGCCGTGTACCGCGAAAAAATAAATAAATAAATAAAGCTCAGAGGAATAATTTAATGCATCTTGAAATTCATTACATAAATGTAAAGTTTTTTTCCCATTGGAACTGGATGAGCCTTACATGTACCAATTTTTGCACCTGTCTCAGATTTTTTTTTTTAAATAAATGTATTTATTTATTTTTGGCTGTGTTGTGTCTTCGTTGCTGCGCGCGGGCTTTCCCTAGTTGTGGCGAGCAGGGGCTACTCTTCGTTGTGGTGCACAGGCTTCTCATTGCGGTGGCCTCTCTTGTTGTGGGGCACGGGTTCTAGACATGTGAGCTTCAGTAGTTGTGGCACGCGGGCTCAGTAGCTGTGGCTCGCGGGCTCTAGAGCACAGGCTCAGTAGTTGTGGCACACGAGCTTATTTGCTCCACGGCATGTGGGATCCTCCCAGACTGGGGCTCGAACCCATGTCCCCTGCATTGGCAGGCGGACTCTTAACCACTGCGCCACCAAGGAAGTCCCTCAGATTCTTTATTGGAAATTTATTTTGTAAATTTAAAAATAATTTTCTACATAGACACTGAATAATTATTTGGATTCTTTCAGGGAAATGTTAAGTTATTGTCATACTCTTCAAAATGACCATCAGGGGAAAAGAGATTGGCCAGATTACAAATTCCTGGAGCGCAAGAATTAGGTCATAGTCATCTTTTTATCCTTGGCATCCCATTTACCGAGTAAGCAATAACAAGTGTTATCTTGAAAGAATGAACTAATAAATGCATTGTAAATCTAGCGATGACTTTTAGCCAATGGGATGCATTATTTTTACCATATGGCTTTTACCCATTAGCTTAACATCTTTTATCTAAGTCTACATTTACTCTAATATAGCTAGTTTCTGAAAGTGTCAATATAAGTTTAAATGTTTGCATTAAACACCCAGAATTAAACAACAACAATAACAACAAATGTATGTTTTCATTTTCGGAACCAACAAGAAATTTGAAAAAAACAATTTCTTGTACTTAATGCTTTTACAAAAACATTTTTAGTGTTTAAGGTAGATTTGGAGAAGGAATAGAGGAAAGAAAAAAGAGAGAGAAAGGACACAAGAGTGAGAGAGGGAGAGAGGAACACCAACATTTTTGAGAAAAAGCAAAATAAAACAAAACAGAAGTCTGTAGTCTACCCATTGTAGGATTAGGTCTGCTACAAGGAATTCGTATTATATCTAGGTCATGCCAGGAATAACATTTTAATTGAACGTTTTTGGTTCTTAGAAGGATACCAAATTTTCTGTGTTGAAAATTTCCTACAATGTAGTTTCTGCTTTATATTATTAGTTGATAATTAGAACTTTTCTGAACATTGTGTCCTTGTTAAACTATTTCTTTTATTTCCAAAGATATAAAAAGCTTTTAAAATGCTCTAAGTTTCTTAGATTCCAAGAGAAATGCAAATGGAGGAAAATACCTCAAAATGATTACTTTGTAAGATATAAAGTTAATAGCAGAATACATTCCTTCACCTACATGCACAGTTCTTCAAACAGACCTTGAACCTCAGGCAATCACACACTCACCAGTTCTCTTGTTTCACACCTTTAAATTTAAAATCCTCTTCAGTGGTAATGATGACAAAGCTGCTAGAGCTCTTTCTGCTTATGCCCTCATAGCTCTTTTCACTATAGTTCTGGTGGCCTTTTCTTAACCATATCCAGCCAAAAATTCAATTGGTGCAACACTTTAAAAATAATTCTGGTTTGAAGCCTGGGTTCATGTAAAAATGCTTTACAGAATATACTGGAATTCTATTATGCAATGTATGAATGCTTCATAAGCTTACTAAATTGATATGCTATGGAATCTAAACTCAACTGGCAAAAAAACAAGTTATAGAAATAAACATTATGTACGCAGACTCATTTTTTTTTTTTAATTAAATGGGGGATTTTTCTTTTTCTTTTTTTTGGTATGCGGGCCTCTCACTGTCGTGGCCTCTCCCGTTGCGGAGGGCAGGCTCCGGACGCGCAGACTCTGTGGCCACGGCTCACGGGCCCAGCCGCTACGCGGCATGTGGGATCCTCCTGGACCGGGGCACGAACCTGTGTTCCCTGCATCGGCAGGCAGATTCCCAACCACTGCACCACCAGGGAGGCCCGCAGACTCATTTTAAAAGTAAAGGTTTAAGAAACGGACTTTGTGCAAATTAGTGTTGATTTAAAATATTCTTAGGTGGGGCTTCCCTGGTGGTGCAGTGGTTGAGAGTCCGCCTGCCGGTGCAGGGGACACGGCTTCGTGCCCCGGTCCAGGAGGATCCCACATGCCGCGGAGTGGCTGGGCCTGTGAGCCACGGCCTCTGGGCCTGCGCGTCCGGAGCCTGTGCTCCGCGACGGGAGAGGCCACAGCAGTGAGAGGCCCGTGTACAGGAAAAAAAGAAAAAAAAATTCTTAGGTGAAAATCCATCTCATGTGACTTTATTCAGGACATTCATTTCATCAGACATCCAGCAGCAATGCTCATTTCAACAGTGAGCACACAGAATCAGGATGACTCAGATATACATTGCTTTTGGAAGAAGACTTTAAGACAAAAGCATCTCTCAAATTTGCATATGTGTCAACTTGGGAAATCACTGCCTCTCAACAGCTTTAAATAGTTTTTTTGTGGCAGACAGATGTGGAAAGCAATATTTCAGGCATAAGTTTCCATTGTCTTTCAGCAGCACAAGGTACTGGGCTATGTGCAGAGGGTGGCTGCGATACAGACTAGAAGCCACAAAGAAATCGAGGCCTCTCCAGCTTAGGTCACTAAATCCTCAGAGGCAGTTTGTTCACTGGCAAATGATCCACAGGATCCACAGGATGACTTTCAGCTCTAAAAGGCTGACCCTGTGAAATGATCAGTTATCTGAGGAAGTGTCTGATTCTCCACAGCCAAACACAATCTATAACTGTATAGCCCTGCTCTGAAAAGTCTAGGTCCTTAATGGGTTAAATAGAGAAAATGACCTATTCATTTAAGATTGACTTTTGTTAACAGAACAACATTTCAATGAAGGAATTTAGATTTTGATGCAATTCCATTCCTGTGTATATATCCAAAAGAAATGAAAACGCTAATTCGAAAAGATGTATGCACGCCAATGTTCATAGCAGCACTATTCACAACAGCCAAAATGTGGAAGCAACCTAAATGTCCATCAGACAGATGAACGGATAAAGAATATGTGCTGTGTATACACACATACACACACACACACACATATATACACAGAGGAATATTACACAGCCATAAAAAAGAATGAAATTCTGCCATTTGCAGCAACATGGATGGACCTAGAGAATATTATGCTTAGTGAAGTAAGTCAAACAGAGAAAGACAAATGCTGTATGATATCACTTATATGTGGAATCTAAAAAATAATGCAAATGAATTTATATAGGAAAACAGAAATAGTCTCACAGATATAGAAAACAAACTAGTGGTTACCAGTTGGGAGAGGGAAGGGGGGCAGGGGCAAGACAAGGGGATGAAATTAAGAGATACAAACTACTGTATATAAAATAAGCAACAAGGATATATTGTACAGCACAGGGAATCACAGCTATTATCTTGTAATAACTTTTATTTTTTTGTAATAACTTTCAAAGGAATGTAAACTGTAAAAGCACTGAATCACTATGCTGTACACCTGAAACTAATATTGTAAATCAACCATACTTCAATAAAAACAGAAATCAATTTAAGTTGGCTACCTAAAAATTTAATTCTACAGTATTCAATTCAGAACCTGACAGACAGATAATTCTGTATTATCATCATTGCTGTTATTTATTGCTCTTATTACTGATACTAATGTTGATGTTACTTTTTATAATTATTATTAGTTCTACTTCTATTACTATGACCATTGTTATCATTACCACAACCACTCTTTGCCTGGGCCTTCTGTAATAGCCTCCCCACTAATTTTACTAGCTCTACTCTAATATTTTCATTAACCATCATTGCCTTCATCACTTTTATCATCCATTCTCCCTACTGCAACCAGACTGAGCTTTCAAAAGTATGAATGAGACCTAATTAAAAAAGACACAAGCGGGTTTCCCTGGTGGTGCAGTGGTTGAGAGTCAGCCTGCTGATGCAGGGGACACGGGTTCGTGCCCCGGTCCAGGAAGATCCCACATGCTGTGGAGCGGCTGGGCCTGTGAGCCATGGCTGCTGAGCTTGCACGTCCGGAGCCTGTGCTCCACAACGGGAGAGGCCATAACAGTGAGAGGCCTGCGTACCACACACACACACACACACACACACACACACACACACACACACACACACACACACACACACACAAAGACACAAGCACTCCAATGTTCATTGCAGCAATATTTACAATAGTCAGGTCATGGAAGCAACCTAAATGCCCATCAACAGATGAATGGATAAAAAAGATGTGGTACATGTATATGATGGAATATTACTCATCCGTAAAAAAGGAACGAAATTGCGTCATTTGTAGAGACATGGATGGATCTAGAGACTGTCATACAAAGTGAAGTAAGTCAGAAAGAGAAAAACAAATATCGTATATTAACACATATATGTAGAACCTAGAAAAATGGTACAGATGAACCGGTTTGCAGGGCGGAAATGGAGACACAGATGTAGAGAACAAATGTATGGACACCAAGGCGGGGGAAAGTGGTGGGGTAGGGGTGGTGGTGTGATGAATTGGGAGATTGGGATTGACATATATACCCTAATATGTATAAAATGGATAACTAATAAGAACCTGCTGTATAAAAAAATAAAATAAAATTCAAAAATTCAAAAAAATAAAAATGTATGAATGAGACCTTATCACACCTCTGCTGAAAGTCCTCCAGTAATTGCCCATCTGCTCAAAGTAAAATGCAAGCTGCTGATCTGTTAAACATGAATAATCTTGTCCCTGTTTACCAATTTCATACCACACTAGTGTAGCTGGGGTACAGGGAAAGGCACAGCTCATTGTACACTGGCCCTCAATGCCCCCAATCTTACTGAACTAATTTGGGTCCCAGAGCCTTTGCACCTGCTGTTCCCATCACCTGGAATTCTCACGCCCCAGCCTTTGTGTGGAGCTTCCTGACAGCTACTGTCACCTCCATTGTTCAACTGTCACCTCTTGATGGAGTGCTTTCCTGGACGCCCAGTGCTGTGCTATCACTCTCTAGATTATCATCTCATCTTTTTATTGCTTTTGGCATAACTTGCAATTTTTCTGTTCAAGTTTTCACTGTCTCTCTAAGATGTAAACTTCATGAGGGCAGGAATCTTGTCTGTTTTCATGTAAAATTGTGCTGAATCCATTGTAAGTACTCAATAAAAATATTTTGAACAAATGGAGGAATAAATTATTATTAATGGGAGCTTGTATTTACTGATCACTTACGAAGAACCGATGTGCTGTGATTACATTATCATAATTAATCTGTAGTGTCAGACTGTAAGGGAAAGAAGTGTTAATTATCTCTGTTTTATAGCCTATAACATATGCAAGGCTTAGGGAGGAAGACAAATGGGGACCCAGACACCTTGAGTCCAAATACTCAAAAGTTATAAACCAAGCTAATAAACTGTTACATAAAATATGTTCTCTACTCTTATCTTGGCAATGTAACATCATAAAACACGTAAGATCAGGCTTGAATTTTTTAATTCCTCGGATTCCACATAAGGATGCAGAGATATGGGGAAAGATCATTCTGGACCCCCACATGCCAGCCTACCTCCCTTATCTCCCACCCTAGGCCATGTCCCACACTGCGAGGGACCTTGTGTAGAGTCTGTGGACAGCCCAGCTCCCATGTCCAAGCTCAGTCTCTGCCCCATCAAATAGCTCTCCCTGGAGGACACTTTGTTCCTGTGGTCTACCCATGGGAAGACAGGTGAGGAGAGAGGCCTTTGCAGGACCTGAAAGTGGGTACAAGGTCATGTGCATAAAAAGCCTTAGAAATCCAGAAGCATGTTCTAAAAGTGGAGATACAGGCTCCAGGTAAGAACATCCTTTTGGTGGCATGAATTCTTCATCTTGTGAAGAAAGGTGTGGCCAGAGGAAAAGCAGTGCTTTCTAAAGCAGGGACCCCTTTCACCCGAGTCTAAAACTAAAACTAAGACTCAAAAGTTGGAGCCCTAAAAGAGTGAGTGGCAGTTTGATTTCAAATCCAGCCATTCTGATTCCAATACCCATGCTTTCAAGCACTCTGACAACCTTTTCAAATCACAGTTAACATAGAAAATGACAATGTTTGTAATGCATACTGGGGTAAATCATTCAAGGTACCCTAAGCCCTGTCATGCTCCCTTGAATGCTAAGAGGATCAGTATTTAGACATATCAAGGATCATTTGAGGCAAACCAGTGCATTGAACACTAGAAAGTTGAACACTGTGCTGTACTTTTCATTGTAAATGCCATGAAATTATAAAGATCACATCAAAATGTAAGCCAGACTATTTGAATAACAGGTAATTTCATTCCAGCCAATGTTACTGAGTTATTGCTTTGTACAAAACACTCTGCTAAGTGCTTGGGGCAGGGAAGTGAGAATAGCCACAAAGATAAATAAGATATAGTCACCGTCTTCAAAAGATGTGTCATTCATGGAGGAAAATGCAAATGTACTATTGGATACAATAAAAAGCAGGATAAGTGAAGTGATTTGATAGCACTATAAGAAATTTAGTTTAGCAGCACAGGGAATGTTGGGTTAATTCTCAACGAAGGATCAAGAGAAGGAGTTTATGAAACTCCAGATGGCATTTGAAGTGGATCTTGAAAGATAAGTAGGACTTCAGTAGTTCAGGTTGGTGGGGAGGACTTCCTGGATTGCTAGAACAACATGAGCAGAGGCAGGACAATCAGAGTGACTGGTACATCGTGGGCAAGTCCAAGGTGGGTAGAATGAAGAATACTCTGGGAGAAGACGTTGGAAAAGTAGTTTTATGTCAGACTAAGCAAGAGTATGAATGAAATGTGAAGACATCTGAATTTTATCTTTAGACCACAGGGAGGCACTGATGAATTTTGTTGAGGCAAGGAGTAACGTGATTTTAATGGTTTTGAGAACATAGCTGAAGGAATTCGTAAGAAGAATAAATCAGTAGTGCCAAGGATGTGCAGGTGAGCTGGGTTTTACACAGGGCAACAGTGGTGGAAATGCAAAGAATTTGATAGAAGAATTAGGGAGAAGTTGAATAAACTGGGATAAGTAATCACTTGATAAGGGGCTCCCAATAGGGGCTGACAATGATTTGGAAGTGTGTAGCCTGGAAAACTAGAAGGATAGTGGCTAAAGGCTCGGGAGACAGGAATAAATGTTATCAAATACATGGGTTTGGAGTTTATGTTGGAAAAGAGGAGGGCTCAACTGCCCCAGAGAGGGAAAGAATGGAAAAGAGATTTACAGAAAAGAAGTGGTAAGGATATCTCATGAAGTTAATAAAGAATGGCTCGTATTTTCTCAGTGAAGCAGAATCCGAGATCATCAGTTGAGAAGGAAGGGATTAGAGTAGGGCTGGGGTTTTAAATAGTTTTAAAACTTTTAAAATTATGGGACTTGAATGAGGGTTTGGGAAATGGATTGCTGAATAATTTGGATCCTTATTTGGTTGCCTCTAATGTACCCTTTACTTGATCCACTGACAGGAGGAGAAGCAAATTCAATAAAAGTTCTAACACTAAAATGGTTTTGCCAGAATGTTTTATGTTCTTCTCTAGAGTTTGTAGATGCTTAAATGATTTTTTTTAAATTTTCAAAGTATTTATATTTTAGAAACAATTAGAAAAAAGGTATGTTTGTCATGTCTGCAAATAAGACTGTGATCATATTTTGGATTTGTGAATGGATGAAATCAATGAAAACGAGTAGAACAGTGAACAGAGCGTTGTGTACAAACTAAATAAAATTACTTAAGGTGCTTCCTCTTTACACTTTTTAGCATATGGTTTGGGAAAATGAGATGTTTCACCAAGCCCTTCAGTTTTGGCGATAATATAAAATGGATTGAGATTTTCAACTAAAAGGAAAAAAAGAAAAGTAAACAATGGCTTTCATGAAAAGCACCCAGAATTGAATTGGTCCTATTTAATAGCCATTTATACAAATAGCTGGTTTCACAAAATTAACTGACATTTGCCTACAATACTATCAATCTACTTTTAGGGAGTAAATAATAATGGAATTTATTTTGTCATCTCAAAATTGGCCCCTGTAAATTTACACAGTTCTAATTTATCTACCCTAATATAAGGAAAATTTAACTGTAAGATACTTTAATTAGTGCTCTCTCTGTACTTGGTAGTTAGTTGCTACCATTTCAGCCTCTTCAGGTTTTATGTGCATCCTGCAATTCTAGTGTACTGAAAAGCAAATATAGATCACCAAAAGGTTACCTCTCAGAATACTTAATAAAGATAAAAAATAGCAAAATAGAAACTCTATTTCAAATGCCTGACTACTGCACAACTCAATTAAAGGAACATAATCTGAGCTCCAAGAACCTAAAATTATTTCAGTACAAGACAACAGTGGCAGCAGGAAGGAATGAGTGATACCTGAAAGGAAGAATAGAAATTGGCACCTCACTGCATGTAGGGGTCAAAGTGTCCAGCCCAGGTGACCTAGAGAAGGACTGAGATGACAGAGCTCAAGTAGTCAGGAAAGAAAAGAATCAAAAACACTAGCAGAAGAAATAGGGAGGGAGGAGAGGTATTCCATACTTGAAAATAAGAGGGAAGGAGGAGAGACTCAGAAATGACAAAAGGAGGATCAACCTATGAGCTGACCTTTATTTTCTCAGGGATACAAGGTAATCAGTCCAGTGTGAGGGAAGAGCTGCTGTGGGAAACCGGCTAGTGGAATACAGGATAGATTCCCTTCTCCTGCCTGATCGTTACTGATAGTCTAGAATCACCATTCCTGGCAGAAATATGAAATCCAACATGTATGAACTAGGGTTTAAAACAAGGAGGCCCAGAATCCCAATTCTACATTTTATAAATACTCTAATTTACTAGCTAGAGTGAAGGTTTTAAAGCTGATATAATAGCGAAATATTTGAGGGAATAAATAGGAGACCAGTTTTTCCTGAGCTGACGGCACAATCTCAAAGGCTAATGGATCATTATTCCCAAAGGGTCCACGAGCCAAGAACATTACAACTACTGAGATTTTAAGCAAACTCTCCCTCTTATCTGATTACCGAATTTTTCCAAGCTCTCCCACACTTCCAGCAAGTGAGGAAAAAGGTAGGGCACCAGAAATTATTGGTTGTCTACCCTAAGCCCATCCACCCTTCTTGGCTGTTTTTCATTGGAAAATTCTCCCCTCCACTATGTGACTCAGTGGTAAACTAAATAGTATGAGCCATCGTGGAAATCACATTGCTTTGCAGAGGAAAGAGCAGGAAAGGATTGGTTTAGAAAGGAGTATACATACAAGTTCTGGCCAATGAGACCTGCAGGACCTCTGGGTTTGTTTAAACATTATCTTTTTTTCTCTGGACATTCTGGTGTTTGAATGTGGCTTCTGGAAAGATATAATTATCTATTAACCACGAGGGGACAAGCCAGAAGACAATGCTGACAGGTTGGGAATGCTAGAAGGGGAAGACAGAAAGGATATCTATCAGGTTCTATGTTAACCAACCCTGGAAACATCACACCTCAGCCCTCTTTTCTATATGAGATAACACATTTTTCTTACATGTTACTTTAAGTTTTTGTTATTAGTTGGAGCAAATCCCATCTTAACTGATTTAAAGGGGGGGCATAGGAGAAAGCTCCTATTCTCAGCTAATTACCAATGTCTCTCATTTTCTGATTGATTCTCCCATTCAGCAAAGGCACTTTTATTATTATTATTATTATTTTTTAATTTATTTTTGGCTGCGTTGGGTCTTCGCTGCTCCGTGAGGGCTTTCTCTAGTTGCGGTGTGTGGGCTTCTCGTTGCAGTGGTTTCTCTTGTTCTGGAGCACTGGCTCTAGCTGTGTAGGCTTCAGCAGTTGTGACACACGAGCTTAGTTGCTCTGCGGCATATTGGATCTTCCTCGACCAGTGATTGAACCTGTGTCCCCTGCAGTGGCAGGTGGATTCCTAACCACTGCGCCACCAGGGAAGTCCCCCAAGGCTTTCAACAGAGCCCTGGTCTGTATTATATGCACATCCAATTATTGTTATATACTTACATAGCTCCCTAGGGTTGTCAACATTTTGAAAGAGCCCTCAAGATCATAAATATATGAATTGTGGGAAAAAAGAGCCTTATAGCACAAAGTACAAAGAAAAGCCATCTGAGGATACACAGATAAAATCTTCATGAGGGCAGACTATGAAAACAGATTTATTTCAAAGCAGATCAACTCTAATGAGCTTTAAGATGTTTATGATTTGCTTTTAAACAGTAGGCAAGGGCTTCCCTGGTGGCGCAGTGGTTGAGAATCCGCCTGCCGATGCAGGGGACACGGGTTCGTGCCCCGGTCCGGGAAGATCCCACATGCCGCTGAGCGGCTGGGCCCGTGAGCCATGGCCGCTGAGCCTGCGCGTCCGGAGCCTGTGCTCCGCAATGGGAGAGGCCACATCAGTGAGAGGCCCGCAAAAAAAAAAAAAAAAACAGTAGGCAATGCAAATAATGTTTCATGTGGAATATACTCTCTGACTTAAAAACAGCATTTGCAAAACTTGGTCATTTATTTGCCAACTGCTGGTTAATAGCTAAACTTATCTGGAGCATCTTTTTTTTAAAAATAAATCTTTATTGGAGTATAAGTGCTTCATAATACTGTGTTAGTTTTTGTTGTACGCTGAAGTGAATCAGCCATATGCATACACATGTCCCCACATCCCCTCCCTCTTGTCTCCCTCCTACCCTCCCTATCCCACCCCTCTAGGTTATCATAAAGCACCGAGCTGATCTCCCTGTGCTATGCAGCTGCTTCCCACTAGCTATTTTACATTCGGTATAGTGTATATATGTCGATGCTACTCTCACTTCGCCCCAGCTTTTCCCTCCCACCCCATGTCCCCAAGTCCATTCTCTATGTCTACATCTTTATTCCTGACCAGCAACTAGGTTCATCAGTACCATTTTTTTTTAGATTCCATACATATGTGTCAACATATGGTATTTGTTTTTCTCTTTCTGACTTACATACTATTTTGTATGACAGACTCTAGGTCCATCCACCTCAGTACAAATAACTCAATGTTGTTTCTTTTTATGGCTGAGTAATATTCCATTGTATATATGTGTCACATCTTCTTTATTCATTTATCTGTCAATGGACATCTAGGTTGGTTCCATGTCCTGGCTATTGTAAATAGTGCTGCAATGAACATTGTGGCACGTCTCTTTCTGAACTATGGTTTTCTCTGGGTATATGTCCAGTAGTCGGATTTCTGGGTCATGTGGCAGTTCTATTTTTAGGTTTTTAAGAACCTCCATATTGTTTTCCATAGCGGTTGTATCAATTTACATTCTCAACAGTGCAGGAGGGTTCCCTTTTCTCCACACCCTTTCCAGCATTTATTACTTCTAGATTTTTTGATAATGGCCATTCTGACTGACATGAGGTGATGCTTCATTGTAGTTTTGATTTGCGTTTCTCTAATAATCAGTGATGCTGAGCATCTTTTCATGTGCCTCTTGGCCATCTGTATGTCTCCTTGGTGAAATGACTATTTAGGTCTTCTGCCCATTTGTTAATTGGATTGTTTGTTTTTTTAATACTGAGGTCCATAAGCTGTTTGTATATTTCAGAGATTAATCCTTTGTCTGTTGTTTCACTTGCAAATATTTTCTCCCATTCTGAGGGTTGTCTTTTTGTCTTTTTTATGGTTTCCTTTGCTGTGCAAAAGCCTTTAAGTTTGATTAAGTCCCATTTGTTTATTTTTGTTTTTACTTTTGTTACTCTAGGAGGTGGGTCAAAAAAGATCTTGCTGTGGTTTATGTCAAAGAGTGTTTTTCCAATGTTTTCCTCTAAGAGTTTTATAGTGTCTGGTCTTACATTTAGGTCTTTAATTCATTTGGAGTTTATTTTTGTGTAAGGTATTAGGTAGTGTTCTAATAACATTCTTTTATATGTAGCTGTCCAGTTTTCCCAGCACCACTTATTGAAGAGGCTGTCTTTCCTCCATTGTATACTCTTGCCTCCTTTATTGTAAATTAGGTGACCATATGTGTGTGAGTTTATCTCTGGGCATTCTATCCTGTACCATTGATCTATATTTCTGTTTTTGTGCCAGTACCATCCTGTCTCAATTACTGTAGCTTTGTGGTATAGTTTGAAGTCTAGGAGCCTGATTCCTCCAACTCTTTTTCTTTCTCAAGTTTGCATTGGCTTTTCGGGGTCTTTTGTGTTTCCATATGAATTGTAAAAATTTTTTTTCTAATTCTGTGAAGAATGACATTGGTAGTTTGATAGGGATTGCATTGAATCTGTAGATTGCTTTGGGTAGTATAGTCACTTTCACAATATTGATTCTTCCAATCCAAGAACACGGTATATTTCTCCATCTGTTTATGTCATCTTTGATTTCTTTCATCAGTGTTTTATAGTTTTCTGAGTACAAGTCTTTCGCCTCCTTAGGCAGATGTATTCCTAGGTATTTTATTCTTTTTGTTGCAATGGTAAATTGGAGTGTTTCCTTAATTTCTCTTTCTGATTTTTCATTGTTGGTGTATAGGAATGCCAGAGATTTCTGTGAATTAACTTTGTATCCTGCAATCTTACGAAATTCATTGATTAGTTCTAGTAGCTTTCTGGTGGCATCTTTAGGATTTTCTATGTATAGTATCATGTCATCAGCGAACAGTAAAAGTTTTATTTCTTCTTTTCCAATGTCTATTCCTTTTATTTCTTTTTCTTCTCTGACTGCCATGGCTAGGACTTCCAAAACTATGTTGAATAAGAGTGGCGAGAGTGGACATCCTTGTCTTGTTCCTGATCTGAGTGAAAATGCTTTCAGTTTTTCACCATTGAGTATGATGCTTGCTTTGTATTTGTCATATATGGCCTTTATTATGTTGAGATAGGTTCCCTCTATGTCAATTTTCTGGAGAGTTTTTATCATAAATGGGTGTTGAATTTTGTCAGAAGTTTTTCTGCATTTATTGAGATGATCACATGGTTTTTACTCCTTAATTTGTTAACGTGGTGTATCACATTGATTGATTTGCATATATTGAAGAATCCTTGCATCCCTGGGATAAATCCCACTTGCTCATGGTATATGATCCTTTTAATGTGTTGTTGGATTCTGTTTGCTAGTATTTTGTTCAGGATTTTTCCATCTATGTTCATCAGTGACATTGGTCTATAATTTTCTTTTTATGTGATATCTTTTTCTGGGTTTGGTATCAGGGTGATGGTGGCTTCATAGAATGAATTTGGGAATGTTTCTCCCTCTGCAATTTTTTTGGAAGAGTTTGACAAGGATGGGTGTTAGTTCTCTAAATGTTTGATAGAATTTGCCTGTGAAGCCATCTGGTCCTGGACTTTTGTTTGTTGGAAGATTTTTAATCACAGTTTCTATTTCATTGCTTGTGATAGGTCTGTTTATATTTTCTAATTCTTCCTGGTTCAGTCCTGTAAAATTGTACCTTTCCAAGAATATGTCCATTTCATTGAGGTTATCCATTTTATTGGCATATAGTTGCTTGTAGTAGACTCTTATAATCCCTTGTATTTTGGGGGTGTCAGTTGTGATTTCTCCTTTTTCATTTTTAATTTTATTGATTTGTGTCCTCTCTCTTTTTTTCTTGATGAGTCTGGCTAAGGGTTTATCAATTTTGTTTATCTTCTCAAAAAACCCTGCTTTTAGTTTTATTGATCTTTGCTACTGCTTTCTTCATTTCTATTTCATTTATTTCTGCTCTGATCTTCATGATTTCTTTCCTTCTACTGACCTTGGGTTTTCTTTGTTCTTCTTTCTCTAGGTTTTTTTTTTGTTTTTTTTTTTTTTTTTTTTTTTTGCGTTATGCAGGCCTCTCACTGTTGTGGCCTCTCCCTCTGTGGAGCAATAGGCACTGGATGCGCAGGCTCAGCGGCCATGGCTTACAGGCCTAGCCGCTCTGCGGCATGTGGGATCTTCCCGGACTGGGGCATGAACCCACATCCCCTGCATCGGCAGGCGGACTCTCAACTACTGCGCCACCAGGGAAGCCCCTCTCTAGTTCTTTTAAGTGTAGGATTAGATTGTTTATTTGAGATTTTTCTTGTTTCTTGAGGTGATATTGAATCGCTATAAACTTCCCTCTTAGAACTGCTTTTGCTGCATCCCATAGGTTTTGGGTTGTTGTGTTTTTATTGTCATTTGTTTCTATGTTTTTTTTTTTTTTTTTTTTTTTTTTTTTTTTTTTTTGTGGTACGCGGGCCTCTCACTGTTGTGGCCTCTCCCGTTGCGGAGCACAGGCTCCGGACGCGCAGGCTCAGTGGCCATAGCTCACGGGCCCAGCCGCTCCGCGGCATGTGGGATCTTCCCGGACCAGGGCACGAACCCGTGTCCCCTGCATCGGCAGGCGGACTCTCAACCACTACGCCACCAGGGAAGCCCCTCTATGTATTTTTTTATTTCTTCTTTGATTTCTTCAGTGATCTCTTGGTTATTTAGTAGCATGTTGTTTAGCCTCCACCTGTTTATATTCTTTACAGTTTTTTTTCCTGTAATTGATATCTAGTCTTATAGCATTGTGGTCGGAAAAGATACTTGACATGATTTCAGTTTTCTCAAATTAACCAAGGCTTGATTTGTGATCCAAGATGTGATCTATCCTGGAGAATGTTCCTTGTGCACTTGAGAAGAAGTGTATTCTGCCACTTTTGGTTGGAATATTCTATAAATATCAATTAAATCTATCTGGTCTAATGTGTCATTTAAAGCTTGTGTTTCCTTATTTATTTCCTGCTTGGATGATCTGTCCATTGGTGTAAGTGGGGTGTTAAAGTTCCCTACTATTATTGTGTTACTGTCGATTTCTCCTTTCATGGTTGTTAGCATTTGCCTATGTGTTGTGGTGCTCCTATGTTGGGTGCATAAACATTTATAATTGTTGTATCTTCTTTTGGATTGATTCTTTGATCATTATGTAGTGTCCCTCCTTATCTCTTGTAACAGTCTTTATTTTAAATTCTATTTTATCTTTTACGAGTATTGCTAATCCAGCTTTCTTTTGATTTCCATTATCATGGAATATCTTTTTCCATCCCCTCACTTTCAGTCTGTATGTGCCCCTAGGTCTGAAGTGGGTCTCTTGTAGATAGCATATATATGGTTCTTGTTTTTGTATCCATTCATCCAGTCTGTGTCTTTTGGTTGGGGCACTTAATCCACTTACATTCAAGGTTATTATCGATATGTATATTCCTATTACCATTTTCTTAATTGTTTTGGGTTTGTTTTTGTGGGTCTCTTTCTTCTCTTGTATTTCCTGCCTAGAGAAGTTTCTTTAGCATTTTTGTAAAGCTGGTTGGTGGTGCTGAATTCTCTTAGCTTTTGCTTGCCTGAAAAGGTTTTGACTTCTCCATCAAATCTGAATGAGATCCTTGCTGGGTAGAGTAATCTTGGCTGTAGGTTTTTCTCTTTCATCACTTTATGTATCTCCTGCCACTCCCTTTTGGCCTGAAAAGTTTCTGCTGAAGAATCAGCTGATACCCTTATGGGAATTCCTTTGCATGTTGTTTTTCGCTTTTCCCTTGCTGCTTTTACTATTTTTTTCTTTGAATTTAATTTTTGTTAGTTTGATTATTAAGTGTCTTGGTGTGTTTTTCCTAGGGTTTATCCTGTATGGGACTCTCTGTGCTTCCTGGACTTGGGTGACTATTTCCTTTCCCATATTAGGGAAGTTTTTGTCTATAATCCCTTCAAATATTTTCTCAGGCCCTTTCTTTTTCTCTTCTTCTTCTGGGACCCCTATAATTCAAATGTTGGTGTGTTTAGTGTTGTCCCAGAGGTCTCTGAGATTGTCTTCAATTCTTTTCATTCTTTTTTCTTTATTCTGCTCCTTGACAGTTATTTCCACCATCTTGTCTTCCAGCTCACTTATTCGTTCTTCTGCCTCAGTTATTCTGTTATTGATTTCTTCTAGTGCATTTTTCATTTCGATTATTGTGTTATTCATCTCTGTTTGTTCTTTAGTTCTCTTCTAGATCTTTGTTAAACATTTCTTGTATTTTTTCAATCCATGCCTCCATTCTATTTCCAAGATTCTGGATCATTTTTACTATTATTACTCTGAATTCTTTTTCAGGTAGATTGCCTATTTTTTCTTCATTTATTTGGTCTTGTAGGCTTTTACCTTGCTCCTTCATCTGTGACATCTATTTTTGCCATCTTATATTTTATTTTTTTATTTTTTAAATGAGTGGGATTATGTTCCTGTCTTACTGGCTGTTTGGCCTGAGGCTTTCAACACTGGAGTTTGTAGGCTGTTGGGTAAAGGTGGGAATTGGTGCTGAGATGAGGACCTCCATGAGACCTCACTCTAATGGATATTCCCTGGGGTATGAGGTTCTCTGTTAGTCCAGTGGTTTGGACTCAGAGCTCCCACTGCAGGAGCTTTGGCCTGAGCCCTTGCTCAAGAACCAAGATCCCACAAGCCATGTGGGGTAGCAAAAAAACAAAAAAGAGAGAGAGACAATAACAAAGAAAAAAATAAAATTAGACTAGGAAGCTAACAGATATGTTAGAAAAAATATAAAAATATAGATGAATCAACAACTGGAAGGTACAACAGTACTACCATAGTAAAAAAGAGGAGGGAGAAGAAAAAAAAGGGGGGGTAGAAAGGCCTTGGCTGTGGAGAGCAGGGCCTAAGCAAGGGTGAGGTTTGGGCAGTGGGTGGGGCCAATGCTCGGGACCCACAGGGCTGGAACAGGCCCTGGGGGCTGTGGAGGGTGGGGCTTAGGCTCAAGGAACTGAAGCGGCCCAGGTGTGCCCCCACCGCTGGTCTCAGAGGGTGGGGGACCTCACCTGGGAGCTCAGCAGGCTTCCTTAGCTAGAGTGGGTGGGGCAAATGCCCTCCTCTCCTCTGCTGTGGAGTATCTTTAAAATGCTTGAAAGAGTGACCCCTGAAAGTATGATACCCCAAAGCTTCACTTTATATAATGGCCTTATGAGAATTTTGGTTGACAAGTCAAATATGTTAATGAGAAAATGTCCTGAGAGGAAAAATTACTAGCCCTTAAAAATACACACATACACACACACACACACACACACACACACACACACACTAAAAGGTTAATTTGCCTGCAAACACTATAAACTCAAAGTCTAAATTACACTGGAATGCTGATGTGCTTCTACATTTTACCCTAATTTTTTTTTAATCAGGCATTTTTAATAGGCCAAAGAGGTGTAAATAGTCTATATTTTCCTATGAAGGGTAGAGCTTAAAGTTCCCTATATGGAATCATAATATTATAGTTCAACAACGTGATGCTATTGTACAAGCTAATCATAAAGCCTTTCAACAAAAACATCACTTGCTCACACACATTTTTTCCATTATAAATATGCATGTGTGTGTGTGCATATATATATATATGTATACATATATATATAATTTTCTCATAATATTTAAAGAAGCCTATGCAGCTTTCTGTTGCCTTTAAAATACACGAAAAAAATTCTTCTTTAAAGTACATTTTAAACAATTAGAATGGAAATTTTTCACAGTGAATATCATTCAAAGTAATGTCCTAAAGACCTTCTCTTTAGGGAACTGTATGCATGACTGGTATTGCAGGTGGGAGTCCATGTGATAGGGAAGAACTGCAGGAGGAAAGCAGTGCAGACAGGGAAAAGGAATCAAGATGAGTGGGTCAAGAGTTCTTGAAAACAATGAAGAGATGCCATCAAGTGGCTGAAGAAAGAATTCTTTTTGAAGTGGGAAAGTTTTCCCATACACTGCCATCTGGTGGCCAATATTGAGAATCATTTTAGACTGATAAAACTATACAATGTGAATACCGGTCTGTCACGTGGTCCATAGTTTAAGGCTTGGTAACTCCCCACTGCCATTAACAGAGTAAACCCCATTAACAACACTTACTGTTTAACTTAGAGTAATGACAGATTCATAAGGAATGTTAATAATGGATTATCAGCCGCAATTCTATGGGGGAGAGGGAGTATGCTTAAAATTATTACATCTGGTTTAATAAATGATGTTTAAGGAATTTTACCATAATAAATTCAAATTGAGAAAATGATTACATGTATTTAACCTTGAAGCTATACTTTTTTAAAATTGACTCATCAAATGTTTACTTTTCCTTCCCATACCTATTGGCAAGCTATTATTGGTAGGATCATATGTTTTTGTTATTATTATTTGCCCTTGTTTTCCTTTTTTGCTTTTTACCTGAACTAGACCTTGATTAATTCATTTCCATCTTAAAAAAATATTTCTTTAAAATCTTCGCTGAACTGGGCACTGACCTAGGTAATGGTTATACGATGGTGAGCAAAACAGACATTTATCCTGCCCTTAAGAAGCTTATATGTAATCTAGTGTAGGGATAAACACTGAAGAGATGTATTTGTCTACGCATTCAAAGTATACGTATTAAGTATACACTATTTCTTGTGCCTTGTTCAGGGATATATTAGTGAACAAACTAGACAAGGATCCTGCTTTCACGTAATACTTTGAAGTGTAATGGAGGAAGTAACAAATGTAAGTAAGGACCTTTTTCTAGGCAGTGACATTTAAGCTGTGATGTAGAACATGAGAAGGAGCCAGCAGAGTGCCATGCAGGAGCCAAGAGCAGAGGGACAGAACTGAAGGTGCATATGTAATGGTCCTAAGGTAGGGAAAAAGGCAGAATAACTGGAAGGAAGAATGGAAGACAAGAGAGAGTATTCTTGCATTTTTAGAGACAGTTTCCTTTTACTGTTTTGTTTGAAGAGAAAACTGAATTTGAGAACAATCTACTAAAACCATATCACAGCTTTCTACCAGCTTTATTAATACTAGAGGATGACACTTTTGACCTGCAAATATTCCTGATATATATTATTGTGCTTAGGAAATCAGAAAGACAAAGGGTTGATGCTCATTTTTCTTCATTCACCAGTTATAATTCTTCACTTTTTCATCTGAACTCCCCTATTACAGCACTAATCTTACCTTCTGATGAATTAGCCTGGTTATTTAGTGCTCATCTTCCCTACAAGATGGTAAGTGCTTGAGAGTAAACACTGTCTTCTTCATTGTTTACAGTCCCACAATACTGTCCTTTATACTTGGTAGCTCTACAATAAATACTTAACTAAATAAAATTTTATGTATAATACTAATTCATTGTAACATATAAATTTAATTTTTAAAATTAGAACGTTCGCCTCCCCAAAGGAAAATTCAGATACAAACTAATTTTATTTTGAGTTTCTTTATTCTGTTAGCTTTTCTAACCTAAAAGAAAAACATTATTCTTTCACATATTCTAATTATAGTCAATGGAGGTAGGATACATGATTCTTCATTAACGCTACTGCTCAGCTCTTTAAACAAGGGAAACACAGTATTTTAGGGTAACAATAGTTCTTCTTGGGGATTTATGCGACATTCTGAGTTCAGTTCATTGTCTTTAAAGTGATGATACTGTTTGCCTGATGTTGACTTTGCTTATTTCACATTTCTCAGAATGATGAAAGTCTGTGATATCGACCACCTCTGTCACAATGACTCGCCACGTCAACACAGAACAGTGCTGTGAAAGTCGCACACCAGGACCAACTTCTTCCAGCATAAAATTGTGCAATTTTTATTGGAAGCAGGTTCTTATAACTAAAATCAATGACTTTCCTGCATCTATGGGGCTAAGAGGGGCCTCACCTCCCAGGGGATGTATCTAACACAGGAGAAACAGCTCTGAAATAATCCAGAGATGCCTTTCATTACAGAACTTCCGAGTTCTTCACTCTGAACTTGGTTTTGCATTCTTGGAGCTTGTGCGGTACCATGGACTTACCTCTACAAAATTACACTCGAATCCTATACAGTAATGATTTATTTCATATACCTGTCTTCCTTACCACAATGTAAGTCCAGAAGGGCAATTTCTTATTTATTTTTGTATCCCCAGGATCTGATTAATTGTAAGATGTTCAACACATGTGTGATGGATAAAGAAAAAGGGATTTCAGCACTAATTGAAAGTTTTCTGACTCAAAGGCAAGCTTTCACTTCATAGTAAGCAGGAAACAATACATTGTGCTTTAGGTCAGTGATTTTCAACCTGGGGCAATTTTGCCAATATCTGGAGATATTTTTAGTTGTCACAACTGGGCGGGCCGGGGGTTGTGTTACTGTCATCTAGTTGGTAGAGGACAGAAATGTTGCTAAACATTACACAATGCACAGAACGGCCGCCTACAACAAAGCATTATATGGTCCAAAATGTCAACAGTGCCAAGATTGAGACATCCTCCTTTAGGTTAAGGTTTCAATTACTTTTCACACATATTAAAATGAAACAGCAGCCCCCAAATTTATCCTCCTAGAAGCTGCTTTGGTTTTACCCAAAGTCTTATGATCTATCAAAACAGTATTTTTAAGAGGTTGAACGCAAAAGCACTTTAGCATTCTGGCCTTGTATATCCTTAGATAGTTTGTAAAGCTTTATGTGTGGATGGTGCTAAAGTAAAATACAAAGTGGAGACTCAACTTGAAAATCACCTGAGCAGACAAACCATTTAAGCCATGAAAGCAAAACTAAATTATAAGCAAAATTTAATTTAGGTAAACACTGGTAAATGTTTCTGGCAATCATAAAAGAAATTAAAATTGTCTTCCTTAAAGTATAAGATAAACACTTTTAACCAATCTCCTTCCTTCTAGAAATCCCCACTGTAATAACCATTCTTTATAAAGGTTAACCAACTTCCTCATTTTCACTTTACAAGCCATTCTGTAAGCTTCACATCAGTTTGGGGTTTGAAAGCTCCCAGTTCATGAACTCTTCTTATGTGCACCATAAATTATTAACAAATACTATTTTACTGATCTGGTTTTAATTTTTACTGTTGCTGGATTTTTTTTTTTTTTTTTGCGGTATGCGGGCCTCTCACTGTTGTGGCCTCTCCCGTTGCGGAGCACAGGCTCCGGACGCACAGGCCCAGCGGCCATGGCTCACGGGCTTAGTTGCTCCGCGGCATGTGGGATCTTCCCGGACCAGGGCACGAACCCGTGTCTCCTGCATCGGCAGGCGGATTCTCAACCACTGCGCCACCAGGGAAGCCCCTGTTGCTGGATTTTTGACAATGGTAAGATCAAATCTCATGCAGCCTCTAAAGTGAAGAGGAGGTAAGGGCAAGGAGAAAAGATAAACTATCCCTCCTACCTCTCCTTTAGATAAGGCTGGCTGAAGCTTCCCAAGTATCAAAAGAAAGCTCCTCCCTCCTTCATAGATAGCCCTCATCCCAGCAAGGGCACACCCTGGAGGCTGATTTGGGTAGCCCTGGAGTTGTGTCCTTCCTTTAGCCAGCCCAACTGAGTCCACAAAAGGATTATGTCAAAGTCCTTACAGCTACCACCAATCCATTGCTGGGCCTGCTCTAAGCAAACACGACCAGAAGCTACTACTGTGACCGTCTCTGTTCACGTCTGCCTTCCCATTGCCGCATCTCTCAATTAACCTGCTTCCATAAACGGTAAAGTTTTCTGTTGTTTTTTAACAAAATTTGAAATGCTCACTTTAAAGAAAATGCTAAGTTGTGAGTCAATAATACGTGGTCTTCTGTACTAGGAAACAAAAATGAATGAAAATTTAAGAAGAATGCTTTAGATTCATCTTGCAAAACTTTTACAAGATGGTGATCCACCATCACTCCCATTGGCTGGCCAAGCATTCGCCCACCCTGCCCCAATTTACAAACACCACCCGTCTCTTCCTAAATCATTCCTTGATACCCTCTCCATGTATCTCTGTAAAACATCAGTTAGTTTAAAAATTACTTAAAAGACATATGCTCTACACAAATGAAAGGTAAAGAGACAAAAGCTTGACAATATGATTTTGCCTGCTGATCTTAAAGTCTACTTTGCTTTATTTCTCTGGTCTTATGTGAGTTGTATTTTTAAACATGACTAAAAACATACCTTTGCAACTTAGAAAATGTAAATTTTTGGTTCTCGTGACCCTGGGCAAGTCATTTACCTGTTCCAGCATTATTTTCTTACGTGTAATAACATGGGTTCTATTTGCCCCTTTTAATTGTAAAAATTCTAATGTTATTATTCTGAGTAAATTTACTCTCTGAATATACTTTGTCCTGAGATAAAGCCAACTCTGCTATTTGCTTATTACAGAGAGCTGTTGCCGCAATTATCTTGATTTCAAAAATGAATGATCTGTATAGCAAAGCAAGAGTGAGTGGTTAAATCAAAAGGGGGGAAACACTATTTATTGTTTCTCCTTTGATCACTTTCCAAGATCTGAGATGTGACATATTCAATAATGATTCCAGCCTCTCTGAAGGCCATTCTGTTCTTTTCTCTTTTTTCAGAGATATGGTGATCAGGAAAGCAGAAAAAAAGTAGGAAGTAACCTTCAATGTTACAAATGCTCACCATTTGATTTGAGGACATTGTTGTTAGTAGACAAAGGCACTTGTATTCAGATGCTGTTTCTGCTGAAAATGTTTTCATGTCTGAAGTTGCCATGTATTGATTAGCAAACACAGTCTTGCCTCTGTGATTTCATTAGAGTCTTAACTTGATTACACTGTATGTCTCTCCTCTGACAATAGGGTGTCCATTTACCTCTACAGAAGCACCATTCCTTTTCTTACTGAGCATCAATCATGGACCAGATGCCAGGACACAGGATCAAAGAATACTGACCATTAAGGAACCCCTAGTCTGGCACAGAAGGGGGACTATATACAAATATTTTATTTTTAATAAAATTTGATTACAACTACAAGAGAGGTAAGTACCAGCAAGTATGGAGGAAAAAGAGACTGACTGCTTGGGTCGGTCCAGGAACATTTACAAAGTAGGTGTCATTTGTATCCCATCCTTCACCTTGAAGGATAAAGAGGAGTTCATCAAGCAGACAAGGTAAGAGAAAATATTTCAGGTAGAGAGAGGGCAGTGCATGTAAGGCATGACAATATACAGGACATTGGGTCTAAATATAGTTTGACAGGATCAGAACAAAAAGTGTGTGTGCAAGAGCAGTAAATGGGGCTAAGGTGATACCAGGAGGCTGACCACAGAAGTTCTTATAAGTTATATTAAGCAATCTGTGCTTTATCTTACAGGTTAATGAGGATTTGGAGAGGCAAATAAAATGGTATTTCACAAAGTACATTCTGAAGGACATCAGCCCTCTCTGTACTATACCCCAGCACCCCCCCCAAAAAAGTTTTTGGTCAGTACAGTTTAGGAAAAATTACATATTAAAACACCACTTTGGGGACTTCCCTGGTGGTCCAGTGGTTAAGACTCTGCACTTCCACTGCAGGGGGCGTGGGTTTGATACCTGGTCAGGGAATTAAGATCCTACGTGCCGCAAGGCCAAAAATTTTTTTTGAATTAAATTAAAATTTAAAAAAAACACCCTTTGGATATCAAAATGTATAAATCCCAAAAGCCCTGATAAGACTTTACAATGAAGAATCATGTTTCAACATGATTTAACCCAGAATTTCCCAAATGTAACATCTTTAACATCCTGCAGAATGAATAATTGCAGAGCAATATGGGAAGTGTCTGGCACTGTAATTAAATTTGCATTTTAGAAGAGTTGCTTTAAGGTCATCTTCTAAAGTAATTTATTAGACATTAGAGGAGGAAACAGGTAGGAAAGTGCTATAATGGTACAGATGAAGACAACAAGTTCTTTAATAGGATAGCAAAAGATTTATGGGAGAGACTTCTGAAAGTGTGGTAACTGACTGGACGGGAGGTGGGTACTATGTAAGGAAGACGAGGAGAAGATGGACCCTGTGTTATCAAACAGGGTAACTTAATATATGGTGGGGTCATCTGATAAAAGAGGGAAATAAGAGCAAGTTGGGAGCAAATAATGACCTTGTGCTGATGTGGTGAAAACCTTCATGCCATGGGCTCAATGGCCAGTCGATAATATCATGTGACACTGATGACTAAAGTATTACATATGAAATATGTTTCATCATAATAGCAAAGGTATGGGTCTGACTGGGCTATTTGAGACATATTTTCTTTACATATTTATATATACAAACTTATCTAAATGGAGTTGACTTACACCAAGAGAAATTATTTACAGAAATCCTCAGGAAAATACTTTCATAAAACCTGTAATCACAGATGAATGCATTTGTACTAAGTCTGCACCTGAATGCTTGCTGATTTTTAAATCTGAGATAAGCAGAGTGCTGATGAGTCTTCTGATAATATCATTTGACAGTCAATACTCCTCCATTCCAGTTAATATCCTGGTAACTGAGTGAACTGTTTTAATTTTCATCCAGAGGTCTTATGGCTTCACTTCTGAGAATGAAGCGATATTTCTTAATAAGGGACATAAAATTGGGGGTAGGGTAATATGGTCACTATGTGTTAAATTGCTCTATGGAATGATTTGCTTATAGTAATTCAATAAGTATTTACACCTCGAGAACACACATCTGAAGATTTTCACCATCTAAAAGCATTAGGGCTTACATTTTCCAAGAATGATATTTTATTTTATTAATACCGTAAGTGGTTTCTTATCAAATCAAAATTGGATGAATGGCTAAAATTATGGAAACAAACTTATAATAAGGCTTAAAACTTCATAATCACATTTTCTAAGTAAATTACATGGCACTCATTAATGTACCAAGTGCTGCTCTCGGATCTTTGCACGTATTGACTCATTTAATTCCTACCATAACAGTATCAAGTAGGTGCTGTTATTAATCCTGCTCTATAGATGGTGAAACTGAAGTTAGGTAGGGTGTCCAAGTTTATGAAGCAAACCTGGGACTTGAACCCACGCAAACTGGCTAAGAGTATGAGCTCTTGACCCCCCTGGCCATCACTTATTTGTACTTGTCTAGCATTAACCTTTCAAGCAGATGTCCCCACTGTTCCCATGAATTCTTTTATTGTAGGAAATCTACCTGTCTAGATTTTGTATCTATCCATGATCTGGATTGTTTACATTGAGAAAAAGTTTCCTCTTATTTCTTATTTTCGTATTCAAAAATAAATGACTTTCATGATAATGATAAATGGATATTTACCTTGCAGAACTTTCACTTTGAATTTCTATCCCTTGAAGTAATGTTTTTATATTTTAATTAATTACATCAATACTTCTAAATATACCAACTTATTAAGATCTTTGTGTGATTGCTGACTACCAGGTACCATGGTAATTGCATTACATGCATCATCATATTTAATCTTCCCAACATCCAAGGATTATTTTACAGATGAGAAATCTGAGAATCAAAGGGGTAAAGAAATTTTCCCTGGTCTCAGCATCCAGTAAGTTGTCCTCTTAACAATTACAGACTAATAGCAGCACTATTTACAAGAGTCAAAACTTGGAACCAACCCAAGTGCCCATAAACAGATGATTGGCTTAAGAAGATGTGGTGTATGTGTGTGTATGTATATAAAATGGAGTATTACTCAGCCATAAAAAAGAAATATGCCATTTGCAGCAAGGTGGATGGACCTAGAGAATATTAGGCTTAGTGAAATAAGTCATATAGAAAGACAAATACTACATGATATCACTTGTATGTGGAATCTAAAAATAATACAAATTAATCTATATACAAAACAGAAATTCACATTCATAGAAAACAAACTTATGGTTACCAAAGGGGAGAGTGAGGGGGGGAAGAGACCAATTAGGAGTATGGGATTAACAGGTACGAACTACTATATATAAAATAGACAATAAGCAACAAGGATTTACTGTGTAGCACAGAGAATTATATCTAACATCTTGTAATAACCTATAATGGAATATAATCTGCAAAGAAAAATGAATCACTATGCTGTACACAATACTGTAAACAAAATATACTGCAATTTAAAAAAATTGCAGACTTCTTACTATTTTAGGGGTCAAGGTGGCTTTGTAAACTTATTTCCTGGTGATACTTGTAGTTGGGTACCTGACCTCCTCAATTTTATTTTAAAACTACATTTGTAAGAACTTTAGTGGACTTAAGGAAAACAGGAAAAAACTAAAAATCACTATAATCCTACATTTCACGCTGACTAGCATTGTCTTTTTTCTCTTCTTTCTAAAACTATTATAATATTGATTTCACTTAACATTATATCATGTGTTTTTATAATTATCATTTTTAATGGCTACATCTTATTACACTTAGTCAACATTATAACTTAGTTAACTTTCTTCCAAACATCTGGACTTAGTTTGTTCACAATTTTAAAATACTTTTAAAAAGTTACAGTAGCTGGAGGACCTTCAAGGTGACGGAGGAGTAAGACATGGAGATCACCTTCCTCCCCACAGATACATCAGAAATACACCTACATGTGGAACAACTCCTACACAACACCTACTGAATGCTGGCAGAAGATCTCAGACTTCCCAAAGGGCAAGAAAATCCCCAGGTACCTGGGTAGGGCAAAAGAAAAAAGAACAAACAGAGATAAAAGAATAGGGACAGGACCTGCACCTCTGGGAGGGAGCTGTAAAGGAGGAAAGGTTTCCACACACTAGGAAGCACCTTCACTGGCGGAGATGGGGGTGGCAGGGGGGAAGCTTCAGAGCCATGGAGGAGAGCACAGCAACAGGGGTGTGGAGGGCAAAGCAGAGAGATTCCCACACAGAGGATCAGTGCCGACCAGCACTCACCAGCCTGAGAGGCTTGTCTGCTCACCCGCCGGGGCGGGCAGGGGCTGGGAGCTTAGGCTCGGGCTTCAGTCCGATCCCAGGGAGAGGACTGGGGTTGGCTGCATGAACAAAGCCTGAAGGGGGCAAGTGCGCCACAGCTAGCCGGGAGGGAGTCTGGGAGAAAGTGTGAAGCTGCCGAAGAGGCAGGAGACCATGGTTTTGGGGTTCGCGAGGAGAGGAGATTCAGAGCACCGCCTAAATGAGCTTCAGAGATGGGTGCGAGCCGCGGCTATCAGTGCAGACCCCAGAGACGGGCATGAAATGCTAAGGCTGCTACTGCATCCACCAAGAATCCTGTGTGCAAGCACAGGTCACTATCCACACGCCCCCTCCTGTGCAGCCCGCCACTGCAAGGGTACCGTGATCCAGGGACAACTTTCCTGGGAGAACACACAGTGCTCCTCAGGCTGTTGCAACATCAAGCTGGCCTCCGCTGCCACAGGCTTGCCCCACATTCCATACCCCACCCTCCCCCCGGCCTACGTGAGCCAGAGGCCCCCAATCAGCTGCTACTTTAACCCCGTCTTCTCTGGGCAAAGAGCAGACACCAGAGGGCGACCTACATGCAGAGGTGGGACCAAATCCAAAGCTGAACCCCAGGAGTTGTGAAAACAAAGAAGAGAAAGGGAAATTTCTCCCAGCAGCCTCAGGAGCAGCAATTTAAATCTCCACAATCAACTTGATGTACCCTGCATCTGTGGAATACCTGAATAGACAAAGAAGCATCCCAAAATTGAGGTGGTGGATATAGGGAGCAACTGTAGACTTGGGGTTTGCTGTATGTGACTGACTAGTTTCTGATTTATATGTTGATCTTAGTTTAGTTTTTAGCGCTTGTTATCATTGGTGGATTTGTTTTGGTTTGGTTACTCTCTTTTTTTATTACTTTTTTTATTTTAATAATATTTTTTTAACTTCTTTATTGGAGTATAATTGCTTTACAATGGTGTGCTAGTTTCTGCTTGACAACAAAGTGAATCAGTTATACATATACATGTGTTCCCATATCTCTTCCCTCTTGCGTCTCCCTCCCTCCAACCCTCCCTATCCCACCCCTCTAGGTGGTCACAAACCACCTAGCTGATCTCCCTGTGCTATGTGGCTGCTTCCCACTAGCTATCTATTTTACATTTGGTAGTGTATATATGTCCATGCCACTCTCTCACTTCGTCACAGCTTACCCTTCCCCCTCCCCATATCCTCAAGGCCATGCTCTAGTAGGTCTGTGCTTTTTTCCCATCTTACCCCTAGGTTCTTCATGACATTTTTTTTTCTTAGATTCCATATGTATGTGTTACCATACAGTATTTGTTTTTCTCCTTCTGATTAATCATATTCTTTAAATTTCTTATTTTAATTATTTTATTTTACTTTATTTTTCTTTCTTTCTTTTTTTTGTCCCTTTTGTTCTGAGCCATGTGGCTGACAGGGTATTGGTGCTCTGGCTGGAGGTCAGGCCTGAGCCTCACAGGTGGGAGAACAGAGTTCAGTACATAGGACCACCAGAGACCCCTTGGCCCCATGTAATATCAATCAGTGAGACCTCTCCAAGAGATCTCTGTCTCAATTCTAAGACCCAGCTCCACTCAAAGCTCCAGTGCTGGACACCCTATGCCAAACAACTAACAAGACAGGAACACAACACCACGCATTAGCAGACAGGCTGCCTAAGATCATAATAAGGCCACAGACACCCCAAAACACACCACCCGACTCGGTCTTGCCCACCAGAAAGACAATATTCAGCCTCATCCACCAGAACACAGGCACCAGTCCCCTCTACCAGGAAGCTTACACAAACCACTTAACCAACCTTACCCACTGGGGGCAGACACCAAAACCAATGGGAACTACAAACCTGAAGCCTGTGAAAAGGAGACCCCAAACACAGTAAGTTAAGTGAAATGAGAAGACAGAGAAATACGCAGCAGATGAAGGAGCAAGGTAAAAACCCACCAGACCAAACAAATGAAGAGGAAATAGGCAGCCTACCTGAAAAAGAATTCGGAGTAATGATAGAAAAGATGATCCAAAATCTTGATAATAGAATAGAGAAAATACAAGAAACATTTAACAAGGACCTAGAAGAATTAAAGAGGAAATAAACAATGATGAACAACACAATAAATGAAATCAAAAATTCTCTAGAAGACATCAATAGCAGAATATCTGAGGTAGAAGAACAGATAAGTGACCTGGAAGATAAAATGGTAGAAATAACTACCGTAGAGCAGAAAAAAGAAAAAAGAATGAAAAGAATTGAGGGCAGTCTCAGAGACCTCTTGATAACATTAAAGGCACCAACATTCGAATTATAGGGGTCCCAGAAGAAGAAGAGAAAAAGAAACGGACTGAGAAAATATTTGAAGAGATAATAGTTGAAAACTTCCCTAATATGGGAAAGGAAATAGTCAATCAAGTCCAGGAAGCACAGAGATTCCCATACAGGATAAATACAAAGAGAAACATGCCAAGACACATATTAATCAAACTATCAAAAATGAAATACAAAGAACAAATATTAAAAGCAGCAAGGGAAAAACAACAAATAACACACAAGGGAATCCCCATAAGGTTAACAGCTGATCTTTCAGCAGAAACTCTGCAAGCCAGAAGGGAGTGGCAGGACATATTTAAAGTGATGAAAGGGAAAAACCTACAACCAAGTTTACTCTACCCAGCAAGGATCTCTTTCAGATTTGACAAAGAAATTAAAACTTTTAACAAAAAGCAAAAACTAAGAGAATTCAGCACCACCAAACCAATTTACAACAAATGCTAAAGGAACTTCTCCAGGCAGGAAACACAAGAGAAAGAAAAGACCTGCAAAAACAAACCCAAAACAATTAAGAAAATGGTACTAGGAACATACATATCGATAATTACCTTAAATGTAAATGGATTAAATGCTCTAACCAAAAGACACAGACTGGCTGAATGGATACAAAAACAAGACCCATATATATGCTGTCTACAAGAAACCCACTTCAGACTTAGGCACACATAGACCGAAAGTGAGGGGGATGCAAAAAGATATTCCATGCAAATGGAAATCGAAAGAAAGCTGAAGTAGCAATTCTCATATCAGACAAAATAGACTTTAAAATAAAGACTATTACAAGAGACAAAGAAGGACACTATATAATGATCAAGGGATCATTCCAAGAAGAAGACATAACAATTGTAAATATTTATGCACCCAACATAGGAGCACCTCAATACACAGGCAAATGTTAATAGCCATAAAAGGGGAAATCAACAGTAACACAGTAATACTATTAAATAATAGTTTAAGTGGGGACTTAAACACCCCACTTTCACCAATGGACAGATCAACCAAAATGAAAATAAATAAGGAAACACAAGCTTTAAATGACACATTAAACAAGACTGACTTAATTGATATTTATAGGACATTCCATCCAAAAACAGCATAATACACTTTCTTCTCAACTGCACAAGGAACATTCTCCAGGATAGATCATATCTTGCGTCACAAATCAAGGCTTGGTAAATTTAAGAAAATTGATATTGTATCAAGTATCGTTTCTCACCACAATGCTATGAGACTAGGTATCAATTACAGGAAAAAAACCTGTAAAAAATACAAACACATGGAGGCTAAACAATACGCTAATAAATAACCAAGAGATCACTGAAGAAATCAAAGAAGAAATCAAAAAATACCTAGAAACAAATGACAATGAATATCCGGTGACACAAAACCTATGGGAGGCAGCAAAAGAAGTTCTAAGAGGGAAGTTTATAGCAATACAATCCTACCTCAAGAAACAAGAAAAATCTCAAATAAACAACCTAACCTTACATATAAAGCAATTAGAGAAAGAAGAACAAAAAACCCCCAAAGTTAGCAGAAGGAAAGAAATCATAAAGATCAGATAAGAAATAAATGAAAAAGAAATGAAGGAAACAGTAGCAAAAATCAATAAAACTAAAAGCTGGTTCTTTGAGAAGATAAACAAAATTGATAAACCATTAGCCAGACTCATCAAGAAAAAAAGGAGAAGGCTCAAATCAACAGAATTAGAAATGAAAAAGGAGAAGTAATAACTGACACTGAAGAAATACAAAAGATCATGAGAGATTACTACAAACAACTCTATGCCAATGAAGTAGACAACCTGGAAGAAAAGGACAAATTCTAAGAAAAGCACAGCCTTCCAAGATTGAACCAGGAAGAGACAGAAAATATAAGCAGACCAATCACAAGCACTGAAATTGAAACTGATTAAACGTCTTCCAACAGACAAAAGCCCAGGACCAGATGGCTTCACAGGCTAATTCTATCAAACATTTAGAGAAGAGCTAACACCTATCCTCAAACTCTTCCAAAATATAGCAGAGGGAGGAACACTCCCAGTATCATTCTATGAGGCCACCAGCACCCTGATACCAAAATCAGAGAAAGATGTCACAAAAAAACAAAACTACAGGCCAATATCACTGATGAACAGAGATGTGAAAATCTGCAACAAAATACCAGCAAATAGAATTCATCAGCACATTAAAAGGATCATAAACCATGACTAAGTGGGGTCTATCACAAGAATGCAAGGATTCTTCAATATATGCAAATCAATCAATGTGATACACCATATTAACAAACAGAAGGAGAAAAACCATGATCATCTCGATAGATGCAGGAAAAGCTTTTGACAAAATTAAACACCCATTTATGATAAAAAAAAAAAACTCTCCAGAAAGTAGGCATAGAGGGAAGCTACCTCAACATAATGAAGGCCATATACGATAAACTCACAGCCAACACTGTTTTCAAATGAGCAACACTGAAACAATTTCCACTAAGATCAGGAACAAGACAAGGTTGCCCACTCTCACCACTATTATTAAACATAGTTTTGGAAATTTTAGCCACAGCAATCAGAGATGAAAAAGAAATAAAAGGAATCCAAATCAGAAAAGAAGAAGAAAAACTGTCACTGTTTGCAGATGACATGACACTATACATACAGAATCCTAAAGATGCTACCAGAAAACTACTAGATCTAATCAATGAATTTAGTAAAGTAGCAGGATACAAAATTAATGCACAGAAATATCTTGCATTCCTATACACTAATGGTGAAAAATCTGAAAGAGAAATTAGGGAAACACTCCCACTTACCACTGCAACAAAAAGAATAAAATACTTAGGAATAAACCTACCTAAGGAGACAAAAGACTGGTAGGCAGAACATTATAAGACACTGATGAAAGAAATTAAAGATGACACAAACAGATGGAGAGGTATACCATGTTCTTGGATTGGAAGAATCAGTACTGTGAAAATGACTATACTAGCCAAAGCAATATACAGATTCAATGAAATCCCTATCAAACTACCAATGGCATTTTTCACAGAACTACAACAAAAAATTGTACAATTTGTATGGAAACACAAAAGACCCTGAATAGCCAAAGCAATCTTGAGAAAGAAAAACGGAGCTGGAGGAATCAGGTTCCCAGGCTTCAGACTATACTACAAAGCTACAGTAATCAAGACAATATGGTACTGGCACAAAAACACAAACATAGATCAATGCAACAGGATAGAAAGTCCAGAGATAAGCACACACACATACGGTCACCTTATCTTTGATAAAGGAGGCCAGAGTATACAATGGAGAAAAGACAGCCTCTTCAATAAGTGGCACTGGGAAAACTGGACAGCTACATGTAAAAGAATGAAACTGGAACACTCTCTAACACCATACATAAAAATAAACTCAAAATGGATTAAAGACCTAAATGTAAGGCCAGACACTATCAAACTCTTAGAGGAAAACATAGGCAGAACACTCTATGACATAAATCACAGCAAGATCCTTTTTGACCCACCTCCTAGAGAAAGGGAAATAAAAACAAAAATAAACAAATGGGACCTAATGAAACTTAAGAGCACAGCAAAGGAAACCATAAACAAGACGAAAAGACAACCCTCAGAATGGGAGAAAATAGTTGCAAATGAGGCAACTAACAAAGGATTAATCTCCAAAACATAAAAGCAGCTCATACAGCTCAATATCAAAAAAACAACCCATTCCAAAGATGGGCAGAAGACCTAAATTGACATTTCTCCAAAGAAGATATACAGATTGCCAACAAACACATGAAAGGATGCTCAACATCACTAATCATTAGAGAAATGCAAATCAAAACTAGAATGAGGTATCATCTCACACCAGTCAGAATGGCCATCATCAAAAAATCTACAAACAATCAATGCTGGAGAGGGTGTGGAGAAAAGGGAATCCACTTGCATTGTTGGTGGGAATGTAAATTGATACAGCCACTATGGAGAACGGTATGGAGGTTCTTTAAAAACTAAAAATGGAACTACCATATGACCTAGCAATCCCACTGCTGGGCATATACCCTGAGAAAACCATAATTCAAAAAGAGTCATGTACCACAATGTTCATTGCAGCACTATTTACAGTCGACAGGAT
Source organism: Kogia breviceps (assembly GCF_026419965.1). Classification (NCBI taxonomy): domain Eukaryota; kingdom Metazoa; phylum Chordata; class Mammalia; order Artiodactyla; family Physeteridae; genus Kogia; species Kogia breviceps. The sequence goes on from NC_081317.1 coordinate 74,749,770, forward strand.
ATGGAAGCAACCTAAGTGTCCATCAACAGATGAATGGATAAAGAAGATGTGGCATATATATACAATGGAATATTACTCAGCTATAAAAATAAAAAAATTGTTATTTGTAGTGAGGTGGATGGACCTAGAGTATGTCATACAGAGTGAAGTAAGTCAGAAAGAGAAAAACAAATACCGTATGCTGACACATATATATGGAATCTTAAAAAAAAAAATGGTTCTGATGAACCTAGGGGCAGGACAGGAATAAAGACGCAGACCTAGAGAATGGACCTGAAGATATAGGGAGGGGGAAGGGTAAGCTGGGACAAAGTGAGAGAGTTGCATGGATATATATACACTACCAAATGTAAAATAGATAGCTAGTGGGAAGCAGCCACATAGCTCAGGGAGATGAGCCGATGCTTTGTGCCCACCTAGAGGGGACGGATAGGGGGTGGGAGGGAGATGCAAGAGGGAGGGGATATGGGGATATATGTATACGTATAGCTGATTCACTTTGTTATACAGCAGAAACTAACTCAACAATGTAAAGCAATTATACTCCAATAAAGATGTTTAAAAAAAATTTTTTTAATAAAAGTTACAGTTACCAAATGTATGCATATTTTTTTCTTCTTTGAGGTTAATTCTATAAACTTAAACTTTAAAAATGAGCAGGAGATGATGCAGTCAAAAGACTGTTTATTTTGCTTGAAATTTATTTCCAAGAGCATGAGAAAAAAAAGTCCCAAAAGATAAGACAACTTCTGGGCCTACAACTATCTGTGTTATCTTTCAACTCTTTGAGCCACAATTCTCATGGCCCTTATCACAGATCTCCATGGCACTGTCAGTTAACATGTATGCTGCCTGTGATGACACATTCCTTAGGCTAAGTGATCTTGTCTTATTTACCTTCTCTATACTCTTAGCACTTAGATTATTCTGCATAGAAGAGATAAGCAAAGCTGTGTGTTAATTCTGGCATAATCACAGTGAATCCAGAAATACTGTGCCCATGAATATGTACAAGGGTGACAGAACCAGCCAAGGGAATAACCACCCCAGATCTCAAACATGCAACCCTCTCCCCCTGTTCAAATTTGAACTAATCCTTAACTCCTTGTTCTGGCTCACACAATTAATGCTGTTACCTTTGATCCAACTGTTAAGATTCTGAAGTAACAGGAGAAGGGAAAGGAAACAAAAGTGACAAAGAATAGGGTAAAGAGCTGAATAAGGAAACAACAGTGTGGGATGGTATGCCAGTCTAGAGGGTAGAGAGGAGAACTCATATTGCTAAAAGTGGGCTTGACCTCCCTTACCTTCTCTACTGCCTGATATCCCCAGGAAACAACAAAGTGAATGCTGTTTCCACAATCACATTAAGTGACCCGAAGGAAAGTCCCCAAATCAGCATAGGAATAACCCTCCTCTTAGAAGAAAGTAATAGATGAGGCTTACAGTAGATGAGGCTGTACCATGTGCAGTCTCTATGTGAGCTTTGCATTCACTTATTTGATCCTTACAAAACCCCTATGAGGGGAGAACCACTATCGCCCATTTTGCAGATGTGGAAACTGAGGCTAGGAAAGTTTGGGTGACTTGCTCAAGGTTGCCCTTGAATGGAGCCTCAGTAAGAATCCAGACAAGTGTACTTCAGAGCTGCACACGTATCCATCATGTCTCTCTGCCTTTCCTTAAGCTTCATTTCTGCCTTCCTTTCTTCCCACATTATACAAGCGTTCCATCTTCTAGCCTTTGTGTCCCAAAGCAGAGATTTCTATGGTAAGGTATATTTTGAAAATCCACTTAATTCCAAATTTTAAAAAAAATTCTTAGAAGTATGTTGGTTGTGTGTGGGTGTATCATTTCTCATTAATACTAGAGAAAAGAATGTTTAAATCTTACCACAAGGTGTTTTAACAAAGAAATACATTTAATTTGGATGACAGCAAAGAAAGATATTTTTATAATTTGCAACACCCACTAGGGTCTCTTAAATCCAAGTGTGGGATCTTTATTATTTCAATATGAATTAAGAGAAAAGATGAATTAGAACTTCTCTGACACAAAGAAAAAGGTTAATAAAGCCATTCTCATATGCTACTTACAAAATGTCTTTTTAAAATATAAAAAATTATTTTGTAATTTTAAATTTTCTTTGAGCATAATGATACTGAGATGTTCTATGGAAGTCACACAGACTATCATCCTGGGTTATCTTTCTGACATTAACTCCCTCATGCAGCTTATTTAAACTTGTTTTCTCTCACATCCTTTAGGAGAGAGAATCATTTGGATAAGAGATGGAACTATAAATTAGTAAGACTGATTTTTAAAAGCCTTCTTTGAAATGGGTGACATTTGGGGATGTGTAAGTGAATGTGTGTGCTAAATAGCTATTGCTTTATTGTCCTGTCTGAGTACATACATCAAGTTAACTGAGTTCAAGACACCTTTGATTCCAGTTTCACTAATTTTCTAATCCCTCCTCACCTACCTCATATGTTTTCAAACATCTGTTTTGAAAAGATGCTCAGAGCTCTTTAACTGATTTCACTCCTCCATGATATGTAGCCTAGGGCTATTCATAAGTTTATTACAAGTGCTCAAGCATCAAGGACAAATCCCCTTGGTATTAAAAAAAAAACAACATCTTTTGTGTATTCACATTTTCCTTTCTAATGTCCAACAGTTGGCTGAGTTAATTGGCTCTTTACTGTTGTAGTTCTTCCCTTACACGGTCACCTCTCCTAACCAGTGACTATTCTCTTCCTCTCTCACCATTTTTTCCCCATATGCTAAATTCAAGTGACCCACTCAATTAAAATTCAAAACTGTTGCAGTTATTATCAACTTATGTTGCACCCTGATTTCTCTTTGAATATAAGTAACTTATCATACCATTCAGTGTCAACCAACTTGCTGTGCTTGTCCCCTCTCCGGCTAGAGAAAGGGAATGGTTGTCTCTCAACAAACAGTGCCAACACCGTGAGTGCTTGAGGCCTTTCAGGCCTCTCAAACCTAGGGACTCTACTGCAGCCAAACACAGAATCCTAAGATATTTGCTATTTCCTGGCCATTTTCATATCCTAGCTCACCCCTTTGAATTCCACTGACAGGACTAGTGAACTGAAGCCCATCTAGAGCCCTGCCTCCATTTTGCCCTACTCTCAAAATTATGCGATCTGGGCACTGAAACCTGGAGAATAATTTATTTGAAGATGTCAAAATAAAGTTGAGGGCTGTAAACACAGACTAACCTTGAAACTTTTATATCAGGAAGGAATGAAAAGAGATAGTGATCTAAACCTTGATGTTCCAGAAAGAAAGGACAAAATCTTTTTTCTTTTTTTTTGCGGTACGCAGGCCTCTCACTGTTGTGGCCTCTCCCGTTGCGGAGCACAGGTTCCGGACGCGCAGGCTCAGCAGCCACGGCTCACAGGCCCAGCCGCTCCGCGGCATGTGGGATCTTCCCGGACCGGGGCACGAACCCGAGTCCCCTGCATCGGCAGGCGGATTCTCAACCACTGCACCACCAGGGAAGCCCCAAAATCATTTTTTAATAGCTGATACGAACAATGCATCACTCTATTCATATTTTATTCTGCTATTTTCTCTTTCTCTGCCTCTGTCCCTCCAGTAATTCCTTCTGAGTCTTCTCCTTCTTTTTATCTCTTTCTCTCCCTTCCTAACTCTCTCATAAATGGCAGAATGAGCACAGAAGCATAAACAAAAATTGTTTTAGTGTGTTCTGTATTTTCATTAATGAACAAAATTTGAACCCTTTGAATATCATATCTTTCTCCCTCACAAAAAAAAGTCATGTCAAAAGTAAATTTTAATTCCACATAACTCAAACTTTAAAAAAAAAGCAAAAGGGGCTTCCCTGGTGGTGCAGTGGTTGAGAATCTGCCTGCCAATGCAGGGGACACGGGTTTGAGCCCTGGTCTGGGAGGATCCCACATGCCGTGGAGCAACTGGGCCCGTGAGCCACAAGTACTGAGCCTGCACATCTGGAGCCTGTGCTCCTCAACAAGAGAGGCGGCGATAGTGAGAGGCCCGCGCACCGCGATGAAGAGTGGCCCCCGCTTGCCACAACTAGAGAAAGCCCTCGCACAGAAATGAAGACCCAACACAGCAAAAATAAATTAATTAATTAATAAACTCTTACCCCCAACATCTTAAAAAAAAAAAAAAAAAAGGAAGAAACCTAACTCTGTCCATCTTTTATGGCAAATTCATCCATGGAGAGTGCCTGAGGGGCTGTTCTACCCACCTGGAGCTTGGTCTCTCTCCCCCATCCTGACCTACCTGTCCTTCTCCCCATGTCCCATTCTCTTTGCCTGACTACCTTATCCTTTAAAATTCAACTTAACTGTCACCTCCTTAGGAGGGCCTCCTAAAGGCCCCCACTAAGTTAACACCCTAAACACTATTACATGCTCTAACAATCCAGAATATTACTTTATGGTATTTATCAAAAGGATAGTAGACAAATTATTCATGTAATCATGCTTGTCTTCCCTTCTATACTGGAAGCAACATGAGGGCAATATGCTTCTGTCTCATTTATCACTGTACCCAGCACAGTGACTTCACATAGGGAGAGCTCCATAGATGATTGCTGAATTCATGAATAAACACATACACAGATAAGTAAACAGATGATAATTTCCCTAAGGACTCTGTACTGCAGCTCCTTCCTGTCACTCGCCCAGGCACAGAGAAATTCAAAAGTCCCAGGGAGGCTCCTCACTCAGACTCTTCATCATCTCTGCCATTCCTCCCTCAGAGGACCTAAAACCCCACAGCCCATATCCCACTTTAAATGCCAAGGTTCACTCTTTCTGTGTGATTGTTAATTATATTTATGTTTTAGAATGCCCAGAGATGTGAGTCGGCGTTTGTTTACTGCCACATAATCTAAATAAATGGACATGACAGAAGATGAACTTGCGAGTATCATGTTTGATAATGTTCCCAGTGGGTGATAAATGATGAGAACAACCATCACACACATAATATGAACCTCTGATCTTCCTGACGGTTGCTACCAAAGCTTCTAGGGTGTATAAGAAAAGTCAGGAATTACTTTCCATCTCAGTGGATTTAAAATCCCTTGTGATCAGTCGCCCTGAAGTTGTTCCTTTTCTTGAAGTTGTTACAAGATTCTGATGAGCAAAGGACACAGAAGCATATTTGCTTGATAACACTGAAATACTTTATATTGATTACTTAAAATGGTTTTGGGCTGACTGGTTAAGATAAATATTTATGAGCCTATGATATATCAGAGACTATGAATTGAATTACGTCATTAAGCAATTATGGTACTTAGAACTAAATGCTCTTCGCAGAGACCTGAATGTCCTAGCATGGGTTTATGGTGGGAAGTGGAGATAGATCTGCTTATAGGGATCAGAGAAGGCTTCTCAAGGGAAGTGATATTTGTACTGAACTTTGAAAGAGAAATATAAATTCATGAGAGAGGTAAGGTTAGAGGACATTTCAGGCAGAGCAAACCACATGAACAAGGAACAGCCAAGTACATGGCATACTTATCGGTGACTAAGAGCATAGGGTGTAGGGTGTGGGCACAGGTGGAGAGTGAACCAAGATATGGGTTTTCAGTTCTACAATGCAGGTACATTCCAACTGTTAGAAATATTTAAATAATAAAGACACACAAAATTTAGTAGATTTGTATTTGAGGAGCTGGTACATTATATGTAAGTCAAATCTTCCTGTTCTTAAGTAAAAAGAAGAAAATGTAAGCAGTGAAGAGATAAGAATGTCACATTAAATCATTAGACCTGGAGCAAAGGTTAATTTTGTGTACATGATGAGGATCAGAGACTATGAACATTTTTATGTGCATAAAATACATTCTATTACTGTTGAAATGTTTTGAGGGGCATGGCTGGTAGTTAAGAGAAAAACTGAATACATCCCTCCTCCAAGTCAGTGAACCATGGCCAGAATCTCAGCACCTGCACAGAGCAACAGAGCAGAATAATCTCATTTAAAATAAAATGCTGCGTTTTCTCTGTAGGTTAGAACCACCTTCTAAAGGGCAAGACATCACTGGCCAGTGAGCTGAGAGTGTGGGGCATGGTGTCAAGAGCAGAATAAAAGAATGAAAGAGTAAAAGAGCTATTCTTTTAAGTCTGAAGTGAATTTTCTAAAAATGAGAAAATTTTAAGAAAATTTTCCTGCCTTTTAACAGCACGAAAAATAACTGGAGAAATCGGAGTGAATGACATTCTATCTGGCAAACAAAGGGGAAAACACCCAACTGCTTCAGCAGGAATTCAACCTGACCTTTGAAACATTTATAAAATACCTCAATAGGTATATTCTTGCCTGAAATTCCCTGTGGGTTTTGGTTCCTATAAATGGTCGGGGTCAAAAGTACAGCCTCCTTTTGATGACAGAACAGAGAGTTCGGGCTAATTCAGAGACGCTCACACCTTATGCTTAAATCTCTGGATCAATTTTGTTCTATTACTCAACAGAGTTGAATAAATACAAGTCACATCTCTGATGCGTTTGCACAGTATGACCATCAAGAGTTAAAGTCAAAAGTCTTAGTCAAACTCATTCTCTTTAGTATTACAATTTTTCAGGTCCAATTCAGTTCTTCAAAGTGTACTTTTGTCCAACACATACTCATGTGATTCAGTTATTCCTCTGCTTAAAACCTGCCAACAGGGCTTCCCTGGTGGTGCAGTGGTTGAGGGTCCGCCTGCCGAAGCAGGGGACACGGGTTCGTGCCCGGGTCCAGGAAGATCCCACGTGCCGAGAGACTGGGCCCGTGAGCCATGGCCACTGAGCCTGCGCGTCCGGAGCCTGTGCTCCGCAACGGAAGAGGCCACAGCGGTGAGAGGCCCGCGTACCGGGAAAAAAAAAAAAAAAAAAAAACCTGCCAACAATTTCTCCCCACGTTCAGAATATATTCCAAACCCCTGTAAGGTCCTATGTAATCTGGCCCTTGCTCTTTGGACTCATCTTATGCAACTCTCCCATTTACTCAATCCAGCCTTGTATCTATTCCTTGAAAATACCAAGTATTTCCCTGCCTCAGCATCATACAAACTGGTGTTCCTGCCAGCTGGGATGCCCTCCCCCTGAGCATTCATCTAACAGATTTTTTTATAATTATTCTGGCCTGAGTTCAACTATCCCTTCCTGTGGTAACCAGCATCCAAATGTCCCCCCACCCCACAAAAGATCCTCACATCCTGGTATTCACACCTTTGTAGTAGTGTCCTTCAGCATTAAACTGTGTGACCAACAGCACAGAAAGTGATATCATGTGACTTCCAAGGCTAAGAAATATATTGCTACTCTGCTTTGCCCTCTTGGATCATTTGCTTGGGGAAAATCAGTCAACATGTCACAAGAACACTCGTGTGCTCTTATGGAAAGATCCACGGGGGAAGGAACTGAGGCCTCCTGCCAACAGTAGTGGGAGTGAGTTATCCTGGAAGCAGATTCTCTAGCCCCAGTCAAGTTTTCAGATGGTTGCAATCTCCTAAGAGACCCTGAGATAGAACTACCCATTTTACTCATCACTGAATTCCTGTCTAACAAAAATCATGTGATACAATAAATGTTTTTAAGCTGTTAGATGTGGGGTGATATGTTACACAGCAATAATAAGTATTATGTCTTCTCATATAGGTCTCCCCTGACATGTAATCCAAGACTCTACACATTTTAAGACCCTGTCACATTTTATGAAATTGCTCCATTTTATTTTCTTTCTTACACTTATCCATAGCTTATTGTCTTGTTCATTTTTATTTTGTTTAATGTTTGTCTCCCCACCACTGGAATGTAAGCTTTTTTTTTTTAGGGTTTTTTTTTGGGGGGTGGGGGGGGCACGCCACACAGCATGAGGGATCTTAGCTCCCCGACTAGGGATCGAACCCACGCCCCCTGCACTGGAAGCAGGAGTCTTAACCACTGGACCACCAGGGAAGTCCTAGAATGTAAGATTCTTGAAGGCAGAAACTTTATCTGCCTGATTTACCAATGTTTATGCCAAGAATTGGGTCAACTAGAGTAGATGCTCCATAGATACCTGGAGAGAGAATAACTTAGCACGCTGTGAAAATTTCATTTCACTTTTTTCTCCAAGGCGTGTAAGAGGTTGGTGAGTTGAATCCTTCTCCCAACCTGTGTGGTGGCTCAGATTCCATCCAAGAGTGAGAAGTATTTGAACCCAGCCAAGAAGAGGAACCAGGGGCTGAGTTATCCCTCGAGCAAAACTGCATGTTCTGAACTGCAGAAAGGGTAAAATTTTTTGTTTTGTCTTGTTTTGTGTGATAGCCACTATTTAGGGAAGATTTTAGGGCAGAGAATATGGAGATCTAGTAGAAATGTACATGATGTAGAGAAGAAGTTTTTTTTTAAGCAAGAACCAAGTGGGGAAAATATTAGAGGACCAGAGTTAAGGTAGAAGAGATGATCATCAGAAAAAAAAAGAAAAAGAAAAATGGGAAAAGAAAAATATGATGAGGTGGAAAACAATTCAAACAAATGTAATAGAGGTAATCTTTTGGCTGTCTTTAGACCTTCTAAAAGATTTGTACCCAAGTTGTCCAAAGCAGTTTCAAAAAGCCAAGGCAGGGAAAACTGCTCTATATCCAGCCACTTTCTCTGTTAAATAAAACATACATTTTTAAAACTTCTACATAATATGTATATGGTTTAAGACTTCACCAGTAGGTAGTAGGTGTGGAATATACAATTCCATGACCAAAAATAGGGGTAAAAGATCTACACACATCCAGCATGCATGTACATGCAAATAGCATGTACTTTCATGTGGTTTTCCCCAAACTTTCAGTGGAGAAAACTAGTTCTGTGCCTTGGCTTCATTTTAGAAAGCGCTTTCAGCCTCTCTGGTTTAGTCCTGCCATCTGTACAAAGTCACAGCCGCAGAACGTGTCTGTTTAATCAGAGCTCTCAAAAATGAAGCAACATTATACCCCTTTCACACCCTCACATACTTGCAGTGCATTCCTGTGTGTGTGACTTCCCAATCGTGCTGCAGTGGGAAGTATAATGGCATTTGTGTACCTACAAAGACACAAACCATCCAGTGTGTCTAATTCCAATCAAAATTTTAAGAGGAAATAAAATACAGTTCTCCTAAATTTGATGTGGAGAGTATTTTCCACGCAGTTAAGAGAGAAATTTTGCAGGGAGTGGAGCTACTGGAGTTTTGAATAAACATATTAACCCTATAATTTACAATAAGTGCTAGTAATAAAATGAGTCCCAGTTGACAAGTATAAAAAAGTATGAGTATTTTTCCCTTTTTCCTACCTAAGAACAAAATTGACAAAGAATTTCCCTATATTCAAAATTATTAAGCCTATTTTAGTTCCAAAACTTAACTACTGAATTAAAGAGAATCACAGTTGGAAAGGGTCTCATATCTTTTGACTTAATATATTTTCTGGATTTCTCCACCATGGATGCAACTTAGCACCAGCTTATCATGGTCATGGGTAAAGGAAATGTAGATCATTCTTACAACAAGGAAAAGGAGAGTGGGCTTCTGAGAGACCATGATAAGTGAGGAACACAAGTTCCACTTAAGGGGCAGAAGAAGAGTGTCTGGTTGTGGAAAAAACAAAAGCAAAAGTTAAAAATAAAATAAAAGAATCACAAGGGGCTCCCAGAGGGACCTGGTTTGATTTGGAAAAATGACTAAACTGGCAAACACACCTCTCAATGGGAGGTGTCACTATTGTCTCCAGGAGCCCTAGAAACGAAGTCCCAAACACACTGAGTCATTTTTCCACTTGATGAACAGTAACAGAAGCTGTCTCCTTCAATCAAAAGACATGAGAGAAAGGGGTGAACAGGAGTGTGATGGGAGGAGGAAAAGGATAAAGAACTATTCATTCTCTATCCCTGGGGGGCCAAACTAGTGGCTCTCATCCGTTGTCTTATGAAGAGCAGACCTGTACCACTTATTCCAGCCTTGTTTTGCCTGCTGGATCATCTGAGACATAATTTTGGGTAATAGAGGGAATACCTTTTAATTCAAAACTTAGAAAGCTAAGCGTTGTGCTTCAAAGGAATCTTGGCAAATGAACCCTGCAGGTAGTAAAATGAATCAGAGAGCATCCTATTCAAACAGTGCCTGGGTATGGAAGAGAAGTGTTTGATTTTTCTCTCTCTCTCTATTTATTTATTTTTGTGTGTGTGGTACGCGGGCCTCTCACTGTTGTGGCCTCTCCCGTTGCCGAGCACAGGCTCCAGACGCGCAGGCTCAGCGGCCATGGCTCACGGGCCCAGCCGCTCCGCGGCATGTGGGATCTTCTCAGACCGGGGCACGAACCCGTGTCCCCTGCATCGTCAGGTGGACTCGCAACCACTGCGCCACCAGGGAAGCCCCTCTCTCCTTTTTAACTTTCAATGATGAAGACATCAAGAAAGTAGAAGTGGCATAGAAAGAAACTGACATTTCTAAAAGGTGACTGCAATTTCACATAGCTAGATTCTAAACAAAAACAAAAAAATTTTAAGTTAAAAATACAAAACCTTATACATTGATGTAAGGGGTATAAAAATAATGAAAGTCTATTTGGCAATATAGTGCACAAAGCCCAAATAAGCCATTATGTACTAACCACTTTTCCTAGAGAAATAAAATACCAAGTATTTATGTATTTATGTACTTATATATTAGCTCATTTATTAATTTACTAACTCATCCATGTATTTATTCATTCAATAAGTACTTAAGGAGCTTGGGAAGTACAAAGATGAAAGAGACTTAGAAGTGTATAATCTGATGAAAAGATTAAATGCACCTGTATCCAGTAGACCAAGCTCACATGCCTGAATATAGTTTATTCCTCAAGTCTAACGCTGTGAAATTAGCCCATTTGTAATAGGAATCATACAAATTTAAAATTTCATATTACATATTTTATCATTTTATATGATCATCTATTATAGGATTATAGTATTTATTCATAATCATGGTCTATGTAGAGAGAGCTCAGATGTACATTTCTAGGAAAGCAAAGAGCCAGGATCTAAAAAATTTACATGAATTTATAAGATAGAAATGATACTGAATCATGTTTAATTCCCTAACAATAATTTTAACATGACCAGAATCTTAAAGTTAAAAGGGAAAAATCAAAATCTGACTTGTTCTATGTCTCCCTTCACCATCAGAGACATGTTCAGTTCCATCTATACAGTCCTTCAACAGTGGTTACTAGAGCAAAGCCACAATCACTGCATTGTGGTATTGACAACAAACATGACAACACGTTATCAGAAGAAAGGAAGGATGGCCTTGCCATCTGACTTCTCACCAACCAATCCTGTTTTCCTGTCTTCTATTCCCTTTCATCTCTTATCACAGGAACAGGGAGATACCATTGGCAAGCCCAGTTGATATCAGTAAATGATAACTTGATAAGGTATCACTATGCCTTTCATTTTTCCCTGTTAGCATTGTCATTAGGATGTCAGTAAAGTTATACATTAAGTTTACAGTATCAAAAGGAAGACTTCATGTAATTCTGGGAACTTTACAATGTTTACTATTAATCTACTCCCTAAAGTGCCAATTAAGCACGTTGTGCCCATAATGGGTTTGGAACTCTTGGGGGAGATGATGAATCTCTAAAAAACATTTCAAGTTTCTACATCTTTTTCATGTTTGTGCCCGGAGCAAAGCCTGGCTTACTCTGCCCAAGAGACGTGTCCACTAGGCACGATGAAACATGTTTTCTAGGCCAACCAACATCCCAGTTATAGCCTACACACTGTTCCCCAAGATGCTCCTCCCTGAGTTAACCTGTGTGTCTCAACTCTAGTTCCTGACAATATAGGATACGCCATCTCTTATCTCTGAGCAATTGTGTAAGAATAACATATGCCCATAGATACAATCCATATATTTCTTCATCTGTGACCAACGGTTTCTGTATAATGTTCATTCTCTCCTTCCCTGGAGCTGTGAATAAACTATCTCCCTTGTCCATATTCACCCAAGCAACAGGCTGCTCCTGTGACTCAGGGCACTTTCACTGAGACAGGGGGGTGTCAACCAGAGGTGCTCCTAGGTTTGCTATGCCTGGGGTTGACTTCTAAAGCCTCCAAGTGGATTTCAGGAGGATGAATGTGTACTACACAGAAAGCCTTCTTTATGTCAGGACCAGCACCAAGTACTCTGTTTTTATTTGGGATGGAACTGAGTGGTTTTACTGAGTGAGGCTTCAGAGGCTCTGGTTTGTTTGTTTTTTTTTTTTCTTTTTTTTAGAATAAGACAGCTGTGTAGTACAATTGTCCTGTTTGTTTTCCATCACTTACACTTACCTAGTAAAGTACTGGTAAAAGAGCAACCAGGTCCTTCATATACTTATTGGGACAGTTAAATGGAACTGCAAGCACCCTGCCACCATCCCTTCCTCCAGGAAATGCTGCAATGACTAGTTAATCTGTCACCCACTGTGTTGCTAATAGGAAGAATTTTTGCAAAGGAATTCCTTAAGAAATTGTCCACTGAAAGGGCTGGAAAATGCTCTGACGATATTTTCCTCACTGGAAAAAGTGTCATTTTCTTGAATCTATTCACTATGTAGTGGGAATGTACCTTAGTCTACAAACTTAGGTGTACAAGAAATAACATCATTTTATTTTTCTCTGATAGAAATTAATTTTTACTTTAAGGTCCTAATATGCTTTGTGGCAGAAATATAAATTTAAGCTGGCATTCTCTCCTTTGCCTCCAGTGATTTATCTCAACTTCGGGGCCTACACAATATTAAGATCTAGTGCAGACAGAGAGAGCCCATCTGATTCTCAATGTTGAAATACTGAAAGTACCTCTTCAGTTTACAAAGAAAGGCAAAGATGCATGTTATCACCCCTTCTGTTTGCCCTTGTTCTGAAGTTCTTAGCCAATAGAGTAAGGCAAGGAAAAAATAAAGGCATAAGAATTAGAAAAGGAAAAACAAAATAATCTTTAATTCACCATGATATGATAATGGTTGTAGACAATAAAAAAAGATTCAAACAACAAATTACTGACTTTTAACACACTTAGCAAGATTACTGGATATAAAAATCAGTGCACACAAACAAATTTGAATTTCTATTCACTGGCAACAAAATTTAGAAAATTTAGACAACTTAATAAAAGTCACCACTTAGAGTAGCATAAAAAAATCACATGCAAAATCTCTATGGTGAAATTATAATATTTTGTTGAAAGACATGAAATAATAATTTTAAAAGTGGAAATATTATATTCTCAGACTGGAATATTCGGTATTACAAAATATTATTTGATCAAAAATTTATCTATAAATTCAATTCCAATCAAAATCCCAACTCTGTGTGTGTGTGTGTGTGTGTGTGTGTGTGTGTGTATGTTTTATATGTGATACTTGAAAAACTGATTCTAAAATATATAATGAATTTCAAGGTTCCAATAATTGCTAATATACTAATGAAGAAGAGGAATAATATCATGGGACTTGACTACCAGATACTAAACTTTATTATAAAGCCATGTTAGTAAAGGTAGTCAAGTACTGGAACAGGGATTAACAAATAGAGCAACCAACCAAAATAGAGAGCCTGGAAATACAATGATGACTGCACAGTCAAAATATATGACTGAGATTATAATACAGATCAGTGGAGAAAGAATGAACTTTTTAAAAAAAATTGTAGTAGGACAACTGACTACATATGTGGGAAGAAAAAAAATCCCCTTCTAGACCATACAGATAAATCAATTCCTGATGAATTAAGCATTTAAATGTAAAAGACAAGATTTTAGAAGCAATTTAGGAAAGATTTATTTTTTTCTTCACCTTAGGAGATAGAAAATTATTCCTTAAACAAGGCACAGAATGGGCAAGTTATGAAGGGAAAAATTGGTAAATGCAATTATATTTTTAAAAGAAATACAAAATTTAATCAATATAAAATATATATAAATATATAAATAAAATAATGTAAATAAATAAATATACAAGCTATAAATTTGGATAGGACACTTAAAACACATAATCAAAGGGTTACTATGCAGTGTTATAAAGAACTCTATGAATTAATAAGATAAAGTCAAACAACACTATTGAAAAATGGGAAAGAGGAATGAACATGAATTCAAAATAGAAGAAACAAATGGCCCCAAAGCATATTGAAAGATATTAACCTTTTCAGTAATCAAGGGAGTGTAAATTAAAAGCACAATGAGATACAATTCATGCCCACAAGGTTGGCAAAACTGTAAATGTAGGGTAATACTAAGTGTTGCCATGAATATACACAGAGTATTCTCATCCATTGGAACTAGGTATGATAATGGGTAAACCTACTTTGGAAAATCATGCAGGAAAGTTGAACTTGTTGCCTAGCCTATGATTCAGAAAATTCATTATTAGGTATTTATCCTGGAAAAAATTCTCATACATGTGCACCAGGAAATACATATATTTACAATTATGCTGCTTGAAACAGCAATAAAATTGGAAAACCCCTATGTGTTCCTCAAAAGAAAATGGAAAAACAGTTGTGATATATCCATACTATGAAATACTATGTTGCCATGAAAAAGAAAGAATGTAAGTTGCATTCATCAAATAGATAAATTTCAAAAATATAATGTTGAATGACAGAATCAAATCACCTAAAACTTCATGTGGTATGATTTTATTGTAATTACCTAAATTACAAAACCAGATAACTAAACAATATAATATGTCAGAATTCCTAGAAAGGTTGTTTTCTAAAAGTTATCAAGAAAAGTAAGGGAATAATTAACACAATAGTATTCAGGATAATGACCCTCCCCACAAACGCCTGCACAGAAAAAAGATGAGAGTAAAATGGAAATGGTAAATAAATTTATTGCTTTGAGTAAAGTATATAGAGATATGCATTTCTTTATTGATTTAAACTTCATGTTTTCTTTCCTGTGTCTTTTCATATGTAGTCATTATTCCTCAATAACAATCTTTTTTTATTTTTGCCTTCTAAAAAGAGTTTATTTGTAAAGCAATTATACTGCAATAAAGATGTGAAAAAATAAATTAATTAAGATAAATTAAAATAAATAAATAGTTTATGATGAACTATTTATACTTGATATAAAAGACAACATTTATGAGGGGAAAGTTTTGGAAAAGTTAGTGTGATAAATCAAAAAGTAGCATGACTGGATTTGGTGATTTTTTTTTTTTAACACAGGCTTGAAAAAGAAAGATGTGGTCAGCAAAGAATAGTAAAAGTGGGAAATTCTAGAGTGTATGAATGAGGTTAATGGCCTACAATATCTTTATGATCAGGTCAAATGCAGAGCATCTCCCCAAACAGAAAATGCCTACAGTCCAGCCTGAATATAATGATATGACTCTTCTAATTACATTTTTTTTCAACAAACATCTAGCCTATATTTAAGTAAAATGAAGAGTAAAATATTCAAATAGGAAAACACTTCATCATGGTGTAATACACATGCACATGAAATAATTAAACATTGCACTCAACAGATGGGTTTCAGGAAAAGGATGTAGAGACAAGATCAGAGACTAGAAATGTAAGGAAGGAGGTTATTTTGAAAATATAAAAAGGAAAATAAATTAGAAGGAAAGAAAAAGGAAGAGAGATCTAGTTAGAAAGAGTATAGGATCACAATGCAGTTCAGCACATTCTGTTCCCATGGTCCTATTATGTGTATCAGTGCTGTGCTGAAAAGGCTACTTGCATGTATATCACGTAAGCTATAAAAATAACGACTCTATTCCTTGATCCCTGGGAAACTTCTGCTCAAGTAGTTTAATTCAGGTAAAAGCAACATTAATTGGAAATTTATTATGAGGCAACCAGTATCTTAGATCCCAGGACTTGGAAGTAAACAAAACGTGGTCCCAGATTGGAGGTGGAGAAATCAACAATCCCAGTAAATGTGGTAAATTTCAGGGGAGAAGGATATACACGATCCCACCAAAGCACAGAACATTAGCACCAAACCAAGCTAAGGGGGTCAGAGGAGGCTTCCCAGAGGGGGCAACTCCTGAGCTGAAGCTAAACAGAGTTAAGGAAGGGTATGAACACCACTGTATTAGAAAAAAAGCAAAAGGCACCAAATCAGATAAAAGCAGACTATGTTAGAAGAGAGTGTCTTTAATACACTTAGGAGTAATAAAGTACTTATTTTCAAAGAAACACAATTTTTAAAGGATTATATAGGTTATTAGGCATGAGAAAAAAGTGCATATGAAACAATATAATCTGGGGTGAGTACAAACTCTAAGTCATAAACTATTTAGGTTGAACCATTTGTAATTTCTACATTATTTTTTAACCATGTTTGAAGTACAGAAACAGCAACAGCATATGGTTCAACCTGATATAAAGAAATAGATCTGACCAGAAATAAGAACCTGGAAACATATACGACAAGAGCATTAATGATTACATAATAACATATCCATATGTGACATATATAGAAATCTTATTTATCAATAAGAAAAGTAAAGCCTCAAAAGAAAAATGGCTAAGAGACAAGAAGAAGCAATGCACAACAAGTAAACCTAGAGATAGTTCATCTCAACAGTAATCAAAGAAATGCAAGTTAAAACAGTAAGATGCTACTTTTTGGACATCAGATTGGCAGATTACACTTATTTCTCGATTTCTCTTCTCACTAAACTTATTTCGCTTCAGCACAAAAAACACGCAGTGACCATTTCTGCGTATTATTTTCTTCCAGTTTCTCCAAATTGCTGAATACCCCATAGTGGAAATGAAAGGAAGTAACTTAGTTTCTTTAACAGATTGTCCATTACCACAAGTATTTCCTTTGCCCCAGCTACTAAGCCCAAAATTTTCACACAGGCAGAAGAGGGCAACTCCTTCCTGTGAAAGTATCAACCGCTGGAGTGTTACCCACTGGGTAAAAAATATACTATGGAAAAAAAAAATATGGACAGTTATACAACAGAGCTCAAAGGTATTTGGCTTATTGAGATTTACCAAGGCAATTCAGAGTGTAGTTAAATATTTGTCTACCTGGAACTTCAGAAAAATACAGTATTTTTAAAGGAAAAACAAAATCTAGACTTAAAAGGAAAACTTTATCTAATTGAAAAAAATTAAAATTGTATCTTTTTACCAAACATGTGTGTTTGTGACTAGTGTCTCAGAAGGGTGTCAAGCCTCTGAGGAGGTCTGGTATGACACAGGAGACTGATGGGGACTCTGTGATATCCTAGGAAGAACAGCAGTGGGAACATTTGGAAGTATTGGTCCCCCCGATGCTCAGAAAACAATCTATGAGAATGGAGTCTAGGTGGTAGGACTCAAGGTAGACAGGGAGAGGTGGTTCTGGGAGCAGTGCTGATTCATACTTTGTCAAATGCACCAATACCCCACATGGATGGAAATAACCCCCAAGTTCCTGAAAGAGGGGTGTGTAGGAAAAGTAAATAATGGAGTCAAATAAGGCTTTACCATCAGGTTTGCTTTAAGAGACAGATTCAGGGCACTCAGTATTCCAATTTCAATTCAGTCCTGCAAAAGCTTTCGTGCAGATCCTTGAAGGCACCAGATTTTACTCCCCTTGGCTAAGGGACTTTGTACATGGTGTTCTCATGGCCTGAAAAGCAACCCTCCATCTTCCCCTCACACAAATACACAAAAACAAAAATTAAAAGGCTGATTCCTTTCCTTCTTCCAATCTCAGGATAAATGGTATGCTTTCTAGGAGTCCCCTGACCACCATGTCTTATTATTCTCTATTTCAAAAGTCTGTTTGCTTCCTTCGTAGAACTTATCCGATTTACTTGAGTGTTTACATGTTTATGTTGTTTGTTTCTCTTCCCCTTATCCAGACAATCAGCTTCACTCAGGCAAGGACCATGTATGTCTTACCACTGTGCCCCCATGCACCTGGCACAGTGCCTGACATATAATGCGTTCTCAATATAGATCTGCTGAAATGATCAGTGAATACACTGGGGGAAGAAGCACCACTACAGACAAAATCAGGATCCTAAAAGAGAAATTGAGAGGTGTATCAATGCGATAAAGACCTATCCTGGCTTGTTGCAACCTTACCAGGTTAACCTACACCATAGACAAAGCCAAGAAGGCAGCAGCAACTCAGGACACAAGGGACAGAGGGAAGGGAAACTTCAGCAGGGACAGTGATAGAACCAGAATGACCTTTAAAAAGAGTACAAAAGCACCCTGAGGGGCTTCCCTGGTGGCGCAGTGGTTGAGAGTCTGCCTAACAATGCAGGGGACACAAGTTCGAGCCCTGGTCTGGGAGGATCCCACATGCCGCGGAGCAACTGGGCCCGTGAGCCACAACTGCTGAGCCTGCGCTCCGCAACGAGAGGCCGCAACAGTGAGAGGCCCGCGCACCGCGATGAAGAGTGGGCCCCACTCGCCGCAACTGGAGAAAGCCCTCGCACAGAAATGAAGACCCAACACAGCCAGAAATAATAAATAAATAAATAAATTTTAAAAAAAGCTGACACAGCCACAGACAAAATAAAAAAAAAAAAAAAAAAAAAAAAGCACCCTGAGACTCTTAAAGGATCAGGAACAAACTTGGATCCCCTTATCTCCAAAACACTCACCTCCACCTAGCATACTATCCATTATTTACCTATTTTATTTTCTAGAATAAGGCTCCAGGGGAATGCATTTCTCCATTGCTGTTTCCCCACATAGATAACTGGTATGCACTCAAATATTTAATGATTGCATGAATTCTGCTGCTGGGAGTTTAAAAAAAAAGTCTTTTTTAATGGTCACATTTGTTACCTACATCTCTTTGATTGTAGTTTTCTAAGCTGGGGAAGTGTGTGCTTTTTGTATTATGCTAGAATTTGCTGGATCTATGAGCCATCATATTGTTCATATCCCATTAAAAAGACAGGAAAATCATGTTTAAGTGTACATGAACATTCTCAACCATAGTAAGGTACATCTAAATGTGAAAAGGGTAATTATACAGAGTTCCGCTCACCCCAAGGGGTTGAGAGTGTGGTACTATTCTTAAAACAAGAGGTATGCCAAAGCACTACAAAGTCTGTGTGTATTTGTGTTTGAAGCCTCAAGTAGAGTTGTGATTTTTAGAAGTCTGTTGCTTGGAAACATCTGTTAGCACCATCTGTACAGGAATTCAAAATCAGAAGTAGGAGCCTGCTCTTTCTTGTTTGAGGCTCACCAGCAGGATAACTTAAAACCATTGGATCAGTGTTCTTATCTAAGGAATACTAACACCCTGCCCCCACCCCCTGTGAAGTAACTCAGGTACTTCAGACTGAGCATAAGACTCAGTCTGATTATAAGGGTATAATCAGACTCTAAATGTGGCTGATGTGACCAGACACCTTTAGGTCAGTTTCAGGTGTTCTTTTTTTTTTTTTTAACGCTTGTACCATTTTATATTTCCACCAATAATGCATGAGTGGCTTGGTTGTCCTATTGTCAGTCTTTTTAATTTTACCCTTTCTGGTGACGTGAGTGTTATCTCATTGTAATTTGATTTCCCAGGTGCTTTCTTTCTGCGGTACGGGGGCCTCTCACTGCTGTGGCCTCTCCGGTTGTGGAGCACAGGCTCCGGCCGCGCAGGCTCAGCGGCCATGGCTCACGGGCCCAGCCGCTCCGCGGCATGTGGGATCTTCCCGGACCGGGACACGAACCCGTGTCCCCTGCATCGGCAGATGGACTCTCAACCACTGCGCCACCAGGGAAGCCCCTCGGGTGTTCTTATTCAAGGAGGCAGTGTGTGGTGTGTTGGACTGCCAGCACTGCCATCTGCCCTCAGCTGCTGAGACTGTCTGTTTCCTCCCCCAGGGCACTGCCAAATGGCAGCCCTCCCACCCCACTGACCATTCCTTTGTAGTGTCACTTTCAGGCCACCTTTCCTCTTCTCTGGTGTTCCCTAAGCTTCCACATTCTGACCCCTCCACTTTTAGCAAGAATTCCTGTCTTAGAAATTGTATCTACTGCTATATATATATATATATATATATATATATATATATATATATATATATATATATTTTAACATCTTTATTGGAGTATAATTGCTTTACAATGGTGTGTTAGTTTCTGCTTTACAACAGAGTGAATCAGTTATACATATACATATATCCCCATATCTCTTCCCTCTTGAGTCTCCCTCCCTCCCACGCTCCCTATCCCACCCCTCTAGGTGGTCACAAAGCACCAAGCTGATCTCCCTGGGCTATGTGGCTGCTTCCCACTAGCTATCTATTTTACGTTTGGTAGTGTATGCATGTCCATGCCACTCTCTCACTTCGTCTCAGCTTACCTTTCCCCCTCCCTGTGTCCTCAAGTCCATGCTCTAGTAGGTCTGCGTCTTTATTCCCATCTTACCCCTAGGTTCTTCATGACATTTTTTTCCTTAGATTCCATATATATGTGTTAGCATACGGTATTTGTTTTTCTCTCTCTGACTTACTTCACTCTGTATGACAGACTCTAGGTCCATCCACCTCACTACAAATAACTCAATTTCGTTTCTTTTTATGGCTGAGTAATATTCCATTGTATATATGTGCCACATCTTCTTTATCCATGCATCTATCGATGGACACTTAGGTTGCTTCCATGTCCTGGCTATTGTAAATAGAGCTGCAACGAACATTTTGGTACATGACTCTTTGAATTATGGTTTTCTCATACTCCTATATTTTTAAAGTTTAATTTTTATTGAGGTATTACTGGTTTATGACATTATCTGTTTCATGTGCATAACATTATGTTTCTACTTCTGTTTACATTACAGAGTGCTCATCACCAAAAATTTAGTTTTCATTTGTCACCATACAGCTGATCCCCTTTACCCATTTTGCCCTCTCCCACCCACCCCTTTCCTGCTGGTAACCACCACTACTCTGTTCTCTGTATCTATGTGTTTGTTTTTGTTTGGTTTGTTCATTTATTTGGGAGTTTTGTTTGTTTTTTTACATTCCACATACGAGTGAAATCATACAGTATTTGTCTTTCTCCGTCTGACTTACTTCACCCTGGCATAATACCCTCAAGGTCCATCCATGTTGTCACAGATGGCAAGGTTTCATCTTTTTTTTATGGCTGTCTACTCCATTTTTAACTACCACCACTATTCAGAAATTTAAGATTCCAAGCTGAGTGCACTTTCTAACAACTTTTTTTTCTAACAACTTTTCCAACAACTATGTGAGTACAGTTATTGTCTTCTGAAGTTTGTGTTTTATAATCTAATCTGTATTCCTTTTTGTTTGTTTACTTGTTTGTTTGCGGTACACAGGCCTCTCACTGTTGTAGCCTCTCCCGTTGCGGAGCACAGGCTCCAGACACGCAGGCTCAGCGCCCATGGCTCACGGGCCCAGCCGCTCCGCGGCATGTGGGATCTTCCCGGACTGGGGCACAAACTTATGTCCCCTGCATCGGCAGGTGGACTCTCAACCACTGTGCCACCAGGGAAGCCCTGTATTCCTTCTTTTTTAATGCATTAATCTGTCAC
The DNA here is from genome assembly GCF_026419965.1 of Kogia breviceps. Taxonomy (NCBI): domain Eukaryota; kingdom Metazoa; phylum Chordata; class Mammalia; order Artiodactyla; family Physeteridae; genus Kogia; species Kogia breviceps. The sequence continues at coordinate 74,771,305 of NC_081317.1, forward strand.
ATGCTCCAGTGGGTTCCTCAAAGTCTTCTGACAGGGAGATAATATATCAGGAAGCCAGACTGCCTGGGTATGAGCCCTGGTCTGCCACTTGCTAGCTAAATTACCTGGGCAATTTCTTTAACCTTTACGGCCCTTAGTTTTCTCATCTGCAGTACACCAGCCTCAATGGGTTGTCGTAAGGATAAAAGGGAAATAATACACGAGAAGCATAAGCACTATAGTAATACACAGATCAGTGCCTGATATATTAAAAACCAAACAAAAAGGCTAGCCATTATTACCTTAGATTTTAAATTGGAATACATTATCTTTGAGAAAATAAAATCAACTTATATTTCTATATAAAAATAGCTAGTGATTCAGGTTAAAAGTCCAGGGTTTTTAATACTTCGGGTAGCTTGCCTCAATGTTTATGAAGACAGAGAAGTTCAATTTAAGTTTTTCTTTAAAATCAGCCATCCTTATGTGTAAAGAAAACATGAAGAACACAACTCCTGACCTGTCTAATGGAAAAGGAGACTGGACGAGACGGCCTTACAAGGTCTTTTTCGGCTCTTGTCTCTGAATCTGATTCCAAAAAACTCTGTACTGTTTTATTAGCCTACAGTCCTTTTGAGTGGTGAGACTGCATATTTCTGGCGATAAAGAAGCACATTATATACTTAAAACACATTCACAAATTCAACTATTTGAAAAAGGAAACTTATCTATAAATCATTATCTAGGAGCTTTTTAGTATAGAAAACTCTGTGACTTAGTAACTTTACTTGGAACTTTAATTTTTAAGAAAGAGCTTGTAATTGAGCACAAAACCACAAATCTATATCCCCTTTAATTCAAGGAAACAGTCAAAACTGGATTGCTTATTTTGTTTCAGAAAATGGACTTTTTAAGGCTCTAGTTTGAGTGGGAAGTGTCTTTCGTTAATGTTTTTGCACTTCAAGACTGAATCAATCTTATTCCATTGTACGTGGCAGGTTCTGGCTCCCACTTTGCAGATCTTCAAGCCAATTTGCAAATTCCAACATTTCTGCTTATGAGATTCATCTATTTCTAGAGTTACCAATGGATAAGCAAAGTTGAATATGCTGATCACTAAAATACTCTCCTCAGGTTAGTGAAGGCAAAGTTATTTACTAACCTTTACTAACTTTGTACTTTACCATACTCAAGTAAGATTTTATAGGTTAAAGACTAATGTGTTATACATTACTTAGCACATACAGTTCTGAACTCAGCTAGGGAATAGAAGAATAGTCATTCTGAGAAATGCTATAAAGGCTGGATTAACTAATTCTAAGAAAGAAAGAATTAAGTTAACTCTGAATTTTGTATTATACTTAAAAACTACATTATAATTTTGTCCAAACATTTATAGACTAAAAAGCTGTAATTCCCAAACATTTAAAAAAATATATTCTCCATAATTTCTATTTTATTTAAAATCAGCAAAAACAGAATGCAGTAAATCCAGAGGTGGATCTACCATGAATTTCATGAGGTTTAGGTGATAAGGGAGGAATCCTAGTTGTGTTTACATGTTTGCAGGTTTTTGTATAACTTAAATAAGATATTTTGCATTTTTTTCTAAAAGGGGCCCCTAAATCGTATAAGCTTTAGGCCCCACTAACCCAAACCCAATCCTTCCTGGGTATGCATCATTTATCTGAAGGCTAGAAATAATCCTATTTTTCCAGACTTGCAGTTCAAATTACCTGCATACTTACCATTACCCACTAGAGGGCGCCAGCTACATTATGTAAAATGAGGCTCTGTGCCTCTTGTCTTTCTATTCTTTTTTGTGTACCCAGACAAGCAAGGAAACACTGAGCAGACAGTCTAACTCTCAGAGTTGAAAAGGTGCCTATTAGCCCGTACTGTGTACAGCTGCCATCAAGAGATTGATGTGGCAGAAATGTCTTGCTCTGTTCTGCAGCTGCCAACCCTGTCTTTGGCAAGCTCAGAGTGAAGCAAGGCCCAGCATGCCCTTAAGTTTAACAAAGTTGAATGAAAGGCCATTTCATCCCAGGGCTACTTAGTCAAAATCAAATAATGCCAGTGCTGTTTGGTCCAAGTCTCTCAAGTGCTCAGACATCATACAAGGCTCTCTATGCTGAGAACAAGCGCCAACACCACCAGTTTCTATGCACATTTAGCTTGCCCCTGCTGCTTTCTGTAGCCTAACTTCCCAGCTGGGGTTTGTACAAATTTCAAAATCAAGTCTCACGGAGCAATGCCAACTAGACTCCCTTTGGCAGTCACCCTGCAGGTGCAAATTACCATTATGCCCCATAATTTCAAAATAGTAAACATATCCATTTTACAAAAGCAGAAGATTGATAATGCCACAGACAAAATTACTCATATTTGCTTGCAATTTTCCTTCAAATACTTATTTCTTCCAATGCAAAAAGCCATGCGACTGTCAGAAAAGAATGGCCCTGTGTCAACACTTCTAGAGACCTATAAGCCACAAGACCAAGGGCCCCGCATCTATGAGAAGGTTATGAGAAGGTTTAACGACGTCCCCTAAGCTCCTAAGAATCCCCTTTCAAAAGCTCCTCCTATGGGTAGGAAGGTGTGGTAACCACTGAAATGCTGTGTCATCAGATTAGAGATAGTTTAATAGCTTCACATCAACTTGTTGATAAATCATGATTAACAGTTCAGGAAACTCATATTAGACAACAGTAATTCAAATTAAGCTAAGTCAAGGGAGGACATGTAATTTATTCAGATTTGTGATCTGTTTATTGCAAGAAGCCAGGATCTTCCTGTAATCTGCCCTTCATGTGCAAAGTTCACTTTTCAGAGTGAAAATCTCTTCCCAGAGAATCCAGACCTTAATGCATTTAATCCTTAATCCCTTACTAATCAAACTAGATTTTTTGGTCATTTGAGTTATGATGGGTGTGGAAGGCTGAGACAGGAAAAGAGACTTTCACTGGCATTGATAGCTTAAGCAAAGGGAATAGCAGCAAGTTTACAGGGAGAAGAAACAAAATGAAACAGAAGTCAATATGGTAAATCCTATTCAACTGCACCAGGAATACTGCAGTAAAAATCACATATTAAATGATCCAGCCCTGGTCAGCTTCTCAGATTTCATCTAGTACCAGTCTATGCGCCTTGTTTGTTATGTTCCAGCTACAATGGCCTTCTTCTTGTTTTTCAAAATGCCAACCTCTTTCCCCTGCCTGGATTGTTCTCTCATATCATCACATGCCTGGCTTCTCCTCATTGTTTAATTCAAAGCTCGAATATCACCTCTTACCAAGGCCTTCCCTCCACCTTAGCCAAAGTGATCCTTCCCATCCCACATCCATTATGACTGCATAGCACTTACCACTATTTATAACCCATTTTAATTTACTTGTTTTCCAGTATCTCTTAAGCAGATGTAAATTCCATGAGAACAGGGCCTTGTATCTCTTGTTCACTGACATGTATACCCTAGTACCTAGAACTTTTCTTTTAGGTGCTTTTTTTTTTTTTTTTTTTAGGTGCTTAATGATACTTGTTAAATGAGTGAATGAATGAATTAGGGATATGATTATTCTCAAAAACTCAATAATATATATTGAATAATTAACATAAGAAAACCATTTCAGGATACCCACCCTCTGGAGATTTACCACCAATTTGAGAAATACAGTATTGAGAAAAACAATACCTGGATGCATTGTACAAATGTCAAGAGGAAGAATTATAGGCATTCAGGGAAGAGACAATGACTTGTCTTTCCTTCCTGAGTCTCAGAAATCTTGGAACATGCACCAATGTGCTTTTGTGGCTGCATATCAAACAGATTTTAAAACTGGAAGTCACTATAGGGTCGGCACACAAACTCTACCTTATGTGGAGTATAGAAAAAACACTAACCTGGGTACAAAAATCTACATATGCTCCTGGTAATAGACAAGATGTTTTTGAACGCTGATCAACTTCAGAAAAGTGGGAACATGATAAGTGTAGGTTCTCAATTTGGGGAATAGGCAGGAAGGCCTTCAAAATTCAGTTGCTGGATTTCAGTGCATAAAAAGGCTAAAATTTCAGAATCACAGAACATGTTGTCACTGACTCAGAAAAATAAGACTGGCCTATTAATACTTTACATTAATCACAAATGTATATCCAACTGAATAAACTATTTTATTTCTCACAGCAGCTATATGAGACACATTTATTATTTTCATTAAATTCATTTAATAAATGAGGAAATGGTGGGTAGAGAGGTTATGAAAGGCATCCAACGTCACCTGTATAATAAGAACTGGCATTTTAACTCTAGAAGCCAGCTCTGTAGGCAAGGTCACATTTCCGAGAAGTCCTCTGCCAATTTGCTTATTTACAGGTACTGCCAAGGACAGGTACCTATGGCCCTGAAGGCAAACTTTCTAGAAGATAGAAGGCCTATGTTTTTGTTTTTGTTTTTTGCGTTATGCGGGCCTCTCACTGTTGTGGCCTCTCCCGTTGCGGAGCACAGGCTCCGGACGCGCAGGCTCAGCGGCCATGGCTCACGGGCCTAGCCTCTCCGTGGCGTGTGGGATCTTCCTGGACTGGGGCACGAGCCCGTGTCCCCTGCATTGGCAGGCGGACTCTCAACCACTGCGCCACCAGGGAAGCCCAGGAGGCCTATGTTAACTGTCTGTTTTCTGTGACCAAGTCCAATCCTAAGTATTTGTTAAATTGGTTTATCCTTTGTTGGCTGGATGGAAACTTTATAAGATTTGCTATTTCCTGAAAGTGAAGGGTCCCCCCCGCCCATCATTCCTCATTCTAAATGCCTGAAATTTTATCTAAATTATGACATCAAAAAAAGAGATACCTTGGGGATAGGAGAAGACATGTTAGCACAGGAACAACTTCGAAATCTACAATGCCATCCATAGTATATGTTATTTTCTGTATGTAGAGCTAAAATTGTTTGATTATTAGCAAAACAAAAATTTATGATGCTATTTATCCATAGTTTTAAATTGTTTAACATATATTTGTATATGTTAAACACATGTATACGCAGAGAGACACAAACACAGAGACAATAAAAATAAGGCTCATCTGAATATAAAAAGAAGTTCTCTAGTGAAAACTATGCACATTTACCTTCCAGTAGTATGGCAGGCTAGTTTTAAACACACACACAGACATCTTTATAATACAGAACTAAAAATGATAGATTTTTAAAAATTAATTTCAATGCAGGGCTGTCGATGGAGAAATGAAGAGAATTCGTTGGAGAAGAGAAATGACAAGAAAGGATGAATTCAGAGAGGTAAAATAGCACTGAAGTCAGTGTTTACTCTGGGAGTATCAGCCAAACCATAGTTCTCCAGAGCCTGGTTTTTTGAAGATTGCATGACCAGAAAATAGCAGGGAAAAGCTTAAGGCCCAAGTAGATGGGAGGTCAGACAAAAGACCAGTGTACACATAGCTGGAATCTCTTAAGTGTTTGAGAGAAAAATAAAACCTCCTGCAGAGGGCAACAGTGGGTATCATCCCTTCATGCTCTTGAGTATAGGTGGGAATGAGAGAAAAACTTTTCCCTGAGACTTTCTAATCCCACATCCTATTGTACAACCTGATTCACTCAAGAATCCCTAATGTACACATTTACTTTAAACAGGGACGGATGAGTAGTGTCTCTAACACCACACACAAAGCAAACTCAAATCCTCTTTAGAGGAACACACTGTGAAACCAAGCCTGAAAGAATTTCCACAGGTGAAGTTCCAAGGAACAGGAAGCTCATAAGAAAAAAGTTAACAAAACGTGTAAGGCAGCAGTAGACTCAAACAGTCAGCAGAAAACACAAACTGCAGGGGCAGTCCTATAAAACCCAGAAATATTTAGCATCTATAAATGCTTTCAGTGCAACAAACAGAAGATGACAATGAGAGTTATCTCAAAGGAAAAAGAGACCTTCAAAAATTAACCACAGGGGGCTTCCCTTGTGGTACAGTAGTTAAGAATCTGCCTGTCAATGCAGGGGACATGGGTTCAAGCCCTGGTAAGGGAAGATCCCACATGCCGCAGAGCAACTAAGCCTGTGTGCCACAACTACTGAGTCTGCGCTCTAGAGCCCATGTGCCACAACTACCGAAGCCCATGTGCCTAGAGCCCGTGCTCCACAACAAGAGAAGCCACCACAATGAGAAGCCTGCGCACCCAAATGAAGAATAGCCCCCACTCGCTGCAACTAGAGAAAGCCCGCGCACAGCAACAAAGACCCAACACAGCCAAAAAGATAATTAAATAAATAAATTTATTTTTTTTAGAAAACAATTAACCACAGAGTTTTGCAAAAGGGTAAACTGTGACGAAGTGAGAGAGTGGCATGGACATATATACACTACCAAACATAGGGTGGATAGCTAGTGGGAAGCAGCCGCATGGCACAGGGAGATCGGCTAGGTAGTCTGTGACCACCTAGAGTGGTGGGATAGGGAGGGTGGGAAGGAGGGCGACGCAAGAGGGAAGAGATATGGGAACATATGTATATGTATAACTGATTCACTCTGTTGCAAAGCAGAAACTAACACACCATTGTAAAGCAATTATACTCCAATAAAGATATTAAAAAAAATTAACAGTGGAATGGATAAAATATGATCTATTCATATCATGGAAAACTATACTAAGATGGAAGAGGATAAAATGTGAGTTATGCATCAACATGGGTGACTCAGATATAATATTACACTTGATCTTAGCCAAAAGGCCGAGAAGCGATGAGACAAATATAATATTAAGAAAACCAGCCAAATTAAATGAATATTTAGTAGATGATTCTGTGTATTTACATGTCAGTATAAAACAAAATAAATACTTCATGATAAAACTCAAAAAAAAATCAAAACCTTAATAAATGAGTTTAACAGGAGATTGAGCAGAGCTGACAAAAAATTTGTGAAACTAAAAGATAAATCTAAAGAAATTACTCTAATGTAGCACTGAGGGGCAAAATATAAAAGAGGCTAAAAGGCTGGAGAATAGAATGAGAAACAGCAACACAGATCTATTCAAAGTTCACAAAAAAGAAGAAAGATGAAATGGGACAGAGGCAATATTTGAAGATAATAACTCAGTATTTCTAAGATAGTGATTTATATATTTAAGAAGTTCAAGATATCCCATGAGTAAACAACAAGAGATACATAGTTAAATATGTCATAGTGAAATTTCAGAATACCATAAACAAAGTAAATAGATTTAAAATAAAAATCTACACTGAATGATGATTTTTACATGCAATAGTGGAAACCAGTAGTTGGAATAATACTTTCAAAATACTGAGAGAGAAAAAGTCAACCAAGAATGTCCAGTGTAATGAGGGTGGCATAAAGATTTACAGACCAATCGATAGAAACAGTGTCTAGAATCAAGAGACTCTCTCTATAGGCCCTTCTAAAACTTATATGTTAGAAAAAAGAAAATGATCTCAAAAGGAATATATAAGATTCAAGAAATGATGAAGAAAGGAAATTTGCAAACATATGTGTGACCCTGTGTATAATAATAATAATAATACACACCTTAAAAAAAAGGAAGAATCAAAATACTGATCCCTTTAAAAAATAAATTAAGCTAGTGAAAAAAAACATGCCTTATTTCTGGTGTTAAAAGAATCAAGATATAGATAAAAGCTAGGACAATTATACAAGTCAGAAAGAAAATACTAACTAAATCATTCTAAAATCCTTTTATTATTTGGTGGATAATATGGATTAACATTAGACTCTGATAAGTTAAATATGCATTTAAAGTGTACTGACCCAAAAGAATAGACAAAGCATACATAAATTCTAAACTCAAGGAAGAGAATAATGGAATGAGAAAATAATGCTGGAAAAAAAAGACAAGTGAAAAAATATATACAAACACAATACGTTAGAAATGAAGACAAATACACCTGAAATATTCAACATAAATGAACTAAATCTCCAATTAATAAAAAATATCAGATGATTCAAAAAAGATAAAATTTACATGTGTTTACAAAGACATAAAAAGTTAAAAGAAAAAAGGCAACAGAAGTTATATTAGTAAAATACTACTTGAACCAAGCTAATGCAATTTATTATTACTAATCATAATAGACTAAGGTAAAATCTTAGGAGAGGTAAAAGTTTGTCACTATCTATTGATAAGTTGTTTAACTTACCAAGATTATATAACAATTCCAAATTTCTATGAACCTCAAAAACACAAAAGGAAAAATATAAAAACAAGAAAATGACAGTGAGAAGTTCTGATATACTTCACTTAATAACTAATACTATAAAGGAATATCAACAAAATTGGTGAAAACAGTAAAGACTTGAATAACATAATTAGAACCTTGATCTGATGGACAATCATTAATTGAAGAGTATGTATTCTCGAGTTCACATGGGGCATTTAAGGAAAACTGATCACAATGTAGGACAAAGCAAATCTCACCATATTTCAGAGGATCAATGTCATATAGATCATGTTCTCTTACTATAAACAAGGTAGAAACAAATAATATAAGGGATAAAAAGAGGTGGAAGACAAAAAGAGCAAATAGAATAAGGAGGAGAAAGAAAAACAGAAATTAAAGAAACACTTCTAAATAGCACATGTATAAAATAAAGCATAATAAAAATAAATGCTTAAAACTCAAAGATGATAAAAATACAATGTATCAAAACTTATAAAGTACACTTAGAAGGAAAAGTATAGAATGCATATACGTACACATATACATGGTTAAAATAGGCTAAGGAATTTAAGAAGGTGTAAAAAAGGGAAGTCTTTTTTTAAAGCTGGCAGTAAAAAAACAACATAATTAGAAACAGAAATAGAAAATAAAGAATGGAAAATAGAAAAAAAAGATACAGTAGAAAGGATTAGAGAAGTCAATTTTTTAAATTTTTAATGGCTAAAAAAACTGAGTAATCTCCAGAAAAAGACAGATTTTTTAAGAAAGAAAGGCACAAATAAACAATTTTAGGACAAAAAGAAACAATTTAAAAGATAAGAGGACATTATAAACAACAAAATACAATTGAAAATGAAAACAAAGTAGAAAGGACAAAGTCTTAGAAATGTACAAATTATTAGTCCTGAGTCAAAAAGAGAGAAAATTTGAATGCTAATAACAGTTAAAAAAAAAAAAAAAGACAGCTATAAAAAAAATCTTCTTTTCAAGAAAACATTATAGCCAGACCATTTTAAAAGCAAGTTCTACAAATCCTCAAGGAATCAATAATCTCATATTTATTAATCTCAGGTAATAAAAAGGAAAGAAACAATCTCCAAATAATTTTATGAGTAACTTTTGACACTAAAACCAGACAAGCAGATAGGAGAGAAAAATACCAGGCCAATGCTAATTACAGAAATAAAAGTATTCTAGAGATTATCAAACTAAGTGAAGTCACATAGAAAAAGATAAATATCATATGATATCACTTACATGTGGCGTCTAAAAACAGATGATACAAATGAACTTATTTACAAGACAAAAATAGACTCACAGACATAGAAAACATGGTTACCAAAGGGGAAAGGGCGAAGAGGGATAAATTGGGAATTTGAGATTAACAGATACACACTACTACAAAAAATAGATAAACAAGGACCTACTGTATAGCACAGGGAACCATATTCAATATCTTGTAATAATCTATAATAGAAAAGAATATATACACACAAATATATATATAACTGAATCACTTTGTTGTAGACCTTAATCATTGTAAATCAACTATACTTCAGTAAATAAATAAATAATAAAAGTATTTAAAACAGTATGACAAACACAGCAATGCACAGAAAAACCCTAAATTTTTATGACCAGATTGTATTTATCTCAAGAATGTAAAGTTGGTTGAACATCAGAAATCAGAAACGTACTTCATATTAACATTTCAAAGGGAAAAAAATCTACATATTCATCTTGATTAACTGGTAAAAGCATTCTGCATCCCTTCATAATAAACTCTTTAAAAACTAGAAATCAAACAACTTTTTTATCTTGAAAAGTGTACCTACAAAAACATTTGAGCAAACATCTTATTCAGTGGTGAAATACCAAAATCATTCCTTTTGAATTTACATTTAAAAAAATGCCCACTATCACTACTATTCAACATTACCTTTGATTTTTGAATCAGTGGAATAAGTAAAAAAAAAAAAAGGGTTTGTAAATGAAGAAATAAAACTTCTATTATTTCAGGATAACATCATTGTATGTATAGAAAACTTAAGCATTTCCTAATTATCAAAATTAATAAAAGTACATTGCTTTTTAATAGAAAAAATTAGAAAATACAATTTTAAAACACATCATTTACAAATCCAAAAGATGAGGTACCTAGAAATAATTTTAATATAAAGATGTGCAAATTCTTTATGTAGAAAGTACAAACCTTTATTGAAAAACCCTAAAGGAGAGCTAAATAAATGGAGAGAGATGCTATTTTCATGGATAGAAATACCCAATGTTGTAAAGGTATCAACCCCCTTCCCCAAATTGATCTACACTTTCACTGCAATTTCAATAAAAATCCCAAAGGGACATTTTATAGGACTTGACAGAATGATTCTAAATATCTTCATGTAGGAGTCAAGAAAATGATAAAAAAAGGTTAGCCCTACCAGTTATTAAGACTTATTATAAAGCTAGAGCAATTTTAAAACTATGGCATTATCCTAGGGATAGACAAATAGGCCAACAAAATGAGAGTGAGAGCTCAGAAACAGACTCATGCATAATTGGAGACTTGATATATGATAGAGGTGGTAATGCACATCTGTGGGAAATGGACACATTATTCAATAAATTATGCTGGAATAATTACAAATTCACATGAAAACACAAGATTCCTTCCTTGGAATTCATACAAAAATCTATTCAAGGGCTTTAATGTGAAGAGTTAAACATTAAGGGTTTTTGTAAAAGGTAGGAGAATATCTTTATGACATCAATATGGAGAATGTTTTATGTGCCAATTTTTAGAAAAGGAAAATACTGGTAAATTCAATGATATTAAAATCAAAAGGAATCATGAAATAACAATCCAAATAATTGGGAAAAGGTGCTTGTTGTACATATGACAGATAAAATAGTACCTCGAATATGTAAAAAGAATTCATAAATCAGTAAGACAAATACAAAAAAAAAAAACCACGAATAAACATTTCTTAGAAGAGAAAATGGGAAAGCCAAATAAATATATGTAGAGATGCTCAGTGTCTTTAGTAAGCAAAGAAATGCAAATTAAAGTCTCAAAGAGATACCATTTCGCACCTGCCAAACTGGCAAAACTTGAAAGCCTGACAGTCTTCCTGACAAGGTTCAGGAAGATAGAAAGCCCTGTGAATTTTTGTGTACCACTGGAGGGAAATGTAACTTGATATAATCACTTTGGAAAGCGAGCTGGTATTACACAGGAGAGCTGAATATGAGAATATTCTATGACAGAGTCATCCAATTCTAGGTATAAACCTTAGAAAAATCCTTGTACATATGTACTAATGAGCATAAGAAATTGTCCACAGCAACACTGTTCATAATAGCAAATAACTGTAAACAGTTCAAATCAGTAAGATGGGGGAGAAATAAATTGTGATTTATTCACACAATGGAATTCTGTACTAAAGTGAGCCTGACTGAATCACAGTTGTATTCATCAACATGGATGAATTTCAAACACATAACATAAAGTGAAAAAGCAAGTCACCAAACAATATATACAGTATGATTCCATTTGTATAAAGTGAACAAAAATAGGCAGAACTAAACTTTATTGTTTAAGGATATAAAGGAAAGCAAAGAAACGATTATTACCAAACTCTGTAAATAGAGGAGGGCACACAGGGAATGTCAATGGTACTAATCATGTTCTATTTTTATAACCTGGATGGTGAATAGAGATGCTTATTTGTTATTGGTTAAACTATATATATATATATATATATATATATATATATATATATATACACACACACATATATGTGTATATATGTATATAAATGCTCATGTTACCCTCGTTTGTACATATGATATATCTCAATACTTTTCAATGTGTACAATTTAATCAGTAACATAGGTACCTGAATATGAATCTTGCTAATTCACTATGCAAATAACATGAAGCTCAGAAGGGTAGAACATGGATTAGGTATGGAAAATGATAAATAATTATGGTCAGCACTTTCAGCTTGGAAATTAAAAATTTTAATTACATTAGGATTTAAAATAGACTAAGTATAACACTACAGAATGAGAATGCATTCCAAATGTTAAATCTTAGAAGAGGTAAAAAAATAGATGATTAGCTATATCTTAAACATTTTAAATGATTACAGGATAATGAATTAATTCCATCATGGGTTCAAATCTGTTCTTGTGGTTTCCTTCCTCTTTAAAAAGGATTATTTGTATGGAGTACGAAAATATATATAATGTCTCTTAAAACTTAAATGCTAAATAAATTTTACCATAGAAGCTGGGTGACATAGTGAGAGACATCCTGGACCAAAGGAAGGCCCCAAGATGGAGGCTCCAGACCTGACTCTGCTTCTTTGCACCCTCCAGATATTAGGGGGAAGGGGAGTCTCTTGAGCTTCTTTCTCAGTACCTTTGAGGGGATAGAACAGGAAAATGAGGAAGTGGCATAAAAATACTAAGGAATACTAAGGACAGATACTAAGCAGCTTCCATCTGCTAAGTACTGAATTCAGCTGCTTTATGTGCAGTTTCTCTTTTAACCTTCAAAACAAGCTTGCGAGATGGGTACCATTAGACCTTCAAGCAAAACTTCATTCAGTCATTAAATATATACTTAAATGGAAATAATAAAATTTATTCTAAATGCCCATGAACAAGACTTGCATGATCTCTTCCCTCGTACAGCTTTACTTTCTGGTTGAAGGATGGAAAAATAAACATATAAACAAATTTTAAAATTCAGATAGAGTGTGTTGGGGGCTACTACAGTGATGGCAGATTGTCTTTCTGAGAAGGTAACACTGGACTCAGATCAGAATAGAGAGAAGGAACCAGGCTTATAAAAATCCGTGGAACGAATATTGTAGGCAAAAAGAACATCAAATATAAAAGACCAAGGTAAGAACAAACTTTCTGTGTTTCGCCACAATGTCCAAAGCACTGTGAATGAAGGGGATGAAATTAGGGAGGCAGCTAGGGACTTTTGAAGATCATGGTTAGGTGTCTGGATTTTATTCTAATGCAATGGGGCCCTAGGCAAATTATTTGATGTAAGTTTTAAATAAGCACTCTAGTTGCTACTGCTAAAGGGACTATGGGGGAAATCACAAATCATTAGATGGTTATTGCAGGATTCTAGGGACGAGATGCTGGTGGCTTGCACTGTGATAATATTAATAAATATCTCAAAAGAACAGGTTTTGAGATATAATTTGAAGGATATTTTGAAGGTAGAGGACAAAGAACTTACTAATTGGCCTCCTAAGTTTGGGGCCTGAACTACTGACTGAAGGCTAATGCCATTTACTGAGATGGCAAACACTATGGAGAGGAGAAATTTTAAAGAGATAAAAATTTAACAATGCGTGAACCTGAGATGAGACTCTTTCCATTCCTTCTCAATATCTCCAGGAGAGAAGTCTGCAGGTTCCCTTAGCAATCATCACTATCATCATAGTAGTAGTAACGTCTGTTGAAAACTTATGTACCAGGCCCTGCTACTGGTCTGAGCCCTACAATGTAGGTACTATCATCATGTCCATTTAGCTGATAATAGAAAATGAAGCACTGAGCTTCTTAACTTATCCCAGTTCTCAAGGCGAGTAAGTGGCAGAGGCAGGGCTTGAATTTTGAATCCAAGCAGTCTGGTTCCATTTATCTTTATTCAGGACAACTTGACTGCAACAATTTCATGGTTTACTTAGCATGCCCAGAATGTAATTGACCCTCATATATAATAAAAGGTGAAAGGCATAGCTCAGCAGACTTAGAGAGCTGTCTACCAACTCATCTGATCTCAAATTATTTTTTGGAAACATAGCATCGAAATGTTTACAGTTGGGATTTAGAAATACTCTAGTCCAGAGTGGTCAGTCCATGGTATGTCAATGAACTGTGTCACCAAAAAAGTTCTTTTAAGACAGTGAGTCAAATAAACCTATCTTTACTGGAGGATACTTTGAGTCTTTTTTTTTTTTTTTTTTTGCGGGCCTCTCACTGTTGTGGCCTATCCCGTTTCAGAGCACAGGCTCCGGATGCGCAGGCTCAGCAGCCATGGCTCACGGGCCCAGCCGCTCTGCAGCATGTGGGATCTTCCTGGACCGGGGCACGAACCCGTGTCCCCTGCATCGGCAGGCGGACTCTCAACCACTGCACCACCAGGGAAGCCCGAGTCTTTAATATAATAATGTGTATTATGAATCTCTTAGAGGAATATAGGATGTATTATATGCTGAACTTATTTGATCTAGAATAAGGATTTGTTTGGTTTTGTTGCTTGTTTGGTTTGCATGATATCAGGAAATATAATCCGTAGACCCAGATGGATCAGTCCAACAGATCAGGAAACTCATGCACTGAGCTAAGTGACCTTTCTAAGCCCCAGAGGTAGAATATGAATTTATGGCCCTGTGGACAATAAATTTGATCCTCCAAATTATCATGGAACAAGAAAGGACTTTATAAATAATCTGATCAAATATTTTTTTCTTACTTAGATGAGGAAATGCGGGTCCACAGTTTTAAGTTTGTTCAGCAGCAGTAATGCTTAGTATGGTACTTCACTAATCCTGAGACCATCATCTACTCCTTTTTGTTTTAGTTTTGTTTCTCTCAATATTAGGAATTCAAAGCCTAAACAGATGCCCAATCACTGCTTGCCCAGGGCCCAAGACCAAACTGCAGGTAGCAACACAGGAAAGACCTTCTAATGTCACCTCTAAGATTTTTCTACACTTCCCTCTAGCTCAAAACAGGCCTCCTTCAGGGTACTTGCATCACTACAGCAAGGTGTTTCCACCTGCAAAATAAATATAAGTATTTTTATAGAACCCTCCTTCTTAAGGAAAAAAAGACACAGAAGCAAAAAGGCAATATGGGAATAAGAACCAATTCAAATTATAGCCCACATTGTCCTACTTTTCTAGGTAAGGCAAACAACTCAGTATTTTATTCTTCCCATTTTCACAAATGTAATACCAGATAAATCTTTGTCCAAAGATATGCAAAAAATAAAAAGACACTATTGGATTTGATTTCTTAATGTCCTCCTTGAACTTAGAAAATTTGTTTGTACTCATGACTGGTACTTCGTAATGCATACCTTTTGAAGGATGAAAACCACTGATTTTGCTTGCAGAGTAGAGGAAAGGCTGATGAAACAGATTCAAAAGATCTGACTTCAAGTTTTCACATTGCCACTAACTAGCTGAACTACCTTAAGCAAGTTAACCAACACTAGAACTCTTAAGACCATTAGGCTCTCAGATTCTAAGTCTGTATCTGTTTTGACTGAGATGATGTTAATTTTAAGGGCAAATATCATTGTGCTTAATTTAATCATCAAAACTTCACTGCATACTTACCATGTGCCAGGCACTGTGCTAAGTGCCAGTACATGTTAATTTAATTTCAACAACTCTCTTAATATATATTAGGTACTAATATTATCCCAACCTTATAGATAAGGAATTTGAAACCTAGAAATGTAAGGATGAATGGTACTACTCCCTCATTTTAAGGTCAGAAAACTGATTTTTAAGGACTGTGCCTGCCATACCTTGCCATGGAGTTTGAACTTTAATTTTTTTTTTATCATTTACCTCTTTCTCTTTTATTTTTATTTTTTTTAACATCTTTATTGGAGTATAACTGTTTTACAATGGTGTGTTAGTTTCTGCTTTACAACAAAGTCAATCAGTTATACATATACATATGTTCCCATATCTCTTCCCTCTTGCACCTTGAATTTCAATTTTTGACCAGACATTTGAAAAGTTTTTTAGTTTGCAGCACTCTTAGTGTCAGTACTTTTTTTCATTGAGACTCTAGGCCAAAAGAGATAAATAACAGTTCTCTTTAAGTAGTTATGTCTAAAAAAACCCAATAAATATTTATGTCCTAAAACTTAGTAACCATTTGAAAACATAATACACATAAATTTAAAAGAAAATTAACATTTTTATTTCATCCTTCAGTAGCCACATTACTTACCAATGGGACATTCTTGCTTGGGCACTGCACATCTTTACAGATTTTGGAATCAGATTGAACATTGCCACCTTTTTTGTTTTACATTGTTTTTTTACACAATGCTTGCTTTTCATCACAGCAACCACTGAAAACTCAACTTTGTAAAATATGACATCATCATAAGGAATAGAGCCAATCTAATGTTGAAACCGAACTACCTACAGCTGTTATGAGGGTGTTTAAGGGATAGATTGCTTTGTTTCCCCCAAATATTTAAAATACCTCATGGTACTGATGTGAGTTAACTGCCGTGCCTGGGGTGCCCTAGCACACAGTTTGGGAACCAGGGCTATAGTCAATGAGGAACCATGGAAAGATGTGAAGCAGGAAAACGACATGATTCTGATGTACTCTCTAAAAAGATCACCCTGGCAGCTGGCTGGAGAAAGGATGGAGATGCCAAGACTGGAGACAAAGGGAATAGTTCATATATGGCTTCAGTATTCCAGGAGTAAATTCTAGGTGATATTAAACCACAGAAAAGCTCTGAAACAGCCTCTTTAATGAGATTATTATATTAGAGAAAATTTTTAAAAAATCATTCATAAAAATACACTATCAGAGTGTAAATAAGGATAAGTGGTACAGGGGAAAAAAGAGGACGTGGGCTGAGGTTATTTCACTGTATCCTTGTGAAACGTGCATTATTGGGCTTCCCTGATGATGCAGTGGTTAAGAATCCACCTGCCAGTGCAGAGGACACGGGTTCAAGCCCTGGTCCAGGAAGATCCCACATGCCGTGGAGCAACTAAGCCCGTGCACCACAATTACTGAGCCTGTGCTCTAGAGCCCACGAGCCACAACTACTGAACCCATGTGCCACAACTACTGAAATGTGCATGCCTAGAGCCTATGCTCCACAACAAGAGAAGCCACCGCAATGAGAAGCCTGTGCATCACAACGAAGAGTACCCCCGATCATCGCAACTAGAGAAAGCTCACGCATAGCAACGAAGACCCAACATAGCAAAAAATAAATAAATAATAATTTTTTTTAATGTATTATTTTCACTGATATAAGACAGTCCTATTACATAGTAGCGCTTGACAGGTATTGCAATAGAGGGTTGGTGTACATGAAAAATACAAAAGAAAGAGTTTTTATAAATACAACATTGTTATGTAACATGTTAACTTTGGGGGAAGCTAGATGGATGGTATATAGAAATTTTTTATACTACTTTTATGACTTGTCTATAAATCTAAAACTATACCAAAATAAAAGTGCAAAAAGTGAAAGAGTAAAATAGATATAAAAAAGATGATGGAAAGGAAGGAAAGGAGAAAGAAAGAGAAGAATTACAAAGTTGGGGGAATAAGGGAGAGAAAAGAGAAAAAGAAAAAGGAAGGAAGCAAAAAAGGAAGAAAGGACTATAGTAATGGAGAAATTATTTCAATTTGCCAACTAACATTATTCAAGTATTAGGTTTACTGTAAAATGTGCCTCTCAGTTCTCAGAAAAAAAACAAAACACTTTCCACCTAGAAAGTTCTTGGAGTGGTGAGTAAGACTGCATGCCTTCCCTTAAAATGGTCTTGAACACGTTTATAAATATAAAAACGGAAAAAAAAATTGTGAAAAAATATAACTATTAAGGAGCAAACTCTAGATAAGTGGGCAAAGATCATCTGAATTCAAAGAGATATGTCACACTGCAATGTAAAGGAGAGGGAAAATGGGATAAAAATCCCCAAGAAGAGCACATTTATATGGGAGAGATTTCAGGTAGAGGTCTTTCTAGGAAAGTCTAATAAAATTAGCTAGGCACAAACAGAATCCAACAGCACATTAAAATGATCATACTCTATGATCAAGTGGGGTTTATCCCAGGAATGCAAGGATTCTTCCATATATGCAAATTAATCAATGTGATAAACCATATTAACAAATTAAAGGAGAAAAACCATATGATCATCTCAATAGATGCAGAAAAAGCTTTCAACAAAATTCAACACCCATTTATGATAAAGACCCTCCAGAGAGTAAGCATAAAGGGAACGTACCTCAACATAATAAAGGCCATATATGACAAACCCAGAGTCAACATCATTCTCAATGTTGAAAACCTGAAACCATTACCTCTAAGATCAGGAACAAGACAAGGTCGTCCACTCTCACCACTATTATTCAACAGTTTTGGAAGTTTTAGCCACAGCAATCAGAGAAGAAAAAGAAATAAAAGGAATCCAAATCAGAAAAGAAGAAGTAAAGCTGTCACTGTTTGCAGATGACATGATACTATACATAGAGAATCCTAAAGATGCTACCAGAAAAATACTAGAGCTAATCAATGAATTTGGTAAAGTTGCAGGATACAAAATTAATGCACAGAAATCTCTTGCATTCCTATACACTAATGATGAAAAATCTGAAAGAGAAATTAGGGAAACACTCCCATTCACCACTGCAACAAAAAGAATAAAATACCTAGGAATAAACCTACCTAGGAAGACAAAACACCTGTATGCAGAAAACAATAAGACACTGATGAAAGAAATTAAAGATGATACAAACAGATCGAGAGATATACCATGGTCTTGGATTGGAAGCATCAACATTGTGAAAATGACTATACTACCCAAAGCAATTGACAGATTCGATGCAATCCCTATCAAACTACCACTGGCATTCTTCACAGAACTAGAACAAAAAAATTGCACAATTTGTATGGAAACACAAAAGACCCCGAATAGCCAAAGCAAATTTGAGAAAGAAAAACAGAGCTGGAGGAATCATGCTCCCTGACTTCAGACTATACTATAAAGCTACAATAACCAAGACAGTGTGGTACTGACACAAAAACAGAAATATAGATCAATGGAACAGGAGAGAAAGCCCACAGATAAACCCACACATATGGTCACCTTATTTTTGATAAAGGAGGCAGGAATATACAATGGAGAAAAGACAGCCTCTTCAAATAAATGGTGCTGGGAAAACTGGACAGGTACATGTAAAAGAATGAAATTAGAACACTCCCTAACACCATACACAAAAATAAACTCAAAATGGATTAAAGACCTAAATGTAAGGCCAGACACTATCAAACTCTTAGAGGAAAATATAGGCAGAACACTCTGTGACATAAATCACAGCAAGATCCTTCTTGATCCACCTCCTAGAGAAATGGAAATTTCAAAAAATAAACAAATGGGACCTAATGAAACTGAAAACCTTTTGCACAGCAAAGGAAACCATAAACAAGACAAAAAGACAACCCTCAGAATGGGAGAAAATATTTGCAAATGAAGCAACTGACAAAGGATTAATCACCAAAATTTACAAGCAACTCATACAGCTCAGTATCAAAAAAAAACAAAAAACCCAATCAAAAAATGGGCAGAAGACCTAAACAGACATGTCTCCAAAGGAGATATAGAGATTGCCAACAAACACATGAAAGGATACTCAACATCACTAATCATTAGAGAAATGCAAATCAAAACTACAATGAGGTAACACTTCACACCAGTCAGAATGGCCATCATCAAAAAATCTACAAAAAATCAATGCTGGAGAGGGTGTGGAGACAAGGGAACCCTCTTGCACTGTTGGTGGGAATGTAAATTGATACAGCCACTATGGAGAACAGTATGGAGGTTCCTTAAAACACTAGAAATAGAACTACCATACGACCCAACAATCCCACTACTGGGCATATACCCTGAGAAAACCACAATTCAAAAAGAGTCATGTACCACAATGTTCATTGCAGCTCTTTTACAATAGCCAGGACATGGAAAGAACCTATGTGTCCATCGACAGATGAATGGATAAAGAAGATGTGGCACACATATACAATGGAATATTACTCAGCCATAAAAAGAAACGAAATTGAGCTATCTGTAGTGAGGTGGATGGACCTAGAGTCTGTCATACAGAGTGAAGTAAGTCAGAAAGAGAAAAACAAATACCATATGCTAACACATATACATGGAACCTAAAAACAAACAAAAAAAGGTTCTGAAAAACCTAGGGGCAGGACAGGAATAAAGATGCAGACGTACAGAATGGACTTGAGGACACAGGGAGGGGGAAAGGTAAGCTGAGACGAAGTGAGAGAGTGGCATGGACATATATACACTACCAAATGTAAAACAGATAGCTAGTGGGAAGCAGTCATATAGTACAGGGAGATCAGCTCGGTGCTTTGTGACCACCTACAGGGGTGGGATAGGGAGGGTGGGAGGGAGACCAAAGAGGGAGGAGATATGGGGATATATGTATATGTATAGGTGATTCACTTTGTTTAAAGCAGAAACTAACACACCATTGTAAAGCAATTATACTCCAATAAAGATGTTAAAAAAAAATTAGCTAGGCCAATGTCTCATCTGCCTCTATGTGCTATTTTCCATATATAAAGAGAAAATGGAATTTCTAATTGAAAATTTTCTCTTCCTGTGCTTGGAGCAATAAAGAAACAAGACATCACTGGCACTGTCCCTCATTTCATGGCTCTTAAAGATAAAAAGAACTCTATAATGAAATATTTTTATAGTGAAATATTTTTAATCATAAGACAATCAAAGGAAAAGTAATTTAAATATTAACTTTATAAAAATTTAATTTAAATATATGCTCACTGGTGGTCAAATATTTTCAAAATGCATGAAGTTGCAAGCTGGTTTTAATGGTACTATCATGGAAGCCCAGAACTGAGATGCCTGCCTATTAATGAGATAGCAAATTATTTAATTGGATTATTTTTCCATTTAGTTGTAAAATACATCCATTTTTTAGCTTACATAAGGTATCTTAGTGACTTCCTAAGGATCCTATTTTGCCAAAATGTAGAGTGAAGGTGTAAGTGTTAGGACCTACACACTTAACCACAATTTACATATTCAACACTTTCAACTCGGTACAGTTAAGTCAGAATGTATGAATGATGAATACAGCAAGGCCTTTTAAAATATATGCTTGTTTTTAAAGATCATATTGATTTAAACAGAATTTTAAGTCATAAATTTTCTCACACTGCCCAATTTAGAATCCTTAACTGAAGGTCATTCATTAGTAAGAAAAGCCCTGACAATTTTTTCCAAGTTGTGTAATTCCTAGATGATATAGTTCAAAGATCTTTTCCTTATGAAATGAAAAAAAAAAGCTATGATGTCCCCAAAAGATATATAGGATTTCGGAGCTTAGAAGGACACGAGCTAATGACTCATGTTCTCAGAATCAGATTGCACCCTCAATCAAGTCTAAGTAGTACTTTGAAATTCACTTTAAAGTAATTAAAACATATTGAATAGCTAATATGTGCTAAGCTCCATGCTACTACACTGAGGCTCCTTTTAACCATAATCTCACTGTATTACCATCAAATGAATATGTATAGGGCACTTCTTACATATACAACATTTAAAATATACACACACACACACAGTATACCTGCTCCCGGGAACTATCTCAGGGCAACATATGCCAAAAACCTTTTAATTTAGCGTAGACATCGGATACGTGTAAGAGATCACATCTATGTCTTCTGAGTGAGTGGTATAGTACCTTGCCCATAGGCACCCAAGTAATGTTTGGGACTTGCAGGTGATGATGAGTAACTTTTCACTTTATGGATAGGACAAAGCATAAAAAGGGAACTCCTTCTATTTCTAAAATAATTCCCAGGAGGGGAAATAACGCTTTATATGTTATGTTGATTACTGTTATTCCCAGCCCCCAAGAGTCACTGAACTTGTGCCAAACAATCGTGTTCAACTGTTCTCAAAACCACTTACACCCAGTTTCAAAGTCATAAACTGAATCAATAAATAAGAGTTAGAGTAAATGTTTATACTTTATGTAAAACAATGTTTAAAGATTTGACTAAAAACTCTCAACAAAGTTGGTATAGAGGGAACATACCTCAACATAACAAAGACCATGTATGACAAACCCACAGCTAACATCATACTAACAGTTAAAAGCTGAAAGCTTTTCCTCTAAGATCAGGAACAAGACAAGGATGCCCACTCTCATTGCTTCTATTTAATATTGTATAGGAAGTCGTAGCCACAGCAATCAGACAAGAAAAAGAAAAGCCACCCAAATTGGAAGGGAAAAAGTAAAATTGTCACTATTTGCAGATGACATGATACTATACATAGAAAATCCTGAAGACTCTACAAAAGAACTATCAGAACTAATAAATAAATTTAGTAAAGTTGCAGGATACCAGATTAGTATACAGCAATCTGTTGTAATTTTATACACTAATAATGAACTATCAGAAGAGAAATCAAGAAAACAATCACATTGAAAAAAATACAATACCTAGGAATAACTTTAACCAAGGAGGTGAAAGACCTGTACTCTGAAGACTATAAGAAGTTAAAGAATGAAACTGAAGATAATACAAATAAATGGAATGATACCCCATGTTCATGGATTAGAAGAATTAATATTTTTTAAATGTTCATACTCTACAAAGAAATCTACAGACTTAATGCAATCCCTATCAAAATACTCATGACATTTTTCAGGGAACTGGAACAAATAATTCTAAAATTTGTATGGAATCATAAAAGACCCAAAATAGCCAAAGCAATCTTGAGAAATAAGAACAAAGCTGGAGATATCATGTGCCCTGGCTTCAGACTATACTACAAAGCTATAGGAATCAAAACAGCATGGTACTGGCACAAAGACAGACATATAGAGCACTGAGACAGAATACAAAGCCCAAAAATAAACCCACGCTCATACGGTCATTTAATTTATGACAAAGGAGACAAGGATATACAATGGGGAAAAGACGGTCTCTGCAATAATTGGTGTTGGGAAAACTGGACAGCTACATGTAAAGAATGAAATTAGAACATTTTTTCACACCATACAAAAATAAACTCAAATGGATTAAAGACCTAAGTGCAAGATCTGAAACCATAAAACTCCTGGAAGAAAACATAGGCAGTACTCTTTGACATTGGTTTTAGCAATATTTTTTTGGATCTGTATCCTCAGGCAAGGGAAACAAAAGCAAAAGTAAACAAAAGGGTCCCAATCAAACTTAAAAGCTTTTACACAGTGATGGAAACCATCAACAAAACAAAAAGGCAGTCTACTGAATGGGAGAAGATATTTGCAAATGATATGTCAGATAAGGGGTTAATATCTAAAATACATAAAGAACTAATACAATTCAACATCAAAGGAAACAAACAACCTGATTTAAAAATGGTTACAGGACCTGAATAGGCATTTTTCCAAAGAAGACATACAGATAGCCAACAAGCTCATGAAAATATGTTCAACATCACTAATAATCAGGAAATTCAAATCAAAACCACAATGATATATCACCTCACGCCTGTCAGAAGGGCTATTATCAAACAGACAACAAATAACAAGTGTTGGTGAGGATGTGGAAAAAAGAGAACCCTCATGCACTGTTGGTTGGAATGTAAATTGGTGCGGCCACTGTGGAAAACAGTATGGAGGTTCCTCAGAAAATTAAAAACAGAACTAACATGATCCAGCAATTCTACTCTGTGTATTTAGCCAAAGAAAATGAAAACACTAAATTAAAAAAAATATATGCACCCCAATGTTCATAGCAGTATTATTTATAAAAGCCAAGATATGGAAGCAACTGACTTGTCCACCAACAGATGAATGGATAAAGAATATGTGGTGTATATATATATATATACACACATACACATACACACACACACACACACACACACACACACACACACACACACATAATGCAATACTACTCAGGTATAAAAAAGAATAAAATTTTGACATTTGCAACAACAATGGGTGGACCTAGAAAGTATTCGTCTAAGTGAAATAAGTGAGAGAGACAAATACTATATGTTATCACTTATATGTGGAATCTAAGGAATAAAACAAATGAACAAATATAACAAAACAGAAACAGACTCACAGATACAGAGAACAGGCTGGTTAGTGCCAGAGGAGAGAGGGGTGGGGAGAGGGTAAAATGGGTAAGGGGGACTAAGAGGTACAAACTACTAGGCACAAAATAGATAAGTTACAGGGATATAATGTAGAGCAGAGGGAATATAGCCAATATGTCATAATAACTTTTATGGAGTATAATCTATAAAAATATTGAATTACTGTCGTACACCTGAAACTAATATAATATTGTAAGTCAACTACACTTCAATTTTTAAAAGTTCTTAATCATTTTATAATTATACGATTAACTTTTTTCTATGAATGACTATCTTTTAAAAATATTACCTTATTCAAATGTCACCTACTGCTTATCTAATAGAGGAAGATTATAAAAGCTGATTTTAGTGTTTGGCAATGGGTTGTAGGGGAGATACCTAGTTTTTAATTCCAGCTTGGCCATGTGCCAGTTGCTTCATTATAAAATGCTTCTTTTACTATAAGAACTACCTACCTAATAGAGACTAAGTAAAACATCATATACATATGAGCTATTAGTGTAGTACCTGGCATACAGTAGATGCTTCATAAATATTAATTCCCTTTATGTTTCTGTGGAAACATGGATTTGCCCTCAAGGGGTCTTCTCAATAGTTGTAAAATCTGATCAGTTATTCTCCCTACCAATTCTGTGTTGAATGAACCTATTAAAATGGCTTGTGGGGACTTCCCTGGTGGCTCAGGGGTTAAGAATCCACCTGCCAATGCAGGGGACACAGGTTTAAGCTCTAGTCCAGGAAGATCCCACATGCCGCGGAGCAGCGAGGCCTGTGCGCCACAACTACTGAGGCCCACGTGTCTGGAATCTGTGCTCCGCGACAAGAGAAGCCACCGCCATGAGAAGCCCATGCACCGCAACGAAGAGTAGCCCCTACTCGCCACGACTGGAGAAAGCCCGTGCACAGCAACGAAGACCCAACACAGCCAGAGAATAAATGAATAAAATAAATAAATTTATAAAAAAGAAATGGCTTGTGTGTTTCTGCCTTTCTTTACTCTGAACCATTAGAGATAATTGCCGTAGCTTTGGAATAATAGAGCAAACTCCAAATATACATTTATTTTTGTTTTATATATATAATTTAGTGTCACAATCAACTCCTACATAGTAGGTGTTTTTTTGTTTTTGTTTTTTTGTGTGTGGTACGCGGGCCTCTCACTGTTGTGGCCTCTCCCGTTGCGGGGCACAGGCTCCGGACGCGCAGGCTCAGCGGCCATGGCTCACGGGTCCAGCCGCTCCGCGGCATGTGGGACCTTCCCGGACCGGGGCACGAACCACTGTCCCCTGCATCGGCAGGCGGACTCTCAACCACTGCGCCACCAGGGAAGCCCCATAGTAGGTTTTTAAATTGCTTTCTATGTAACTGTAGTTTTAAAAACCTACACAGTTAAAAAATAAACCATGTAGTAGTATCATATAATTCTGAAATGTTATTTGATATAATTTCATTTATTTAATTATTGCTAACCCTTAGTCTGTGCTCCTTGAAGCTGAGGTATCGGTTGTTTCAGGAGAAAGGCAGAATCCAGCAGAGAAAATAAAATGATACTCTACTTTTAAATTCCAAAAAAGTCTCTTAATGTCCATTTTAAAGATGACACTTGTAGAGCAAAAGCTTTTATTTTGTAAGAGCCAGGCATTGTTGCAAGGGTGCATTCAGGGGACCAATGGGTCAAAGCTGGAAGATTCAACACAGAGATAAATAAGGTCAACTGCAGAATATGGAAAAAAATTTATTATTTTTTTTTTTTACAAAAAAAAAAGGTTTTTTTAAAAGTCCTTTACAAGCTGTATTGCAGAATGAAGAGACTGTAAAATGAGAAGTCTAGCATTAAGATACTGCCTGAGAAACCCTGGCTGGGGTGAAGATGAGGGTCCAAGAGGAAATTGTATAAACTACAGATAGATTGAAGGGGAAGTTAGAGAGGGATTGTACCCTGGCTCATATCTGGGGCTCTAAGAGGAGAATACCTGGTGGCCACAGTGAAGTTAAAGTAGACGCTTACAGAGTTGCTGAACTTTGAGGCCTGATTCTATCACGGACTCCAGGGACACTAGCAGTGGTGTTGACCACTACTCAGAGGTGAATAAATCTTGTTACTTCACCCACAGCAGCCAGAAGGAGACTGAGGACATCCTGAACACTCCACCCATTCCATCTCACTACTATAAGGTTCGATAAGCTTTCCCCTCTTTCTCAAGACAAGGAAAGAGAAAGGGGATGGTAGGAAACAATCCAGGACCCACTGCCTTATCTAAAAACAAAATTGTATAAAGGAAGAAAACAAATTACTCTGAAAAAGTAAAAGTTTATTTTCCCCCACCATCAGCAGAAATGGGAGCTCATGATCAAGTTGAGTTCAATTACAGAAAACAAAGTCAAGTTTCTGTACATGTACATCCTACGGTGTAAATCCCAATAGATGACAGTGCTTTTCCAGGGGTTAACTTCTGAACACTGGCGGAAGAGAGAAGCAGAAATGTCTAATAAGAATCTCTAGAGAAGTAGAAGTTTGTCAAGAAGCCCAGTGGATACAGATAAAAGATGTGGGGACTGTCCTCATCCAGGGGTCTTAATCCCATGTGTTTTTTGGCGTCACTATTGTTAAGTTTTTAGCTCAGCATTGAGAAGCAGAGATGAGCTCCTTGAGGAAGAGAGGAGAGGCATGGTCACCCTATAGAAGAAAGCTCAACCCTTACCTACAGTTAGGCAAAATTAAATCTAAGAGCCTACCTTGTTTCACTAGCTTATTAAAATAAAAAGAGAAATTTTTATTATCAAGACTGCAAGAGAAAAAGTAGAATATAACGATTTTTATATTATTTTAAATGGGTTTTTAACAGAAATACTGAAGAAAAGCAAAATTATACTTTATGGTCATTATATTACAATGATTATTCAAGGGTTGTTTTTGTGCATTATAAAAACAACCAAACAAAATGCTCACAGACCTATACAAAAACACACACATCAAAACACCTGTAAAGACTGAGACACACACATTTGGGAACCAGTATAGAAAATTCCTAACTTGAAGAAACTGAACACATAATTGATGCAACAAGTTGAGCTTAATGGACTTAAAATAAACTATATATTTACATAATGATATTATATAGTTATATAATCATATCATAACCTTGTTAAATTAATATATCAAGATAAGAATAATTAGAGTTCTCCAGGTGTGGTTTTGATTTTGGTTTTCTTTTTTCACATGGACTTTATTTCTTCCAAACTAGTGCTGACTTTGAAAAACTATGGTAGCCTGCTTGGTGCACCCACCTCATTCAATGGAGGGTAAAGTTCCAAAAACCCTTTTTGTTCAGGGAAATGAGAAGTCTGTATTGCAAGGACTGGTTTATGCTGTAAATAAGCACAGTCTCACAAGGAATCAGCCATATGATCATTAGAATGAAAATTTACAAACTTCAAAGAAATCCACCCTAGCTTTTATTGTGAAGGTAAACCTTTAATTAAATCAAGTTCCATTTTAAATTAAGCCTAAATGAATTATTGCCAAGAATCCACATTAAAAATAGTGCCTAATAGACATATCACGCCACCATGTAAAAATGAAAGACAGTACTAAAAACTAGGTCAACAATCATATTTGCACAAGTTATTTTTTTTAGAGCAGGACTCTGACCTGCAATGTTCTCCATTGACACATTTTAATACTTTAGAATAAAGTACAAAAGTAATGTAGACATGTGTAGACACAATGGAGTTACATATGATTTGTTTGATTTGGTTCTGTGGCTTGGGTGAATATCCAGTTTTGATCATGGCAACCTCTCCCCACACAGAGGATTCCAAGAGCTTCTCAGACCCCATCAACACCACAAAAAACAGCTCCCACTTATAGAGCACTTTTTAGCAGGCACTATGCTGGGGACTTGGGCCTCCTCATATCTGATCTTGCAATATCCTTGTGAGACAGGGATTATTCCTACCATTTTTACAGATAAGAAAACTAAGGCTGGGAGTGACCAAGTAATTTGCCCAACCTACTCTGCTAGTAATACTAATACAGATATGTCTGTGAAGGCCTTGCTCTTCTTATCACACTAGCAAGAGAGGCATGAACATTTGGTACAATGAGAAAGCCAAGGTACATACCTGTTTTAAAAGGTATAATTATGATTAAAATACATTCAGAATTCTGCAGGATCAGGTCAAGAGCCAAGATTTGGAAACTCCTAAGGTTCACTGGGTTTGAAGATGCTCTTTAGACATTTTTGGTAAAAAATAACCTTTCCAGGAATGGCGAGCCTCATAAAATGATGACTGAATTTATCATACCAGGGGAGTATAATACAGAAAACTGCCCATATAGATCTAATTTATTTTAGGCCTGCTGATGCTGTGGTTGCTATTTTTCTTCAATTTAAGGGTCTGGTAAATAAAATTACAGGAAAATATAATGAAAAATATCAGCAAAGATAGAGCTCTTTGAAGCTGACTGATACAGCTAGAAGCAACTAAAGTGACATATTTGATACAAATATAGTTTTGTTTAACAAAATTAAATTGCCAGATAATTTAATGGGCTCCAATGTAACTAAGAGCACAACCCCCCAAAATACTTTAGTCTGTTAAAAAAAAAAGTTCAGAGTGGATTTGAGAGTTATTATTTAGCCTGCTAGGGAAGCTGAGGTTAATGAAGGAGCTAACAGCTGAGCTCAGAGAAAAGGCAACGTCTGCTCAGAGCAGCCATGCTCTCTAGAGTTGTACACTGTAATCATCAAAGCAGTGGTCTTCAAAGTATGGTTCCAAAACCAGTAGCATCAGCATCCCCTGGGAACCTGTTGGAAATGTAAATTCTTAGGCCCCCAACCCAGACTTACTCAATCATAAATTCTAGCAGTGGGACCCAGCAATCTCCAACAGGCTTTGCAGGTGATGTTGATTTGATGCAGACCAAAATTTGAGAACCACTAACCTAGGGAGATTTGAAAATATAACAAGACCAGGCTCCACCCATGGAGCCTCAGATTTAATTAGTCTGGGGTGGGAGCTGGGGGTCCAAGCATTCAGCCTCTCACCTCGAAGTTGCCTAGGATGTTTTTGATGTCTCAGCCACAGCTAAGAATCACTGGCCTGTTTCTTTTAAGATTTGTTCCAAATGGTAGCCATCCCAGAAAATAATACAGAAAAAATATCTGGCTGAACTGAATATACTTATGCTTTCCCTCTCTCAGTAATTCTGACCTCCAGAGAGAGAGTTCAACTACTAGGTCCATGCCTGACAAATGGCAGCTCCAGTAACTAACATCATAATAACAAGGAAATCATAAGTAGCTTCCAGGATGGGTCTCATGATTCAACTGTCTTAGAAGATAACACCAGATACACAAAGACAAGGAAAAGACAGACACCACACTTTCAACCACACAATCCAAGAACCCGTATTTGGACTATATGAGGTACGGGCTCTGGGGTTCCCCAGTCACCATCCCCGTCAACATGCCAGGAAGTTTGGAAGTGCAGAAAAGGCTTCCATTGATTGCCACAGAAAACTTAAAGGATAAGGATCTCAAGTAGCTCCTACAATTGTCAATTAATAGAACCTGAAGATTAGTGCTGGCCCTATGAAGAAATACTTTATAATATTTATTCAACATTTGTATTTTATTTTATTCAAAGGAGAACGCTAACACACACACCAAAAGAACATCATTTCCCACTATCAGAGACAAAGGTACAAAAATAGGTTAGTGGGAAAATGAGAATTAAAGATCCTAGACCTAAGGATCCAAAATGTAGTTCCCAGACCAGCAGCAATCAACACCAGCAGGGAACTTGTTTGAAATTCTAATTCTCAGGTCCCATTCCACACCTACTGATCAAAAGCTCTGGGCGTGGGCCTGGCAATCTGTGTTTTAACAAATCATCCCAGATGATTCTGATGTGCACTGAAGTTTGAGAACCACTGCTCTCCAGATATAACATCAATCTTTCGTCTAGCCAGCCAAAGGAGAACATATTTTTCTCCCCAAATTCTTTCCAAGAACCAACTTGGTGAAAAGGCCATATGAGAGATTATGTGAGCTGTTTAGATCATGGTGGTAACAAGAGGAAGACAAGATTTCCATATCAACAAGCCACAGGATGGGTCAACAGTGCAAAGATCTGTTCCAATGCCTCAGACTTGACTGATGTTAGTTCCTATAGCTCTCATCTTCCCCACTAAGCCCTGCCAGAGTTCTCAAGATTGCTTTGGCTATTCGGGGTCTTTTGTGTTTCCATACAAATTTGGATCTATATTCTTGCATGGTAACCAAAGGCCAAGGTTGAAGAGCAGTTGCCATGGTATAGCCTACAAATGTTGATTGTCTTTAATTATCACCCTAGTGCTAGGTTTTCATACAATAAAGTAAAAAGTGAAATATTTCTTGTGCTGAGCTCTATCAAAATTGGCCAAACCAAAGATAGGCCCAAGCCAAAAACAGACCTAAATGTATTTTAATAAAAACACAGGAAAACATTTGGGGTGGGGGGGGGGTAGAAGAATAAAGCATTCCTATACATTTAATATGTAAGCAAATTGTTTGCTTTGAAAAAAATACTACTGAAGACACAATTATGGAAAAAAAACCTGGTCAGCTTTACTCATTTGCACTACCTATCAGGATCCCACAGATATTTCATAAAATAGGGGTTGCAAATAAACATAACTGTCTTAAACCATTGACATTTCATTAAGGTACTGGTTCTCAGCCTTGGCTGCATATTGATATCCCTTGTGTAGATTTTAAAATAATGATGCCTGGGTCCACCTCCAGAGATTCCTTTTTTTTTTTTTTTGTGGTACACGGGCCTCTCACTGTTGTGGCCTCTCCCGTCGCGGAGCACAGGCTCCGGACGCGCTGGCTCACGGGCCCAGCCGCTCCGCGGCATATGGGATCTTCCCAGACCGGGGCATGAACCCGTGTCCCCTGCATTGGCAGGCGGACTCTTAACCACTGCGCCACCAGGGAAGCCCCCAGAGATTCCATTTTAATTGCTCTGTCATGGCCTGGGTGTCAGGAATTCTTAAGCACTCTAAGGTGACGCTCATGTGCAGTCAGGCTTGAGACTCATTCTACAGAATACATGAGAAGGACATAGAATATGAGCTCTCAGACTAGGTTTTAGAAATTCCAAAGAGCTAGTGTTGTCCTGCTTTCTCTCTTTCTTTAAGATCATGGTGCCTATTCTTCACAGCTATATCATCTTATTACAAGGATTTACCTTATTTATGTATGCCAGAATTATTTCTTTTGGAAATTTCTTTACACAATCATGGCTTATTCCTGATCACAATGTTTCTTTGCAATTTTCTCTAACTGTAAGGAGAACATCCAAGAAAAGTGGCGCATGTATACTAGATATTCCCATTCTGCATTTCAAGTTGATAGTTTGATCCTCTTGTAGGGCTTTATGGTTGCCATTAATAAAAAGAATGTTTGATTGTCATGCATATACATAATTGTTTTAAGTGCATAGTCTCTTAAGCAAAAATGCACAGGGGTCTTGCTTTGCTACTTGCTATTACCATAAACATATTTGGTCCGTTATAGTTTAGAAGGTGGAAAGAAACATTTTGGTTACTGAGATCTTATCATAATCCTGCAGTCTAAATTCTGGACTGAACAGGAAATCCATGCAGATCTGTTAACTTTCCAGTTACATGACTGGACCATCTCTCCTTTCTTACAAGTTCTTGCTAAACTCAACAGCCATGACCTCTGTTGGCCTCCAGGGCCTGCATTTGTAACTGGCACCGCTCAGCAGCGAAAACCCTACCTGAATTGAATAAGGAACATCCATGTGAACACTTTTTTTCATTTTTTGCTCTTAGTTTCATATTTTTATAAGTAATAAACAGACATAGTCAATATGGAAAGTTTCCCTTTTTCTCTCAATTTAAAGTTTATTCTTTTTATATTACAAAACCCAATTTGGCAAACAGAGTGGGATATATATATATAAGCACTATTCTACTATCTATTAAGTTTTCTCTATATTTTTTTTCAAATATAGAGATAGTTAAAAAAACTTCAAATACCTGTTCAAGGATATTTTGATATTCTCTATATTGTATCATTGTCACTGTCCATAAAAGATTCCTTTGACATTACAATGAAACATAATTTAACAATTCATATATTGTTCACTATTTGGTTTGCTACCAATATTCTTACTAGAATAAATGCTGCTGTGCTAAACATTTCATGCATCTTTAAGCCTAATGATTTTGCCTTTATCATCATTTAGATGAATCTGGGATGCCAGAGTGGGATTACTGGGCCAAAGGCTAGGAACACTTCTGTGAATATTGATAATTTTTGAAGTTAGTTTTATGTGGACTGGTTGCAGCAGTACATGAGACTAGTGGTTTCATGGCAACCTCATCAGGAGAAACCATTTCATTCTTATTTTTTTTTAATTTCCTTTAGCTTTGTTCTTTTAATTTTTCCTAATATAATAATGCTTTGATCTTTCTGTTTTCATGTTTATTTATCAATGTAGCCCCTCTTTTATGAATTTTATGTTAGACTTGGCCCTTTATCTACTTGATTAAATACTTTTCTTACCAAATTACCTATTTACATAATACATTTATTTTATAAATACATTATATTTATATATTACTAATATAAATACATTGTCTTTTGAAAAATTCTATTTGCTATTAACATTTTTCAAGTATTGTACTTAGTTACCTAATTATTTTGGTTCCTTAGGGTGCCTACCCTAACTTTAAAAAAGTTATTTAATTAAATTTGTTAACTTTTTTCCTTTTAAACTTCTTCTGGCACTTTAAAATTCAGATTATTTTTTCAACTAAGAGCTAACACTCAATTTTATTATTTTTTCTTATTTATGTATTTATTATAATTTAATTCTTTGGAAATTATTGTAGTAAATTGCATAAAATGTGCATCTAACTAAATTTGTCACCCAAACTGACCACCATTTAATTAAAACTGTTTTTATCTAAAACTTTTACTCATATTTTAATAATTAAATGCTTAAGGTTTATGTAAGCCTCAATATATTTTAACATCCTTGCCTCTCAAAATCAATAAAAATAATTTATACTTACAGTCTATATGAAAGTACGATAACTGAGAAATATTTATCTCAGGAAAAAAAAAAAGATTACTTGTTTTTACACATTGTCACCATCTGAGCATAGAGAATTATTTGAGATTTTCTCAGCATGAATCTAGGAGAACCGAGGGGAAGATTAATAAGGTTGTTTAGACATATAATTTAAACACCAATTTGTGATTACTACATTTATCTGGTCTTACTAGCAATTCAGGCAGAATGTATAGTTGTCACAACTATTTAATGATCAGTTATTTCATTAAAATGCCTCTCCTAAAGGTAGTACTTAACATCCTTAAATTAAAGAAACTAGTCATTTTATTTTCTGAGGCCAGTTGGAGATTAGGTAGGACTTGTTCTGGCTCAGAATAAAAATTATTTTACACTTCAGCAAAGTAATGGGGGGCTTTGACATAAACAGTACTGCTGTGCTCTGTAACTGAAGCTCAAAGACAGACCATGAAACCACAGAAGCAGAAAACCAAGGTAAACTTTCAATGAAAAGATATACAGACCAATGGGCTTCAGACCGATTTTCCTAGTCTTTAGGAACATAAGATTATGAAGCCAATTCTAATGAACTGAGATCTTGTACTAGTATTAAATTATATACTTCCCTAAATATCTCTCTTTCAAGTTTACCAGAGACTATTTTGTTCTAGCATCAAGCGACATCGTACTATAAGATTGACTGGCACTCTTGTCTGGTCAATATTTGAAGATCCTGCTACATGTTCCAAAGCATCACAGGAGTCACCTTATGAAACAGAACTTAGTGTGAGAGATAGAAACAACAACATCTGAAACTCACTTTTAATTTTTTAAGAGGCATTGAATAACATAGCTTCTTCAGATTATGTATCCTTTTCAAAAGGACCCACAACAAACATTCTAGGCTATTGCCCATTTCCTTACAGCTATAATTTTAGGACATCTAGACTTTTTGAGGTGAGTTTAATAAATATTCCACTTTGTGTTATATTTGTGGCAAAATTTCTATTTGTATCATGAACAGTCTTAATACAAACAGGCTCAAAGTAATAATAAACATTTTTCATATTTTTTCCAGAAAGATACCAATGTAATAGATTCATTTTCAATGAATGCAAAATAGACACTTCCCAGCACTAATGTTTAAAGACAAATTCATTTTAATTACTTAGTAGACACAAAGTATTCCAGCCATCACTGTAAACACCTATCACTCAAAAATAAAGTATGCTTCACAAGATGCACCAAACTTCATTTTTTGAAAGCTGGATCTGTCATTATTTTCTTGATTTTACAACTCCATAATTCTGAAATAATGTACAAAGGAATAACAAACACACTGTATTTAATAATACTTCAGGGGAAAACACAACTTAAATATTTAATTCATTGTTTCGATTTTCTTAGAATGATATTCTTCCTACAACCTTTATACTGACATGTTAATTTGCAACTAAAATATATATTCATTTTCATCAAAATATGAAAATATCATGGCAGAGTTGACAAATATTACAGCAAAAAATTTCCTCAGCATACTTTTTTACTTTCTGAAGGTGATTTATAGAATTTAAAATTGAATGAAGGATTTCTATCATTCAGCCCATAAACCAAATTATGAAAGAACTTTATAATGGAGAACAAACCTTTAAAAAGAATTTCTTTCATAAAAGAAAGAGTATAACATATATTAAGGTAGATAGCAAAAATGCTATACTACTGATATTTGTAACTATCAAAATAAAATATAAAATTCAGATCATAGGTATAACGTATCATTCAATATGCTACAGGGAAAGAAGAAAAAGCCAAAAGAATAAGGTAGAACCCTAAATCAAAGTATGGCAATCTCTGAAATTAACGGAGGTAAGAATCAACATAAAATAGCTGGAATTCATTGCAAACTATACCATCATTTTCAGATAGTTTATTTTTTAGAGGAAGATCTGTCTCCAAGAGTCAGCAGAACTAACTTATAGGAAAATTAAACAAATGAGAAACATTCTATAATCTTGGAAATAGAAACCAACATTTCATGAAAGATGATTTCATGACAGTATGTTTCAGTAACCTTATACAATCTAGAGAAAGGAGTGGTAGGTTAAAAAAAATTTTAAGGAAAGATCTGAGCAACATCTCTTATTATAACAGAAAAATTCCTAGAGGGGCAAAGGGCAAATTATCAGGCTCCTCTAGCTGGAAAGAAATATCTATTAATATTTAATTCCCATTGGTCTAATTTCATAGCCTCCAAGAAAGTTTCCTATCTATAGTTTGGCCACTAGAGTACATCTACTCACCCAAAGGGAGTGTCTTGTATAACTGATCCAGTTATTGTACTAAATGTAGCTCCCACTGTAAATTAATGAGTGGGCATTAAGACTTATAAATCAGTCTCTTGTGACTTTGGCTAATACAAATCAATCTTTCAGGCTGTATCTCCTCCAGCTGAACAGACATGCTCTGAGATCTCAAGCATAGAATTTTTTTTTTTTTTTTTTGCGGTACGCGGGTCTCTCACTGTTGTGGCCTCTCCCGCTGCGGAGCACAGGCTCCGGACGCGCAGGCTCAGCGGCCATGGCTCACGGGCCTAGCCGCTCCGCGGCATGTGGGATCTTCCCAGACCGGGGCACAAACCCTCGTCCCCTGCATCGGCAGGCGGACTCTCAACCACTGTGCCACCAGGGAAGCCCTAGAACAATATTTTGAATAACTTTCTTTACCAAAATGTTGGCACCAAGGAAGGCTAAACCTGAAACAGCTTCATGTGTTTATCACAGAGCCAAATAAGAGGTGAAATAAGAGATACAATTTTCAAAATTTTAAGAAATTATAATAAATCATTGAAAGTTTCTAATCTAATATTGATTTAACTTCTCAATCTGTTCCTCAATTGAGTTTTATTCTTCAATATAAATTTCTACTAAAAATTATTAGAAAAATTACTCTAGAACTGTGGTGAACAGAAACCACAATGTTATTATACTTTTTCTTTCTTCATCTCTTTTTCCTTACATACTTTTTGGAGAGTGACTTTAAAGAAAACACACACACACAGAAGAAACTATAATGTCACTCTGATAATTATTTCATGTCTATCTTTGCACAAATGAGTAGTTTAAAACTTGTACACAAATATGTATAGTGAAACCAAATTGTCATTAGGAAAGTGTATTTTTCTGTAAATTCATTTTTTCAACACAATTTAAGCTCTTTAGCATATTAGAACTAATTTCAGCATTAGAGAAACATGTTCTATAAGAACAATTATGTTTTAAAAAATAAGTATCACAGTCAAGTAAAAAAAAACCTCTAATACCTTCTTTTAGTTTTCAAAGTAGTATCTCTTCCAGACACTGTGGTATTAGTGAAAGAATAGACAAATTGACCGGTGGAAGAGAACAGAGAGCGCAGAAATAGACTTGCATAAATATAGTCAACTGGTCTTTGACAAGAGGAAAGGCAATAAAATGGAGAAAAGATAGTCTCTTCAGAAAATGGTGCTGGAACAATTGGACATCCACATGCAATAAAATGTATCTAGACACAGACCTTATACCTTACACAAAAATTAACTCAATGTGGATCATAGACCTAAATGTAAAATGCAAAACCATAAAGCACCTAGAAAATAACATAGGAGAGAATCTAGATGACCTTAAGTACAGCGATGATCTTTTAGATACAACATCAAAGGCACGACTCATGAAAGAAATAATTAATAAGATGGGCTTCATAAAAACTTCTGTTATGTGAAAGACACTGCTAAGAGAATGAGAGGACAAGCTACAAACTGGGAGAAAATATTTGCAAAAGACATATCTGATGAAAGGCCATTATCTAAAATACACAAACTCTTAAACGTCAACAATAAGAAAACAAACAATCCAATTAAAAATGGGCCAAAGGTCTGGACACCTCATCAAAGAAGATATAGCGATGACAAAAAGCTTATTGAAAAGATGCACCAAGTCATATGTCAATAAAGAACTTCAAGTTAAAACGCACTTAACAGAATGGCCAAAATCCACCACATGGACAACACCAAATGCTGATGAGGATGTGGAGCAACAGGAACCCTCATTCACTGTTGGTGAGAATGCGAAATGATACAGTCACTTAGGAAGACAGTTTGTCAGCTTCTTATAAAACCAAATATAGTCTTACCATATGATCCAGTGATTATGCTCCATGGAATTTACCTAGAAGTCTTGAAAATTTACATCTACACAAAAACCTGCACACATTTATAGCAGCTTTTTTTTAAATTACCTTAACTTAGAAGCAACCAAGATGACTTGGTTCATCAACCAAGCTATCAAACGATGAAAAGGCATGGAACAACCTTAAGTGCACATTACTCAGTGGAGGAACTAATGTGAAAAGGCTACATGCTGTATGATTTCAATTATATAACATTCTGTAAAAGGCAAAGCTATGGAGACAGTAAAGAGGTCAGTGTTTGCCAGGGGTTGAAGAAAGGGAGCAATGAATAGGCAGAGCACAAAGGATTTTTAGGGCAGTGAAACTCTTCTCTGCATACAGTAATGGTAGATACATATCATTATATATATGTACAACACCCAGATTGAACCCTAATGTAAGCTATGGACTCTGGGTAATAATGTTGTGTCAATGTAGGTTTATCGATTGTAACAAATGTACCACTCTGGTGTGGGATGATGATGGCGGGGAGAGGTAGCTTGTATCTACGTGGGGAAAAGGGGTATAAAGAAATATGGGAACTCTCTGTACTTCCTGTTCAATTTTGCTGTGAGCCTAAAACTGCTCTGACAAAGTCTATTTAAAAGAAATAAAACACTAAGAATTTTAAAAGTAATACATTTATGAATTTACATAATCTAACTCATTGCTTACTGATGTTAATCCCCCACTACAGTACTTTAATAGCTTTAAAAAGGATGAACTGATACCTGATAGCTGGTTTCCAAATTTCTACATGACCTGTGTGGTTCTTTAGACAGAGCTAATCTTATATCAAAGGAAATTACAAAAAGTAGAACATAGCAAATGCATTAACATACTATTCATATTTTACTTCAAAATTATATAACTGACTTATGATTGTTTCTACAAACAACATTTTAATGTCTAAAACATGTGCCTTATATGATTCTTGACATGCCTTTTCTTGATTCATTATAGTTGAAAAATTGTTGCACAACTTTTCTCATTATTTTTTCCTATTGCTAAAATAACATGATAATTAGGTGTACAGTCACCATCTGATTTCTACTGGCTTTAATCTAAACAGAAGGATCACTGAATCAATTAACTTGCAGTAATATTAAGTCTCATCTGGCCAGGAAGATCTTTTGTTTCCTCACTGGTCACTTGAGAATACTCATAAAATCTTCTGCTTTTTTTTTTCTCATCATGGAACCTTATTTGTTTTTCTGCTTGTAAGTGTTGGAAAAAATACAATGAAGCAGAAAAAAAAAAACAGCAATAAACCAGAATTCCCCAGACACACACTGTTAACATTTTAGCAGTTATGTTTAGAATTTTATGCAATTTCATAATTAAGAAAAATCATATCCCCAACTTTCCATCTTGTTTTTAAAATATTACTGTAAAGGTTTTTTGTTGTATCACTATTAATTCTTTATAAACATCAGTGTTAAAGACGAAGGACATCACATTGAGGTACAATCATTTTCTTGTTGCTGGACATTATGATGTAATCAACCCCTTTTCACAGTAAAGCCTGCCTATATTTTAAGTTCCCTCATAGGTGCTTTTCTAAATGATACCATACTGGCCTTAAAGATAAAATATATCTGTGATAAATACACCATGAACACAATTATATTATTTTTTTTATCACATACAAAGATCACATAGATCTGCATCCTTTTCATCAACATATTTTCCACATATTCCTGCCTTCCTTATTCCACAACACATAAGAGGTTTTTAACTCCTTTCAGTAGCCTGTGTGATAATTCCTTTTATTCTCTAGTTTCAACTTCAGTCCACATTATTGAAGTTCTTTTAAAATAAGGAAAAATAATTTGGGCCTCACATTCTATCCTGTTAACCCCTGATGAGTCTAAGGAAGGGAGCAACAGATAGGGAAGCAGGAGTCCTCCGAGAAATCTCATGTGAGTCAATAAGACAGGAAGATCCGAGCTGAAGTATAACCATGCCCTGTCACCATGCAGAGAGCATGGCTGACTTCATAGTCCATCTGTTCCTGGAGAAGATTCATAACTTGGAAGTGAGGCCTTCGGTTAAAGGAGTAGATGGCTCACACAACTATAACAAGAATGGCTCCTTGACTTGAAGGCTTTTCTGATTTGGGGCCCTGGGATACTTTGGGGAATCCTGTAAACCTGTCAGTGTCACCAGTTTTGAGGGACCTGCCTTTCTTTTCGGTACACAAAAAGAGTAGTGTGCCTTCTGTTTAAGGAGAGGAATCAGAAAAATGGGTCTCAAGGTTCAGGAAGGAAGCATAGAGACAATGAGAAGAACAAACCTTTGGAGTCAAGTGTACGTGAGTTCAAGTCAAGCTTTATTGCTTAGGGTATGTATGACAAAATTCTTGGCCACTGTAAGTTTCATTTCTCTTTCTTGGATAATAACTAAAGTTGTGGCAATGCGTGTAAAGCATGAAGCAGTGTACCTAGTACACAGTTGGTGGTAAGAAGCATTCATTCCCTTCCCTGCCTCCAGATGGCCTTCACTTCATGCAATCTTTCCCATTTCTCCTTCAAGGCTCAAGGAAGAGTGAAATCAAAGTCTGGACTCCTTCTAGGTGTCTAGCCCACTCCAGGAGGTGGAATAAGAGAATTATACAAGTAAATATGGTGTTAATTTACAACTATATAGTTAACTTTAAAAAACAGACCAAATAATTCTATTGCACAGTTCAGCTATTTGTTATATGTGAAACCAGTTTTTCCTTATAAAGATCAAAGAGCATTTTTTAAACATTCTACATATTTAAAGCTGAGGAATTTCCCATGACACACAAAATTGTCTTCCCACTCTGTCTGGATCTCTGCTTTACTCACCTGTCACTGATTTTATAGCTTAAGCTCTAAATTTCAAACTACAATTAATTTTAAGACCATCAAATCCAGCTATATTTGCAGCTATCTATTAGATTCAACTGAATATTAATTTTAACCAGCCCATTTATTTAAATCAATTTTAAAAAAGAAAAATACAGTTTAAAAGGATTCTGTAAGGAATTAAAGGTATTCAATCAACTAAAACAAAAATAAGTGTTTTTAAAAGATTATCCAGCAGTGTTTTTAAAAGATTCTTGAAGTATAATCTGCCTTGACTTATCAATTAAGTTTTGTGAAAACTGGAATTTTTCTGTTTTGCTAATTTAAAAGCTAGAACTAATCTTGGACTCCTATTGATGTTCACATACCAGTTTTATCTATTTAAGTAAAAAACATCTTCTAAATGTTTAATCTTCTTTACCTTTAATACATCCTAAGCAAGAAACTCGGTTTAAAAATGTTATTAACCTCGCTTCTCTTTTACACTAATAACTGTCAACTCATTCTCGTAAATGTTTGCTACAGAATTTCAAGTATCTAAGTGATGGAGTTGTATCTGCTACCAGATTGAAAAACAGATGATAGAACAGGCCCATTCATGTAATTAGCTTATTTAAATATTGACTGAACAAAGAGGATTGCTTTTTATGTGCAAAGTGTAGCAACTTGTAACTCAAGGTGCTATCCTGATGCCTGATTTTCTTTCTGTTGATAATTTTTTTCCGTTTGTTGACTCTTCTGTTGAAGACCACACCAACAGATACTCTTCAAAACATATCCATTAATTCAGTCTCTCCCTGCCCTTGTTTTAGTCCCTAACTGTTCTAGAATTTCACCCATATGGGAGACAGAATAATGACCTCCCAAAGATGTCTATGCCCTGATCCTTGAAACCTGTGACTATGCTACTTTTAGTTGCAAAGGTGACTCTGCAGATGCGACTAAGGTTGAGGACCTTGAGAAAGGGAGATTATCCTAAATTATGCAGGTGGGCTCAAGCCTAATCACATGACTCCTTAAAAGAACATTTCTGGCTGAGATAAGAGTCAGAGGTTACAGAGAGATTCTATCTTGCTATTTTTGAAGATGGAGGGAGGAGGACATGAGCCAAGGAATACAGGGCAGCTCTCTAGAAGCTGAAAAGGGCAAGGAAATGGATACTACCCTAGAGCCTCTAGAAGGAAACACAGCATTGCTAACACCTTGGTTTTAGCCCAGCAAGACCCGCATCAGACTTCTGACCTACAGAACCCTAAGATAATAAGTTTTTATTGTTTTAAGCCACTAAGGTAGTGGGAGTTTGCTATGGCAGCAATAGAAAACTGATACAAACTCAAAAGCTTTTGCACAGCAAAGGAAAATATAAACAAAACGAAGACAACCCACAGAATGGGAGAAAATATTTGCAAAACAATGCAACCAACAAGGGATTAATCTCCAAAATTTAAAAACAGCTCATGTAGCTCAATATCAAAAAAGCCAAACAACCCAATCAAAAAATGGGCAGAGGATCTAAACAGACATTTCTCCAAAGAAGACATACAGATGGCCAAGAGGCACATGAAAAGATGTTCAACATCGTTAATTATTAGAGAAATGCAAATCAAAACTACAATGAGATATCACCTCACACATTCAGAATGGCCATCATCAAAAAGTCTACAAACAACAAATGCTAGAGAAGGTGTGGAGAAAAGGGAGCCCTCCTACACTGTTGGTGGGGATGTAAATTGGTACAGCTACTATGGAGAACAGTATGGAGGTTCCTTAAAAATCTAAAAATAGAACTAGCATATGATCCAGCAATCCCACCCCTGGGCATATATCCAGAGAAAACCATAATTCAAAAAGATACATGCACCTCAATATTCATTGCAGCACTATTTACAATAGCCAGGGTGTGGAAGCAACCTAAATGTCCAGCAACAGAGGAATGGATAAAGAAGATGTGGTAGGGCTTCCCTGGTGGCGCAGTGGTTGAGACTCCACTTGCCGATGCCGGGGACACGGGTTCGTGCCCCAGTCTGGGAAGATTCCACATGCCGCGGAGCGGCTGGGCCTGTGAGCCATGGCTGCTGAGCCTGCGCGTCCGGAGCCTGCGCTCCACAACGGGAGAGGCCACAACAGTGAGAGGCCCGCGTACCACAAAAACAAAACAAAACAAAACTTCCTTGGGCTTCCCTGGTGGTGCAGTGGTTGAGAGTCTGCCTGCCAATGCAGGGAACATGGGTTCGTGCCCCAGTCCGGGAAGATCCCACATGCCGCGGAGCGGCTGGGCCCATGAGCCATGGCCGCTGAGCCTGCGCGTCCGGAGCCTGTGCTCCGCAACGGGAGAGGCCACAGCGGTGAGAGGCCCGCGTACCGCAAAAAAAAAAAAAAAAAAAAAAAAAAAAAAAAAAAAAAGATGTGGTACATATATACAATGGAATATTACTCTACCATAAAAAGGAACAAAATAATGCCATTTGCAACAACATGGATGAACCTAGAGATTGTCATACTGACTGAAGTAAGAAAGAGAGAAACGAATATCATATGATATCACGTATATGTGGAATCTAAAAAAAACATGATACAAATGAACTTATTTACAAAACAGAAACAGACTCACAGACATTGAAAACAAACTTATGGTAACCAAAGGGGAAAGGTGGGGGGAGGGATAAATTGGGAGTTTGGGATCAACATATACACACTAGGATATTTAAAATAGATAACCAACAAGGACCTACTGTATAGCACAGTGAACTCTGCTCAATATTCTGTAATAACCTAAATGGGAAAAGAATTTGAAAAGGACTAAATATATATATGTATAACTGAATCACTTTGCTGTACACCTAAAACTAACACAACATTGTAAATCAACTATAGTTCAATATAAAATAAAAATTAAGAAAAAAACTGATACAACCTACAAGAATTAATCTTATTGTAAAGGACAAAAAGTCTTGTGGGCCAACTGACTACTATGCTTTTCAGACAAATAATGTCATTCAGGAGTCTACACTATCACTTCTAAAGTATTTTTTTCTATTAAGTTAATTTACACATATTGAATCCCCACCTTTGGGGGGCATGGATAACTCTGAGGTTATACATAAGCCATATTCCCTGTGCTTTTTGGTTTCTGTCACTGTTTTGCTCTCTTCCCCAGAAGATGTAAATGATGCACTCTTACAACCAGGATGTAATTCTGTCCTGTCATATGACATCTGCACTGCATCACCCCCGTAAATGCTGAGATTAAAGGCTCACAAAATGAATGCATAAGAAAGAGATTAATCAACTCTTTCTAGTGGAAAAGGAACTGTGAGTATCTTGGCTGGAGTGATAATGATGTCGTGTTAAGTGAAAAATGATGATTGATAAATATAAACAACTTCTGTGTTTTCTACAGGGTCAAGAAAATAAATTATTCAAAATATACAATGGCAAAATAATTCTGCCATCTTAATTCTTATTGCATTTTTAAACTGCTATTCTTTTCATTCTCTCACTTAATGAACTATTTTTTATTTTTAAGAAAGTACTCAGAAGTTATCAAAAATAACATTAATCTTGTTCATTCAATTTTGATCCATCCATAAAACACAAACAGAAATGCACCTTTTGAATTCATCCTAGAAAAACTGCAGGCAGAATGTTGGGTTTCAACATTTTAAATAGACTGTGAAAAACTGAATCTTTCTAAGAGACGTCTATTAATACAGACTTTGTAACAATTCAGAAATGTATTTGATTATTACTGAATTCTAAGTTATTAAAAAGTAGTCAAAATCAGAGGTTTTAAAATGTGAGCCATTATATAGTAGAGGTTTAATTGCAAATACAATCATGTTCCATTAATACAGCACTACCTTTGACAACTAAAATTACTTTTTTCTTTAAAAATGTAAAATTTTGACTCATT
Organism: Kogia breviceps; assembly: GCF_026419965.1. Classification (NCBI taxonomy): domain Eukaryota; kingdom Metazoa; phylum Chordata; class Mammalia; order Artiodactyla; family Physeteridae; genus Kogia; species Kogia breviceps. Next base: position 74,815,513 of record NC_081317.1, read on the forward strand.
ACAAATTTGGAAGGAACTTCCACAACTCTACGTTGATAACGAGGTTTTACAGCATATAATTAAAGGACATCTGATGGGCTTCCCTGGTGGCGCAGTGGTTGAGAGTCCGCCTGCCGATGCAGGGTTCACGGGTTCGTGCCCTGGTCCGGGAAGATCCCACATGCCGCGGAGCAACTAAGCCCGTGAGCCATGGCCGCTGGGCCTGCGCGTCCGGAGCCTGTGCTCCGCAACGGGAGAGGCCACAGCAGTGAGAGGCCCGCATACAGCAAAAAATAAAATAAAAAAAAATAAAAAATAAAGGACATCTGAGTGGTAAGTAGAGTGTTTCATTTTTCAGTAACTGTGTTCACAACATGCACAGCTCTCGTTCAATCATCAAGGATGTTAGTATTTCAGAGCCTCTTTCTCTCAGTAGATAAGGTTCTGAGAAGGAGGAGATGCTCTGTTGGAAGGGCAGTTGTTGAGAAATTACAAACTAATCATAACCAACTACCCCTAACGCTTGGCAGAGAAACCTTCATAAAATATATTGTCCGCTTTCAATCTGCTCACCTCTAAATTAAGAGGAACATAGAAAGTGAGAGTTCAAAGGGACATTAAATTGGATTTTTCTTGAGTCACTTAGTTTTTTAAAAGTATAATTTACTGAAGTATAATAAACGTTAAATATGTATTCAATTTGATTAGTTTTGACATTTGAAACCATCACCACAATCAAAATAATGAATATTTCTATAAGCTACTCAGGTTTCCTCCCACCCCTTCATGATCCATCCTAGGCTTCTACTCTACCCTCAGCCCCGAGCCGCCAGCAATCACTGACCTCTTCTGTCACTATAGATACATTTGCATTTTCTAAAATCTTACCGAAATAAAATCATACAACACATATTCTTTTTTTGCCCAACTTCTTTCACTCAGCATAATAATTTTGAGATTTGTCCATTTTGCTGGTATCAATAGTTCTTTCCTTTTTATTTCTGAGTAGTATTCCTAATTTTTTTATTCATATAATGAGCCCTGAGTGGACAAATTAATGAGCTGGCATTCACGGTTTTCTCCATGGCCAAATGCTACATGCACTTTGCAATATAATATTATTAAATTAATGTAATATTACTATTAAAAAATGTTAACCTCAGCCTCAGACATTCCATTCTCTGGCAACGAGCAAATGGTCCTTAGCAAATGGTTATTATTGCACAAAATGGAAAGGAAATTTGGAGAGGGGAAAACATAGACTCCATGTGCCATTACTGCTGGTTCCTGTGATGCCTGAAAAGGAGGAATTACAAAATCCCAGTTTGAGAATACATATTTTTATTAGGTTATGTTAAAATAACTTTGTTATTTTAAGAATTGTGCTACTATAATTAGAACATATGAGCAAAGAGCACTTAAAAGATAACTTCCTATAAAACTAAAAGAAGAATAGGAATTTAAATAAGGGAGGGGGGGGGCTGTCTTCCGGGCCATAATCATTCCAGAAAACTATCTGTCTTCCCTAAAGTGTGAAAGTTCTATTAAAAAGAGCAGCAGGATAGTGTGATGTTAATTCTGGAATTGTATTTCCTGCATTCTGGTGTTGCAAACATATTTGCAACGTTAATTAAAAAGAAAAACAAATATATTTTCTATGGTTTAAGCACTGAGCAGTTGCTCGTGAAACAGAATTCTCTGCTTATCAGAACAGTCTCCACAAATGAATCAGATAAACATAGATAGTGTGGAAATAAGAAAGTATCAATGTCAGTCAGAGACGAGAGAGGGAAAAACCCTCTTCTATTAACATCCTGTACACTCTTTATCACTTGTTCTGTCATTGATCCAGCCCAGCAGAATCCAACCCTGACAATTTCTCCTCTATCTCCTTTTCAGGTGTAACTTCTTCGACCTAGTGGGTAAATGCTCAAGTTTTTCTAAGCTCAACTGTCAGCCCCCTCTTTTTTCTCTGACAGTCTCATCCATTGCAATGTCTTTCATTGTCACCTATACACGATGACTCACAATAGTGTATCTCCAGCCAAGACCTCCCTTCATAGCTCTAGACATACATATTCACTCATCTACTTGAAAAATCTTCTTGAATGTTCCAAAGCCATCTCAAGATCAACATCCCAAAAATACACTTTTGATCTTCCTCCCAAACAATATCCTGTTGAACAATTCCCTAACTCAGTGAATGATTCATCCAGGTACCCACACATCAGGGCCAACCTTGACCCTTCCTTCTTCCTTATCCTCTTCCTATATTTAAGCCATCATCAATTCTTGTTTCTGTTTGTTTGTTTCCGGTACGCGGGCCTCTCACTGCTGTGGCCTCTCCTGTTGCGGAGCACAGCGGACGCGCAGGCGCAGCGGCCACGGCTCACGGGACCAGCCGCTCCGCGGCATGTGGGGTCTTCCCGGACCGGGGCACGAACCCGCGTCCCCTGCATCGGCAGGCGGACTCTCAACCACTGCGTCACCAGGGAAGTCCCAATTCTTGTTTTTAACCCTCTAAATACAGTATCTCTCTTAAATCAGTCCACCTCTATCCATTCACCCTGCTTTCGTCCTAGTCCAAACTGCCACCTTGTACAACAGCAATGACTCCCTAACAAGTCAACCCACACTTCTTCCAGCCTCCTCTATTTAGTCTCTGCAATTCAGCCAGAGGGATCTTTTAAAACATAAACCATCCCCTCTTGCCCCTCACCATAACTGAAATTCAACCAAAATTTTTTATTATACCTATTAGATCCCTTGCATCTATCCACCTTTCTTGACCCCAAAAGTCACTCACAACTAGACTCTGACATCATCATCATCATCATCATCTCTTGCCTAGATGAATGAAATGGTTTTTGGAAACCATTCTCTTAACTTACAGCCTTTGCCTCCCTGATCTGTTCTACAAGTTCAGTCAAATTGATTGTTCTAAAGCAGATTTTAATCTCTCCCTTGCTTAAAGCACTTAGTTGAAATCATACAAATAGAAAATTCATTAACATGTAACTATGAATATGCATAATATACTTTATCTCATAAGAGGCATTCATGAGACTTCCCCCTCCTATAATGTCATAAGACACAAGGAACACATAAATAGTTAAGGGACTTTCATGGTGGTGCGGTGGTTAAGAATCCATCTGCCAATGCAGGGGACGTGGGTTCAATTCCTGGTCCGAGGAAAATCCCACATGCCATGGAGCAACTAAGTCCATGCATCACAGCTACTGAAGCCTATGCACCTAGAGCCCATGCTCCACAACAAGAGAAGCCACCACAAGCCTGTGCATGGCCATGAAGAGCAGCCCCTGCTCACCACAAAGAGAGAAAGCCTGCGCACAGCAACAAAGACCCAATGCAACCAAAAATAAATAAATAAAATTATGTGGAAAAAACCACAAAAAATAAAATAAAATATTGATATTATTATTAATATTGATAATATTATTGATATTTATAGGACATTCCATCCAAAAACAACAGAATACACATTCTTCTCAAGTGCTCATGGAACATTCTCCAGGATAGATCATATCTTGGGTCACAAATCAAGCCTTGGTAAATTTAAGAAAATTGAAATCGTATCAAGTATCTGTTCTGACCACAATGCTGAGACTACACATCATTACAGGAAAACAATCTGTAAAAAAAACAAACACCTGGAGGCTAAACAATACACTACTTAATAACTAAGAGATCACTGAGGAAATCAAAAAATACCTAGAAAAAAATGACAATGAAAACACAACAACCCCAAACCTATGGGATGCAGCAAAAGCAGTTCTAAGAGAGAAGTTTATAGCAATACAATCCTACCTTAAGAAACAAGAAACATCTCAGATAAACAACCTAACCTTACATCTAAAGCAATCAGAGAAAGAAGAACAAAAAAATGCCAAAGTTAGCAGAAGGAAAGAAATCATACAGATCAAATCAGAAATAAATGAAGGAAACAATAGCAAAGATCAATAAAACTAAAAGCTGGTTCTTTGAGAAGATGAACAAAATTGATAAACCATTAGCCAGACTCATCAAGAAAAAAAGAGAGAAGACTCAAATCAATAGAATTATAAATGAAAAAGGAGAAGTAACAAATGACACTGCAGAAATACAAAGGATCATGAGAGATTACTACAAGCAACTATATGCCAATAAAATGGACAACCTGGAAGAAATGGACAAATGCTTAGAAATATACAACCTTCCAAGACTGAAACAGGAAGAAACAGAAAATATGAACAGACCAATCACAAGCACTGAAATTCACTAAAAATCTTCCAACAAACAACAGCCCAGGACCAGATGGCTTCACAGGCTTGTTCTATCAAACATTTAGAGACAAGCTAACACCTATCCTTCTCAAACTCTTCCAAAATATAGCAGAGGGAGGAACACTCCCAAACTCATTCTATGAGGCCACCATCACCAATACCAAAATCAGACAAAGATGTCACAAAAAAACAAAACTACAGGCCAATATCACTGATGAACAGAGATGTGAAAATCTGCAACAATATACCAGCAAACAGAATCCAACAGCACATTAAAAGGATCATACACCATGATCAAGTGGGGTTTATCCCAGGAATGCAAAGATTCTTCAATATACACAAATCAATCAATGTGATACACCATATTAACAAATTGAAAGAGAAAAACCATATGTTCATCTCAATAGATGCAGAGAAAGCTTTCAACAAAATTCAACACCCATTTATGATAAAAACCCTCCAGAAAGTAGGCATAGAGGGAACTTACCTCAACATAATAAAGGCCATATATGACAAACCCACAGCCAACATCGTCCTCAATGGTGAAAAACTGAAACCACTTCCACTAAGATCAGGAACAAGACAGGGTTGCCCACTCTCACCACTATTATTCAACATAGTGTTGGAAGTTTTATCCACAGCAATCAGAGAAGAAAAAGAAATAAAAGGAATCCAAATCGGAAAAGAAGAAGTAAAGCTGTCACTGTTTGCAGATTACATGTACTATACATAGAGAATCCTAAAGATGCTACCAGAAAACTACTAATCAATGAATCTAGTAAAGTTGCAGGATACAAAATTAATGCGTAGAAATATCTTGCATTCCTATACACTAATGATGAAAAATCTGAAAGAGAAATTAAGGAAACGCTCCCATTTACCATTGCAACAAAAAGAATAAAATAACTAGGAATAAACCTAACTAAGGACACAAAAGACCTGTACGCAGAAAATTATAAGACACTGATGAAATAAATTAAAGATGATACAAACAGATCGAGAGATATACCATGTTCTTGGATTGGAAGAATCAACATTGTGACAATGACTCTACTACCCAAAGCAATCTACAGATTCAATGCAATCCCTATGAAACTACCACTGGCACCTTTTTACAGAACTAGAAGAAAAAATTTCACAATTTGTATGGAAACGCAAAAGACCCCAAATAGCCAAAGCAATCTTGAGAAAGAAAAATGGAGCTGGTGGAATCAGGCTCCCGGACTTCAGACTATGTTTCAAAGATACAGTAATCAAGACAATATGGTACTGGCACAAAAACAAATATACATCAGTGTAACAGGATAGAAAGCCCAAAGATAAACCCATGCACATATGGTCACCTTATCTTTGATAAAGGAGGCAAGAATATACAGTGGAGAAAAGACAGCCTCTTCAATAAGTGGTGCTGGGAAAACTGGACAGCTACATATAAAAGAATGAAATTGGAACACTCCCTAAAACCATACACAAAAATAAACTCAAAATAGATTAAAGGCATAAATGTAAGGCCAGACACTATCAAACTCTTAGAGGAAAACATAGGCAGAACACTATGACATAAATCACAGCAAGATCCATTTTGACCCATCTCCTAGAGAAATGGAAATAAAAACAAAAACAAAAAAAACAACAAATGGAACCTAATGAAACTTAAAAGCTTTTGCACAGCAAAGGAAACCATAAACAAGACAAAAAAACAACCCTCAGTATAGGAGAAAATATTTGCAAATGAAGCAACTACCAAAAGATTAATCTTCAAAATTTACAAGCAGCTCATGCAGCTCAATATCAAAAAAACAAACAACCCAATCCAAAAATGGGCAGAAGAGCTAAATAGGCATTTCTCCAAAGAAGATATACAGATTGCCAACAAACACATGAAAGAATACTCAACATCACTAATCGTGAGACAAATGCAAATCAAAACTACAATGAGGTATCATCTCACACCAGTCAGAATGGTCATCATCAAAAAATCTACAAACAATAAATGCTGGAGAGGGTGTGGAGAAAAGGGAACCCTCATACATTGTTGGTGGGAATGTAAATGGATACAGCCACTATGGAGAACAGTATGGAGGTTCCTTAAAAAACTAAAAATAGGGCTTCCCTGGTGGCGCAGTGGTTGAGAGTCCGCCTGCCGATGCAGGGGAGGCGGGTTCATGCCCCGGTCTGCGAAGATTCCCACATGCCATGGAGCGGCTGGGCCCGTGAGCCATGGCTGCTGAGCCTGCACGTCCGGAGCCTGTGCTCCACAACGGGAGAGGCCACAACAGTGAGAGGCCCGCGTACCGCAAAACAAAACAAAAAAAACTAAAAATAGAACTACCATATAACCCAGCAATCCCACTACTGGGCATATACCCTGAGAAAACCATAATTCAAAAAGAGTCATGTACCACAATGTTCATTGCAGCTCTATTTACAATAGCCAGGACATGGAAGCAACCTAAGTGTCCAACAACAGATGAATGGTTGAAGAAGATGTGGCACATATATACAATGGAATATTACTCAGCCATAAAAAAAATGAAATTGAGTTATTTGTAATGAGGTGGATGGATCTAGAATCTGTCATACAGAGTGAAGTAAGTCAGAAAGAGCAAAAGAAATACCTTATGCTAACACATATATATGGAACCTAAAAAAAAAAAAAAAGTCATGGAGAGCCTAGGGGCAAGATGGGAATAAAGACACAGACCTACTAGAGAATGGACTTGAGGATATGGGGAGTGGGAAGGTTAAGCTGGGACAAAGTGAGAGAGTGGCGTGGACATATATACACTACCCAATGTAAAATAGATAGCTTGTAGGAAGGAGCTGCATAGCACAGGGAGATCAGCTCAGTGCTTTGTGACCGCCTAGTGGGGTGGGATAGGGAGGGTTGGAGGGAGGGAGATGCAAGAGGGATGAGATATGGGGACCTATGTATATGTATAACTGATTCACTTTGTTATAAAGCAGAAACTAACACAACATTGTAAAGCAATTATAGTCCAATAAAGATGTTATAAAAAATAAAATAAACAGTTAAAACACTTATTCATTGGCTAACAAGATATAACTTGTTTTACATACATGTTTTATCCACTAAATCTCAATAGTAATAAAGCAGAAACTAACACACCTTTGTAAAGCAATTATACTCCAATAAAGATGTTTTTTAAAAAAGTCAATAGTTACTATAAAACGAACTTCCTGGTAAATACATTAGACATGAGAGATTAAAAGTGCCTATGAGCTGTTGAGGGGTCCGAGCTGGGGCTGTTGTCTGTAAAGAGAAAAGTTCTCATTTATTCAGAAAATATTTATTGAGTACATGCACATTAATTTGATGAGCAACTTTTAGTACAGAGATGCAAGCAATGATCCTTACTCTCAGGCTCTTCATAATCAAGTTGAGGAGACGTAACTAATATATTAACAAAAAGTTTAAAAGAATGCAACCAGAAGATATGACAGAAGGAAAAAAATGAGGTGAGGGAAAAGAGATTAAATAGTTTTATACAAGCTTTGTAGGAAATAAACAGAAGTAGGAAATCTAAATGTTTAGCAAGAAGTTGTAGATGAAGTAGTCTATGGGTTGGGGAAGGAGCTTTGATTTATGGAAGGTTTCATCAAATAATTTTTGGTTGTAAAGACAACTTGGATTTTTTGTGATGGTGAGGAATAATGATATACCATATATTTAATCTAGTTTAAGATTCATAATGTTTAGTATTTTTTAACTCCCTAAATATTTTAGATTATTAAAATCATTCATATGGCCATAAGCCATCTTAGAGGGCAAGAGAGACCCCACTGATATGTTAAATGAATGTTGGCCTGTGAATTTGCCCAGATATTTCACATCTGGAGAAATCATTCAAATGATTCATACAATCAGATGATGATGTCATAGTTGTTGAGATGAAATATTGTTGTTCAAAATATTTCTTTTAAGATTGCAGTAAATTCGTTAAGCATCTTCATATATAACTAGCTATTCAACCTGATACATTACCCTACAAATGACATCTCAGCCAGTCATATTGCCTCAGGTTACAGCAGAGTTAGACTATGCCAGCATGTTCTGTGTGAGTGAGGTAGTTACAATGAAAATGTCAAGTCCTCTCTCATGAACAACATTTTAGGAACAAGGCATAAAAAAAGCAGTTAGTTTTTTCCAATTTATGTTTTATGAGGTCAATGGAGACGATTAAAAAATAAACTACACTAGATAGACATTTAGCCCAGGATTTCATGTAAAAGCACCATATCAACCAGTTAATTATTTTTTGTTTATTTTTTGGCTGATCTCTAAGTTCTGATATATTTTCTAAATGATGAGTTGCACAGTTAAGCAATTCTTCCCAGATTCCATCATTTCCAAAGTAAATAAAAAACAAACAAAAAAAGCCAAAAAACAACAAAAAAAATTTCTTAAGGCAAACCACAAATTAAGTACATTGACTTGATAAAAAGGAGTAGTTAGTTCAAGTTAAAGGTAATAGTTCATCTAAAAAGTGTGTTTGCTGAAAGATCTGCCACTCCATTCACATTTTTTGCAATATTTCTAAGTCTTTTTTGCCTTTTATAATTAAAAAAAGGTGATACATTCTAAATGTCAAGATTGGATGGATATTAAATATATTTCAACATTTGGGAACACAGTTATTTTTTCTCCTCTGCAGTTCAAGCAAATTTGTCCTGTTTTCACACCCCAGTAATTTAAACACACTGTGGTCTCTATTCATTCTTCAGAGATACCATTTCATCAGCCTTCATGTCTTATAGCACGATTGGGACCTAAGTCCTTGAAATGAGTTGGAGTGGATGTAAAGGGGAATAGCTGTTGATTCAGGAATACTAGTTGCCGAACACTTCAACTTACCCAATATCCATTAACCCCTAAACAGAAGTCTTTACACTTTACCTATCAATATTTGATTTTGATTCTCACATTATACTTTGAAGGAAGTAGTGTTATCCACATTTTTTCAGATGACAAAATTTATCTGAATCTTGGTCCAAGTTTACTAAACTAGTAAGGGTTTTACTAGATATGGTTTGCTGTCTGTACCCTTCCCAACCAACACTACGAAAATGATCAGGCATGGATATCTTACCCCAAACAACCCATGAGATTGTCTTGAGAATCTGAACCAAGATACCAAGAGACTGTTGTCAGTTGGATGAGGCATCAAAAATCAAAGGCCACACTGTAGTCTGAGGGATGAAAAAGTGACTTTGTTAAGCCATATCAAATATGAGCAAGCCAAATAAAATGGTTAAGAAAATAAAATGAAGTTGACACACTGAGATCAGAGAGAAAACAATATGAAAGGAACCATGCAACCTAGAAGAGATAAAGAATCTTGTACCTGGCTTTCCAATTCTGATTCCCATGAGGTTTGGCTGTACTTTACTTCCTGATCTTGGATGACAATGAAATTGACTACTAGAGACAATGAATGCGTTTGCTTAAGCTAGCTAGCGTGGGCTCTGTCACAATCCAAACTGCCTTGACTAAAAAACAGAGACCTAATTGGAACCATCATGCTTTGGATTTTATTCCCACAGCTCTTTGTCATGCACAAAATTGTGAATTTGCTCTTCCTTATGGAATCTATTTCTTTGATAGCCTTAAATAGTGTCAGAATGTGCTCACTGGTATAACTTTCTATTCAATTTCTATATAGAGATATATAGATTTATTGTTGTTTTATTTATATATATAATAGAATTATTATATATAAATAATTAGGAAAATAATAATCGGGAAATAATTAGGGAAAATATGTAAACGAAGAGTCTTGGAAAACACAGGTCTCTTGAATACGTGATCCAAACTCATGGAATTTTCTGCAACCCAAACCATAAATGCAGACCTTCCCTAGCACAAAATTTTAAAACAGGCTTCCACATGACTGTGAAACAGGACTAATATCAACAGAAGCCAATTTCTACATTTAGAGCTGTGAAATAAAAATTCATAGTTTATGGCAAGACAAGAAAAATTTAAACAAAAAATTTTCTCTGCCCTTTGCCCTCCTCTCTCCCCTTCACTGTGTGTCGCATATCTGTGTTATGCATCAACCAAACTTACCCATCAGCAGAAATACCTGCTCAACCATAAAGAGCAACATTCTCCTAGCACCAACAAGACAACTCCTTTAAAGATAATGTTCCTTCTTGATCTTGTAGGGGTCACATGACCTACCACTTTGTACTTGCAGATCTGGTGTGTAAACTGTCAATAATACGTCATTTAACGTACAGTCCTCCGTCTCAAAAAACTTATATAATTGTGCTTTGACTTCTAATGGGTAGAATAGTTCTTGGAGCTTTCTGAGGGGCTGTTCCCGCGTTATAATCCTCAATCTGACTCAAATAAAATTTTCTATTTCTTTCTTAGATTGACTGATTAATTTTTCATCGACAGAGCTGATATGGTAAGAAAAGGTGTTGACAAGTCTTCGAGCATCAGTTTATTATCACATGTCATCTTTGAAGGCTACTGGCATTTGTGTGACCTTTTTTTCCCACATATATGCTTGTTAAATCCTCATAAAAATCTTGTGAGGAAAGTGTCCCCCCCATTTCATAGGTGAGGAAATTGAGGCTCAGAGAGAGTAAATGTCAAGTCTGAAATCACAGAAATTTTAAGTTATAAAACTAAGAATTGAAGAAACCATCACATAACTTCAAATACATCTTTGCCCGTATGTGAGAGAGGACAAGACACATTTTTGAAGAACTGCCTTTCACATAACCAGTAATTAAGTTTGTTAATGAAAGAATTGCTTAGGCAGAAAGATCATGGCAATAACCAAGTCAACAAAGCTGCAACTTCTCCCTTTGTTCTCAAAGATGCGAGCCATATTCTCTCTCTCTCTCTCTCTCTCTCTCTCTCTCTCACACACACACACACACACACACACACGCATGCACACATGCACACAGTGATCCAGATGCTGCCACATATTTCATTAAATGGGCATGGTAATTCGATGATTTTCCTTGGGGATTTTATTTCTCTCACTCTGCTTATATTTTCAATTGCTAATCATAACCGAATTCACCTAGGGATTTTACACATTTGTGGCCAGCTTGGGCAGAATCTAAGACTATCATTTCAGAAGATATTTCTACTATAGCAGAAGTCCATTCTAAAGATCAGATTCCAGCCATATGATAAATATTGTATGGTACTTGACTTATATATTTCCTTCAGTTCAATAGTACTTGCCTATGTGAGAAAATATCTTTACTTCTCAGGTTTTAAAGTGTTAAAATATAGTCATTGTATTTTATTACCATAATATTGTTGTTCAAGTATTTGGTAACTGTGGGCAAGAGCACATGTAGTAATTGAACCAACAAATTGAGGCTATCAAACAAAATATTCTGCATTCCTAAGAATGACATTTATTGATAACAGGTCAGAAGGAATCGTGGAACATCCAACTAGAGAAGAACCAAGAAACCATTTTATACAACATTTCCATTTTAGATGAGGAAACTAAAGCTTTCCCAGGTGACCGGCAGGTTGGTAATGCTTACCAGGTGCTCTTTACATTGCAATTATTTTTTTAGCTGACTATGAGCTTGGGACTATGCATTTCACTCATCTTGCATCCATAGCACCCAACAACTTACTCGGCTCAGCATGAGTGTGCTATTAAGTATTGTTTGAATGAGTCAAGAATCTGTAAAATGCAACACAAACTCCTCAAGCATGAGTTATAGCAAAGGCAAATAAGGAGATGATTGTTGTTTTAATGCAATTTTTACCATGGTTGATGCTGCCACGGTGTGTTCCTAATTGGCTGGAAAAGCAGCCCAAGAACACTCTTTTGTGACAGGGAAGATCAACAGGAGAAATAGACAACTGGAGTTTTCCCAAACCCAAAAATATCTTCACACCCTTAGTAACTCTGAGCCCTGGTAATGGATGAGGGTCCTCTCTCATGACCTCCTCTGACCCAACAGACAAGAAACAAGGCTAGTGTCCCTGGTGTGGCTCCCAAGTCCTGGTCCTCCTGAGGACACACAGTAGGAAAACAAGCTATCCACAACTCTCTCACTCCAGGTGCACAACACACTGATGATGAATTCACCTGGCATGATGACATCAGGACTGCCTCTCTAGAAAAGGCTGCATGGCCAGACCAATTGTGTGTGCTATTGGCAGAGCATCTACTACTATGGAAAACTCTCCTCAGTTACAGATCCAAGATTTTACACTTAGACTATGACCTGCTGTTTGTAGTTATGTTACTACTTCATCTTCCTTGGACCACACCATTTGCTTTCTTGTGGTACTGAGGCTGGAGGTCCCAGCTTTTATTAAGGGGATGCCAAAGATTTGATATCAAGTTGGGATTTTGTTTAAATGTTACAAGGGTCAAAAGATCACTGAAAAAAAGGTGAGTGTGGAGAGCAATGGACAACCATCCAATGGCAGTACTTCTGGGGATGTCTAAGCACCTAGCATGCCAGAACAAGCTAACTGATCAGCCACACCATACACTCTGCCTCCCCAGCTAATGTCACCTCCAGCAGAGATGTATTGGCTTTCCAGGGATACAGAAGGATTTTTATCCACAATAAGAGTCACACTGACAGCCTCTGAGACAAAATTCACCAGATAAATATGAAATATGATATTAACACTGTAACCAAATGGAAGAGTGCAGAACAAGTCACCCACTGGCTTCCAAACCAAAAGCTATAAATCAGTGTTTCAAAAGGTTTAAATAATGTAGCCTGGTTTTTAATTCTGTGTATCTTAAAGAAAATACACACTGTTCCTAGGTTCCCTCAACTCTTCTTTGATCTCTCCAACAACCTCTAAATTCCGATCAGAAGTTAGCTTTGCTTTGGAAACAATCTGCACCTACTAACATCTTCCTAAGAGGTTCTACCAATGTTTTTAAAATGTTGTAATGTATTAATCATTATCTCTTCCCTGCTTCCAAAAAGGATGTAAGGGGAATCAGTTCATGAATGTCAGCTACGTGTGGTATTTAACATTAAGTAGCACAAAGGGAATGCAGCCTTTCAAGGAGCAGTCCTCCTGTCTGAAGCTGTGCTGGTTGCTCTACACCACTGCTGAGGTGGATTCATTTGGGAGTGATGATGAGTCTCTGAATATCAAAAAGAGTGGGAATAACTACAGATGGCATTAGCCAAGGAAAAGATATGCTTTGCTGAGTAAAAACTACCTAAGTGACCAGGACGAAGAGGCCAAAGGGTCCTCAATCCCCTATATATATTCTGGCTTCTCTTTCATCTTTGCTACCTCTCTGGAAGCACAACTTGTCGTGTTTGTGAGTAGGGTGTCTAACTAGGACACCTCATATTTCATCCTGATCTTCTCCTCACCTCTATTAGGCCACGGAGTATCAAATGATCAAGAGCTCAACATGTGACTGAGGTGGAGTTTCTCTGAAATTCTCAGCCAAGGGGAAAAATCTTTTTAACTATTTTACTAATACTCAAGAACTGACTGACCACAAGAGTCTAAAGATTGCCAGTAACTACTACTGTCTGGGTGACTGCAATTAGGTTTCATGCAAGCAGGTTTTGAATTCCTCTACAATTGCTATTGGGGCAGAATATGATCAAATAATTAAGAGGTTCAAGTTTAATTCCAGGAGAATTTGAAAGATTACTAAAAAAAAAAAAAAAATGAAAAATAGGTATGAATCAAATATCCATGTCCAAGCAATTAATGTTAAATTCCCACCCAGTACTTCTTTGACAAACATGAATCATTGTTACAGACTGAAAAATGCTATTAGTAAAAATATTCAGGCAGCCCACAAAAATATCCATTTTTTACTCTGTCTCCCAATTTTGAAAAAACCCTTGGTGGAAAGGAGTCCAGGATACTGATTTCTATTGTTAGATCTATTCCCAGCCCTGTAACCTAGGACAAATCATTTAAGATCTTTTGGTATATTTCCTCATCTTTCCAATGTGGATAGCAATACCTGTTACAACATTAGCTTATCATGAAAAATTCATATCTATGACAATGTATATAAAGCTGCTTTCAAAATGCAAAAGATTATTCAGTTGATTTGTTATTTTTATTATGTCTCATGCATTGTATTATAGCACAGATCTCATTTATATTTTAACTGCTACCTTGAATGCTGTCAGACTAAGAAATGCATCCCTATCGCCATGCCCCAGAGGCCAAGACCTTCCATATTCACATATGGACAACTCTAAATGCCAGCAAACTGTAACTATCAATAGTTTGAACACAGCAGGTTTCAAAACTCAGCTCTGGTGCATATAGGCAAGGCATTAACCTCTTTGATCCTCAGTTTCCTCATATGTAAAAGAGGGGTGACAACAGAGCTATTATGAGGATAAAACAGGTTAAGGTAAGAAAAGTACCTGACACTATTGAATAAAAGTTAGCCACTATTTGTTATCTTGGGTTTTGCAGCATCTATGAAGAGTATCAACAGCAAGAACCCCCAGAACTGTGATAAAGTTATTCTTAGTTTCTACTGCCTTGATTGTTCACCCTTATTTCATGTATGTTTATCTCATCTCTTAAGTTAGCATCTGGAGAAACATGACTGGGTCTTCTTTTCAATATTTTGTACAGCATCTAATGTGATTTAAAGCATATGGTAGTCAGAATAAAAAAGTTTTAATTATATCTGATGACTCTTCAATATGTCAATTGGTCAAGAAGAGTTGGGTACAGAGTCTCCCAAAGCCATAAAGCTGAGCTGAGCCTTGGGGATACAGCAAAGGGCTCAAAGTGGCCAAGGAGATACAACTTTAACTCCAGAAGCTTTATTTTATGTGCTTTATAACTTGAAGATCTGAATGAAATTGAAATTGGGTAAAAGAATTAAAGAGGAGTTGAAAACCATTGCCATGGATAATCAAAATGATGCGCCACCTTAAAGACAACTCAATACACACCTTAGATATCTTGCATCAAATCACTTATCTCTAAATACTAGAGTGATCTTCATCTATACTCCTCCTGCATTCTGAGGAAAAGAGATATATGCACGACACCAGAATTTGGGGGATACTGTCTCCCTATATAAAAGGGTTAAAAGGTAAAAAAGTGTTTTATAGTCCTGAATTTTGTAAAGGAGCATTCCTGAGCACCTGGTATGTGCTGATCATCCAATAACTCAAACACAAGTATTCATAAACCTTTATACAAATATAGAAAACTTTTTGGAAGCATCATACTCCGAGTTTTAATTTGAAGGAGTTGTTGGAGGTAAGCTGGCACACCAGGAAAAAATAGTGAGAAAAAAAGACCCATATTTAGAAAGACACTAGAAGAAAGTTAACCCCTCACAAATCATAGCCTGGTAGCAGCTGTAGCACAGTTCCCAACATAGCACCCAAAAATACATTTTTTATGCACAGTCCTAGTGCATCCTTCATGCAGGCAACTCACATCTGTCAGACCACAAACAGGAACATCTCACTAATGTTGGCTAATCAGAGCAATAATTGTAGTCTGGATTTCTAAAAACTAAATTGCAGAATTTTTTTATGTTATGTAGTTTAATTACTTAAGGACACACAGTAACTCAATTAGGCTAACAAAAGGTTTTTAGTTCAGTGTGGGACCTGCTTTAATGAGAGAAAAGTGTTTTTTATAGTCATTGTATTAATTCATACATAAATGGCATTCCCAAAATTCAGAATCTTATACTAATTAGTTCCACTAATAGAAGGATAATGAGCATTATTTACTGAATACCAGTCACTTACCAGGTATTATATTACTAATGATCACAACCATCCCTGAAATCTTAGAATTTATTATTGCCAATAGTTTTGTAATACTGGGAAATTCTCAATATGGTGTAATAGAAAGAGCCCAGAATACATTTCTGATTTCTCCATCTCAGAGAAGCAGGAACAAAGGTGACGGGTATCTCGAAAGCTAACACTGAGGCATGTGGTAAAGGCTGCAGTGGATACAAGGATGTGGAGGGGAAGTGTGAGAAGAAAGAAAACCATGCCAACAACTGTCCATCCAAATAGGCGAATTTATAAAATTTCTTATAAAAACAAATATTATATTCAGATTGGAAAAGGGAAATCTGAGAATAGGATTCCGCCTGTATTAGAAGTATTGATTGATGAGATAATAACACACCTATTTGAACACCAGAGTACCAGCAAGTCTTCAACTTTAATCGGTGGGCTTCTAAAATTTCAACTCTAAGCTAGTATTTAGAACTTACTTTACCGTAGCAAAGGATTATAAATGGCAGTTGGATTCCCATATCCATGTACAAATGCCTGTCACTGATTATCTGCCATTTCAGATAGAACTCGAGAGTTTCAACCAGGAGGCTGCTAATACACCCGGTTCTAGTGGTGGCCTCCTCCTGAGGGGCTTTTTATGAGTGTCAGGAGGGGGTTAGCATGAAAGACAGGATGAGGCAAATTCTTTGGGTATCAGGTTCCTTAACCACATGGCACATCTATAGATAATACAATAAAGCCATTTCCATATTGGAGTGGTAAATTGGGATGAAATAAAAACAAATACTATGCAACAGAAATGCATCAAAAAAAGTTATACTGTGAACTCTTGAAATATCTATGTTTAAAAGCACAATAAACTTTTCATTAATGTTCGGATAAACTAGCCACATATTTATTTTGATGCATAAGTAATAAATATCCTTGAAGAATGTAGACTTATAATAAATATGATTAACTAACATTTGATTTGCTAACATTGTTACTACATAAAGCTGCCACAATTCTCTACTAAATTCTACCCAGAGCGGGGGATAAATACCTAAGAGGAATCTCAGGAGATCTAAGCATACGTTTTATGTTTCTTATCATTAAAGTGATATCCTAAAAATAGTAATAAATAAACATGGTAAATAAGTATTTAGATAGGTTACTGTGAGACATAGTGTTTATAAAATAAACTCTGCAGGTCAGGGAATAGCAAATTCTGGTTAATTGAATAGGGTAGTCAGGTAACATAATAAGACATCTGGGTAACTGATAATCTCTTCAAGGTATAAACTATACTATGAATATTAAATCTTGGAGATTAAAAAAGACACTTCAGAAGCTTGCTGCACCTCAGAGTTTGTATTTTAAATATGCCGCTCCACTACATCTTTTATTCTAAATGGCTATTTTATGATTTTGTTTAGGAATAATACAGCTTTTACTGGAAATATCTCTTGCTAAAGTTTCTTTAACCTAAAAGAAAATTATTCCAGATCAGTAGCTTTGAATGTTATTTGTTTATGCTTTTTAGTAGTGAAACTCTTTGCTCAAGTGAATTCTTACACAGTACTGCAAGTGAGCTAAAAGTGGAATTTTATTAACATAAGTTCATGTTTTTAAAAATTTACTTATAAAGTCAATGAGAATACATTGATCTGATAAACCCAAAAATGTGAAATCAGAGTATTAAAGTTACAGTGTTATATCAGCTTCATCAATTTATTAATATATTTCATTTTAGTTGCACAATTTCATGAAGAACTTGCTTCATACCATTCCACCCAAATGCTTCATACCACTGAGCATTCATGCAGAATTTCACAGAACTTTAAAAAAAAAATCAGCGCAGTGTCACAAGCTTCTAATTAATAACACATTTAGAATACTTTAAAATGTATGTGCAAACGAAGCTTTGCTGAATTCTAAGTGTGACAACTTTTACCAAATACCTCTAGTAGGTTTACTTAAACAGTTTTTAAATTATTGAAATATCTGTATTAATAAAGTTTAATTCAAAATTTGTAGAATACCTAAAGAACTTCTGAAAAACTAAGTGGTATATTTTAAACAGCTAGTCTATATTAAATCTGGTCCTTTTCAAATCTACTATTCTGACTGCATGTGGTTATTCTGTCTCCACAGAGCAGAGAAGGGAAGAATTTGGAACTGTGGAAAACATCTCTACAAAAAAGATTGTGATTCCTGTTTAATGTCATTGTCACTAACTCAACTGCATGTAGAATCCCAGCAGAGAACATAAAAAGGTTAAGGGGACCGGACGAGGTCAGCTCTGGAGCAGAGAGTTCATGACCCACTCATGAGGAGCCCGTCGTGACTCAGCTCTAACACATGCCTGTATTGTGAAAACTCATGAAAAGGAAGCAATGGATGACTTTTAAAACAGCTCATGACAGCATTCATTCCCTTGGATAATGCCCTCCCTTTGAGCGTGGGCTGGACCTAGTGACTTGTGTCCAGTGGAAAAAAAAGCACAGCAAAAGGGTCTGGATGGCATTTCCAAGATTAAGTTACAAAAGACTGTGACTTTAGTCCTGCTGGTACTCTCTCTGTCTCTTCTCATTTTTGTTCTGATGAAGCAAACTGCCGTGTGATGAGCTGCCCTATGGAGATGCCCATATGAAAAGAAACCGAGGGAGGCCTTAAACCTACATCCCCTGAGGAGCTGAATGCTTCCAACCACCTTGGCAGTGAGCTTGGATGATCCTCCCAGTGGAATCTTAACAATGGCTGCAATCCGAGTACACACCTTGAGTACAGCTTTGTGAGAGGCCCTGAGCCAGAGGGGCCAGTCAAGCTGCACCTGGATTCCTGACCCACAGAAACTGACATAACAAACATTGCTGTGTTAAGTGGTAGATAGCTAATGCAGAGTGTCACCAGATTTTCCAATTTTTCCAAAGTAGCTGGAAATTCAGATTCATGTGTGTGAAGTCTCCTAACTTTTAAAACTTGAAAACCAATTCATTTAATAGATAAATATGTAGCCACATCTGAATGCTAAAGGGGATTACAAATTTCCAGTTTCTGATACACTAACAAGGGAAATGCCAGAGATGATGACCACAAGTGAACACGCATTGATAGGCATGGGAATGAGGATAAAGTCCTCCAAAATAACAAACTATTTCTTCTTCCAGTTATGAAGTATATCATGACAACAGAGATGATATATTAAAAGGTAAGATGTTCCTGTTTCAAGGATGTATAATAATCAGTAATAAAAGTAGAAGAAAAAAATCATAACTAACTGAGCAATTCACCAGAGACCTAAAATCAATCAAAGCTCTAATATTAAAGCTGCTTAAAATTTGGCTCATGTGTTTCTACCGAATGCTAATAAGCAAGCAGCAAAGTAAACCCAAGGGATTATTTTTTCCTTTTTAAATTTAAAAACATATACTATGGTTAATATACATGAGTTCCTAACTGCTAGGAAAAAAGAGGCCAATTTCTAATATAGAAATGTACTCAGGGATATAAGTCATACTAAAATATTTTAAGACAGAATGTTTCTATAAATTTGTGCCACAGAATTACCATAGCATCATCTGCTTTCATATGGATGATGGCTAATCCCATTTTACTCACTTTCAACATTTCAACTATCACTTCTATGAGCATGAATCCCAAATATGCATTTCATCCCTGGCCAGATCCTTAAACTATAATCCTTTATCTCGAATTGTATTTTCTCTTAGCTATTCTATTTCTTATTCAACACTCATTTTTCTCCTCAAATTGCCTCCCCATTGCACTGCTCCACCATAGCCATTTTCATCCAGTTACCAAGTCAAATTAGATATTCTTTATTTTATTTCTTTAATCTAATTATCTTAAACATTACTGCCTTTATATTTCTACAAGAATGACAGCGGGTTCAAACCCTCACCAACTAACACCCTAATTACTATGTCATTTTCTTCTATTCATCTTTTTCTTTCCAACCATTCACCCTTTTATTAATTTATACTATACATACATACTAATATCGAACTCTAAAATGTCACTGAATAAAATATCAATTGTTGATGATAACATGATAGAATTTTGCCCCACATTACAAAATGCAATCACAATTGAAATTTTAACGACCATAACAGGATGAAATGAACTATAAGATATTAGGAAGGAGATTATGGATAACGAAAAATTATGGATAACAGCAACTATAATCAATTTTAGTGACATGAAAGCATATTAATAAGTTTTTAGACATGAGTCATAGTCATGGCTCACTGGGAACTTGTAGTTAGCTCTCCTTTTTGGCAAGGTTTGCTACTTAGCATAGAGTATCACAGATTTCAGTGAACCTAAACCCTCCCCTAAAACCCTGGGTAGAAGTTTGGCAAACCAAACTCTTTTAGATTACATTTTATTTATATCAGAAGACCACTTTTACAAAACCAACATTAAGAAAATAATGCTTTATAAAATGAGTAGCCATTCTTAAACTTAACAAATAGTAGTTAAATTCTTAAATACTGAGTACTCTTAAAATAGAACACACCTTTTATAATCTTCCCATTATGACTCATACCAACAATTTATAACTTGAGGAAGCTGCATATGAAAGTATCTCCTCACCATTCACATGAAACAATTCTGAAGACAATTGCCAAAATTAAATTCACCACTCTTCCATTTGAAATAATGTGAAAGAAATCATAAGTTAGTCTGTATTATGCTCTAGGACCAATAAACTGGGTTACTTGAAAGAACAAGCAAATAACCATTTTTTAAATGAGTTTCTCTCTTACAGACATACCATCTACTTTCCAAATCTTCACATTAAATTTATAAACATTAGGAACATCTGGGAAAGGTCTATTATCAAGGAGAAGCTAACAAATATAACATTCGTAAACTAGTTTGGGGTACAAAATATCTTTAACCCTTTTAGAAGTGGCAAGATATGGTACTCTTTGACTTCAGATTCTGCATATAAATAACATAAAATCAAAAGAGGGGTTTACCAAAGTCAGGCAAATTATCATGGGTTCAGTGAGACTGATCAGTACAGGAGAAAATAGTCAAGGTAGTTACTCCTCCAAACTACCAATCAATTCATTAAAAACAGCCAAACTTAGTTGCAGCACGCGGACTTCTTAGTTGCGACACGTGGGCTTCTTAGTTGCAGCATGCAAACCCTTAGTTGTGGCATGCATGCGAGATCTAGTTCCCCAACCGGGGACCACAGGCCGTAACTAAGACCTGGCGCAGCCAAAATGTAAATAAATAAATAATTTTTTAAAAAACAAAACAAAAAAACAGCCAAATTGTTGGCTTATTACCACACTCCAAGAAGACAACTTCTGGCAATCTAGCTTTGAAAAATGACCAGAAAATAATAAAACTCATTTCTCACACCCAGGAAGTACCAATAAAGTAGGTAGGGAAGTGTGGTAAAATGGAACAAGCATATACTGTGGAGTTAATTCCACTGGGATTAATCTTGGTTCTGTACTTCTGAATTCAAGCAATGGCAGAGTCATTGTATCAGACTATATTGTATCCTGCTGATAACAATAAAAAAACTAAGTAAAATATTTTTAACGTGTTTGGAGGTACTGGAAAGTGACTGAAAAATAGATAGGAACTGGACAGAATCCATCCCTTGAATAAAGAAATGACACTGAATGAGATCCACATGAATACAGCTTTTCCTCTGCAAGCACACTCCATTCTTTCCACAGCAAGGGCTAGAACTCAAGCAGAAAACAGTAATCTTAATGAAGTGAGGAGTCCAATGTCAGAGTTTGAGGCTGCCAGAAAAACTATAAATCAAGGAGGAAACTCCCTGAGAGGAGGGAGCTAAAATGTAGGGAGTCCCAAAATCTGCATAAAATTTTCTCTCAAAAAAAAAATTCTCTCAAGATGTTTGGGTGACTTCTAACTGTACTGCACATGATTAAAGGCAAGACCCCAAACAGCCCAAGGGAAAAAATATATATAGAATACTGAAAAAACTACTATACTAAGTCAGAGGGGCTTAGTAAACACCTCGGCCATTCCACTGAAGGTCTCAGTTTACCTGAGGAGTATAAATCATATTCCATGACTAAGACGTTCCTTAGATTAAGGGAAAAACTGATATAGGGCCACTCCAATAAAACCTGAAACCAAGCCTCCAGAAAATAAAGGTGATCTGCCAGTAATGTAAGGGCTTGCGAGAACAACCCTAAACACTCTTCAGAGGGATATGACAGAACCCAAATCTCTTCAGTGTGTCATATGTAATGCCCTGTATATTATCAGAGAAAAAAATATGACTCCTGGTCAAGAGAAAAAAGGTCAATATAAACAGATCCACTGACAAGGTGGAATTAACATACAAGAATTAGAAAACATAATTAGAAAACATAAAAGAACATTTGATCAATGTTAAACGCCAAGAAAAGATGAATTTATGAGTAAAGAGATGGGGATTTCAGGAGAGAGATGAAAACTATACAAGAAACCAATGGAAACCCTACAACTGAAAAAAAAAGCACTGTCTGAAATAAGATATTTAATTGGTACCCAAAAAGCCTTTGAAAATATTCAACAGTTATTTCTAATAAAACCCTTGAGGAAAATGGATGGATACTTTCTTACACACACACACACACACACACACACACGCACGCACACACACACACCCCTACCTCAGTCTTGGAGTCAGCATTTTACTTGATGAGGAAACAGCATAAACATTCCCATTAAGATCAATAACAGAGCAAGGATTCTAATACCCACTATCTCCAAAACTATTTAACATTGCACTGGATGTATTAACTAATGCAATTAGACATGACAAAAGAAGAGATAAAACTATCTTTATTTGTAAGTAACATACCACTATACCAAGAAACACCTAGAGAATCAATGTTAAGACTAACTCAAATTATAAAAGAATTAGACAAGGTAGCAGATATGAAGTTAGCAAGCAAAAATCAATATCTTTTATATAACAAATAAGTTAGAAGATAAAATGGAAGAGAAAACAATTCACAGTAGCAACAATAAAGATAAATACTCAGAAATGAACTTAGCCAGTTAACTTCAAAACATTTAAATTATAAAAACACCCATAAAACATATAAACAGACTTGTGTAAATGGAAATCATCCCTTTTATTGGTTTTAAAGTCTTAATAGCATCAGGATGTAAGTTTTCACAAAGTTAATTCATAAACTTAATTTGATCACAATAAAAATCTTTTTTTCCTGGAGCTAGACAAGTTGACACTACAGTTTAAGTGGAAAAAATAGATATGCAATAAAAACTGGGAAAACAGTGAAAAAAAAGAGCTCTGAGGAAAATCTAGCTCTACCTGATATTTAGGCATACTACAAAGCCTCCAAAATTAAAGCAGTGTGTGTACTGCTGCATGAACAGACAAACCAATAAAACAGAACAGAAAGCCTTGAAATAGACCTAACAACTTATGGAAATTTAGCATATTATAAAGGTCGCATCTCAAACCATTGGGGCAAAACATACTCAAGTAAATAGTATTGGGATTATTGTATAGCCATTTGGAAAAAGGTAACATTGGGTCTACCGAATCAATTCGTCATACCACATACTAGAATAAACTCCAAACATAAGTGATCTAAACTTTAAAAATAAAATTGCCAATATAGAAGGGGAAAATGAGTGAATTCTTCTGTAACCTAAGTGTAAGAAAAGTTCTCAAACTATAACTCAAAAATCTATATTCAATAAAACTATAGATTGATAACCTTGACTACTATATACAAATAAAATGATTTACATGGCAAAAAATACCATATTAAGAAAATGAAAAAGGCTGCCAACAGACTGGGAGAAAATACTTACAAATCACATTTTTGACAAAGAACATATATCCAAAATATATAAAGAAATCTCAAAATTCAATAATAAGAAAAGAAACAAAGCAATTTTTTAAATGGGATTTTATTTTGTTGACTTGGGTTTCTCCTTCAAGTGCATGAAGTTACCACCTCTGTCATCTAACCTACAAATCATTTGCCAAAATTTATGTCACCCAAATTTAACAAACATGTATATCACCCAAATTTAACACGTGCTATCTTTAGTCATACAGCAGAAAGGATGTGTCTTCTGGTGAGACCATTTGAAACATCAATGATAACTGATACTGAAGACATTTTGGGGAGAGGATGATAGACATCAATATGGCCTAATCACCATATGGAGCTATCTCCATGCTCATGAAACAAATATTTCTAAAATTTTCTGAATTCGGAATGGCTAAAAACAGGCTTTTTAAAATTTAGAATTCAAGACCAAAAAGACCCAGAGTGTGACAGGATCTGATTGGGTGACCATTTCTTACAATAAATAATTCTTTTAAGGTGAATCTGCTGGGCAATCCTGAAGAAACTGATATGAAAATATTATCCTGTAGATACCTACCAATTTACTGGCCTCTAACAAATTCACTGGACCTAGAAAATATTAAGTTAGGGAGTATGACCAGAGAGCTTCAGCTTTATTATGGCTCACTGGCTCCTCTCCATTTAGAAAGTCATCATTAGTTCCAATTGTAAGCTTAGGCACACAATGTTCAAGCTGTAATTAGATTCACACAAATTTAGTTATTGCAATGTTGGCTGTTTTTCTTTAATCTTCCTGAAAAATGGCTGTATACCTTAGATGATCATTGAAAAAATAGAGGAAGGAGGCAGCTATAAGTGGCAAAGATTGAATAATTTAAGTTATAGGTATAATTAGGCATAAACTTGATAGGTTGTTTCCAATTTAAATGCCTATCAATAGGAGAATAAATAAATCATGATCTTTTTAGATTGTGAAATACTATAAAACAATGAAAATGAATGAAGCAGTGATACACACCAATAGTGATAGATCTTCAAAGTGTAATGTTGGGCTAAAAAAAAAAGTTGTGGAAAGATATGTACAGGAAGCTATGACTTTAAAAATGTTTTAAAATGTCCAAATTACTATATATTTTTAGGGTCATACACTTACAGAGAAAAATATTTTTAAATGCCCTAGATGTTATCATTTACTATGTAAGGGTATAACTCTAAAATATGTAGTAATTTTGACATTTTAAAACATTATTTAGATTGAACACTAACTGAAACTGAACACCAAGTTCGATAAGAAGTGTTATGGGAGGGGTTGGGTGATAAAAAGAAGGGAGAAGGAAGGGAAATCAGGAAGATTTTTAAAGTGAATAGGATACATATAGGTGTTCATTATATTATTCTTTTTACCCTTTTATACATTAGAAAAGTTCCGTAATACGAAAGAAAAAAATCAGTAAGTTTTTACAAGAAAACTGACTTAAGAACTTCTCCCGTGAATACTTTGAAAGTGACTCAAATACAGTATAACTTCAGAGATTATTTTCACTAGATTACATAATGAACCTTTTTCCTAGAAAGAATAGCATAAAGATGTCACTGAGACAACCAAAATTGATGGTCCCATTTATATTCCTTTACGGTTTTTTGTTGCTAAGAATGGGATAAGCTATCACAGCATTTGGCCTATGACATTAATGCAAAATATCTACAAATGTTGTCACAAAACTAACAGACACTTGCCACATGGTTCACATGTGAGAGAGGGCACCTAAATGAACACCACTCATCATGTGATTTAACTCTGCCACAAGTCTTTGAGAATGAAATACTTCCCCAAATACAGTTTTTCAAACAAGAAGAAAATAGGTCCTCTCATGTCGCTTCAGCAACTCCTTGAACTTATGCCCCTGGCTGGTCCAAGCCACTCCCAGAATGCCCTCAGAAGGTCCAGCCTTTGTCTGTCTCAAACACGACCCAAATCCACCCAGAGCAGCAAGCTACCTTGGAGGTTGTAATCTCTGGCATCCAACCAGGTTCTTTACCTGCCCTTTTCCAAAATGATTCAGAACCTCCAGGAAGGACCTTAGAATATGTGGGGTTCCTGAAGCCAAAAACCTAAAACTCAGGGTTCACAAACCAGCCTGACATCAAACCACTCTGTTCACAATATAAATGCCCAGGCCCACACCTGCCAAATCAGAATCTCAAGTAAAACAGAATCTCAAGCTGCTACATCAGCACCTGTCCAAAGTTTAAGGGCTAGCTCTAGATTCTTCTCACTTGTTCTCTCTGCTACAAACACTTTTCTCTCTTTAACTTCTTTCTTCTCCCTTCACTGGTGTGCATCCTTCAAGGTACAACTTGAACGTTACTTCCGGGATGATCTCCCTACACACACACACACACACACACACACACACACTCACACATGTTCTTAACTGTACCTGGTCCCATATCAGCACTTCTTGAACTGTATTTTAAGTGCTGTCTAACTCTCTGTGCTCCTGTACTACACTGAAAATACTGTGAAGGCAGGAACTGGGCTCCTCTTGATCACAATTATATCTTTAGTGTCTAGAACAGTGACTGGCACTCAGCAAGTGCACAGTAGATGAATGTTTAGTAAATAAGCGAACGCATATATTTAAGTGAAGTCCAAGGGCATTATGAAACGCTGGCTTTTTCCCCTGACCTAATGTCTATGTATTTATCCATCGCAGGAATTATGATAAAGGAGCAAGGAACAAAGCCTCAACACTCAGGCCACCTTATCACTAGCTGTGTCATTTCGGACAACTTCTGTAGTTCCATCTCCTTTTCTAGGACTGTATGCAGATTAATTGCAGAGAAAACAGAACAGCGTCTGTCAATAAGTATTTATTTTTACACTCAATAAATATATTATTGTTTCCTATGTTCGCTGTATGCAGTTCTGATACCAAACCTGAGATACCCCTCTTACAAACATGTGGCAGTTTTAGGAAAAAAAGCTTTCCCCCAATGTTGAGGACCGCCTCTTTGCCAGTGAATCATTGACCACGTATATTGATGAATAGAAAGATGCAAATGCCCTTAATCATAGTACTTCCCAGCTAGAAAGGAATTTAGGAAATATCTGTCTCAATTTTAAAGAAAATGAGTGATTTGCCTAAGCCATAAATGGCTGGTGACAAAGCTTGGCCTAGAACCCAGCTCTTCTGTCTCCCAGTCTTTCCACTCCATCTCCTGGCCTCTCATTTTGATTAACTGCTGACTTCCTTAAGATCTAGGCCACTCACCATAGGCCATAGCTATAGCCCGTCTGTTATTTCCACATGCTTCACCCTCTCTACTTCTGAAATACTGTGTCATTTTTTGCTGACATTTGAGATTTTAATGCATGAAAGTTCTCATCACCACCAATTCCTAGCCCCCAAAACTAGGAGACTGGCAATCGGGAAATACACAGTCAAACTGTAGAAGGCCATAGAGGAGGGTTCAGAAAGATTCATCGTATAATAAGAGATGGCCCTAGATAAAGGTTGTTTTCAGATGCCCCCATCTCAATGACTGTATCATGTCACTTGGCAGATCCTAACCATACTCCCTGAATCCCAACCACCCATACACTGGTTAGGTACGCAGTATTCTTGTGATGTTGCTACCACTTTGATTTATGGATTCAGTGTCATCCTTTACACTAAACTCATGACCCAAACCCCATGGAACGGACTCATGGATACTTTAAACAAGCTTATTTCTATGCATTTCCTACAGCTTATTTATCCAAATGTAACTCATTTTTAAACTGCAGAATTTAAACACAAAACAATTTTATTTTAAAAGATACCTGAATATTAATTAACCAAAAGATACAGCTTGTCAACTTTTCAATTAATCCTGAATTTTTTTATCATTAGTTTATACAGTCATTGTTTGTAATTAAGCTGTGTTCTTTGTAGTAAATCCTCAACCTTGAGACATCCCTGGCAACAAAATGTCTTATCTTACTTATTTCTAATTTATCTTCTGTTATAATCACCACCAAGAGAATACACATATCCTACACAAAATGCTCCAGTTAGGTAAAAGACTTCGTTTTTATTTCTGCTCCTATGCTCACAAAAGCCCTGATTCACTTCCTTCCATGAGGTGGCAGAGATAGGTAGAAATGCAGAGGCATCAAACTACTGAGACTATAAATAATATCTTTGTGTTCTTTTCCCAAATAGTACCCCTCTGCTATTCATACATTCTTAGCAGGTCAGGCTATCTGGTTAACATCCATAGTCAAGTCTTAGTTCTTTGAGCTGCTAACCTTTCTTAAACTCCTAGCAATTTCTGAAAAGAAGTGTCTCCTCTGCAAATTTCAAAGAGCGGTGCAGCCATCACTAGTGCCCTTTGCCATATATTTCCATGTCTCTTCCTTTCTAACCTCATGGTCTAATTGTACTTCATGGCCCTTGTTGAGGGTTGAATTTATCCTCCCAAAAGATATGTCCAAATCCCAATCCCTAGTACCTGTGAATGTGACTATTTGGATAAAGCATCTTTGCAGAAGTAATACTGGATTAGGGTGGGCACTAATCCACTGACTACTGTTCTTATAAGAAAAGGGAAATTTAGACACAGATTCTGGACCCACACAGGGAAGAATCCCATATGAAGACAGAGGCAGAGATTAGAGTGATGTTTCTACAAGTGAAGAAGATTGTTGGTGACCACCAAAAGCTAGGAGAGAGGCATGGAGCAGATTCTTACTCAGACGTTCAGAAGAAACCAATCCTACCAACACCTGGATTTCAGACTTCTGGCCGAGATCTGTGAGAGTAAATTGCTCTTTCTTTAAGCCACCTAGTTTGTAGTAATTGTTATGGCAGCCGTAGGAAACTAATATGGCCCTTTTATGGCTATTTGGCGCTATGTGACTATTTTTCTCCAATAAGCTATAAGGAGAAGTACATGTATTACTTACAGGAAAAGCAATTTACTGCTGATGTGAGACCCTCCAGAATCTCTCATTCTCTCATACATGGGTCCCTAAAATCCTACAATGGACATGGACACACAGCATGAGCTAAACAAAACCTTTGTCTCTGCAAACCACTTATAGTTAGGATATTTTTATCACAGCATAATGCAATCTATCCTGGTTTTCCTAGGAGCTACACTTATTATAAGCCTTTGAAAGGAGAGAATACACTGAAAAAAATTAAGATTTTTAATGGAGAGCTAACACATTAAAGTCCAAATGAGCTAAACTATGGCACTTAGAAAAAGCACACTTTAAGAAAAACAAAATCTGCCAGTTAGTAGCTCATTAGGCATCAATGTGTTCTCACTCCTGGAGAAAACACCTAATTGTGAAATTTCAGGCAATAACCAACAGGTGGGTCTCTCTGCCACACATGAAATCATGCCAAGTAAGTGACTACCCATTCAGCCAATGAAAACAGCTACACTGACTGGTCCAAAAGATCATGTTCTTTTTTTTTTTTTTTTTTTTTTTGCGGTACGCGGGCCTCCCACTGTTGTGGCCTCTCCCGTTGTGGAGCACAGGCTCCAGACACACAGGCTCAGCGGCCATGGCTCACGGGCCCAGCCGCTCCACGGCATGTGGGATCCTCCCGGACTGGGGCATGAACCCGTGTCCCCCGCATCAGCAGGCGGACTCTCAACCACTGCGTCACCAGGGAAGCCCAGATCATGTACTTTTAACTGAACTCTTTTCATGGGAGGTCTGTGACCCAGGAAATTCAGAGGTTAATGTGTCTATACTGTAGGATAGTAGCATAGAGAAGTGATTAGGAAGATGTACTTGAATTCAAATCTCAGGTTCTTTCCACCTTTATGGGCATGTTACTTCACTTGGCTAGACCTCAGTTTTCACAGCTATAGAATGGGGATAACAATTTCATTAGGTTGCTCTGGGAATTAAATGAGATAATCCATGGGAACTGCTTGAGTCAGTGTCCGGCACATAGTAGATTCTCAGTCAATGCTTGAGATGCTCAATTGTTATTTACGAACAATATAACTTTTTGACATTGTAGCACAAAACCCAGAGACTTTCTACAACTTCGTTTATTATGCATATTTATTTCTTAATCTTTCTTACTCCTTCTGTATCCCAACCCTGAGCCCCAAGGAGAGAGGCTAGTGGAAGGGCAGGAACCACATGATTGGACCAAATGGAAACAAGAAAATTCTTCCAGAGCAATTGGCAAACCATGTTGTTGATGGCACTCATGAAAAACAAAATAGTGAACAGGGATAACAGGATGTACATGAACAGAGAGCCCACCCTCCAGCATACTAGGGTTACCACAATGCTAGGTTTGCTATGGGAGGAAATTGTTTTTAAAAAATGAACACACTACTCAGTTAAAATTGATTTCTTTCACTCATTTTCAAACATCGCAAGCTTTACTTCTTGCTGCATTACCAATATTTTTTGTGTAGTCTGTTATTTCTAAAGAAGCAAATGGTACGTGTAAAGATACAATTTCATGTCATTTATCTTCAAACCAAAATGTAATATTTCCTAAAAAGCACGTTCACATTCTTCAAGTGCCACTTGCTCAAACAGTGAGAGATGTGTAACATGACAATGAACCAAGCTCAGGAGTTCCAAATGCGAAGCTAAGCAGACACGTTTTATTGTACTGACATTCATAACAACTCTATCATTCACAAAGACAGCACTACTGTGTGCTCACTTTGGCTTGAATTTGCATCCATCAACATTTTATGGCCTAGTCTCTAACAACAGCATGCATTTGCCAGATGTTTTGTTGGAACTGGGAACACTGTCTGTATTGTGATGTCACACACCAAAACTGACTGACGTCTGAAATACAAATCATGCTCTCAGTTCAACGGAACTAGGCTCAAAGCAGGCTTAACAGCTTCATACTCAAGTGATATGCTATCTTTGAAAGAAAAAAAAATTTTTTTAATCATTATAAAGAGATCCAGAGTCAAATAACTATTCAGTTCTAAAGCTTTTCCCATGAACCTGTGATGAAGGAAAGTGATTTCAAAAGCATTTGGAAAGCAATTTGAAAGATAATACTCCATTGCAAACAAATTTCAGTTTATCAAAATGGGCTAGATTACTCACTCAACATTTCTGACCCAGATCCTAATGCAACAAGGGACTTGGGGAGTAGGAAAAAGTGTAGAAACAAATGAATACAGTGGAGGTAAAATATTTGTTGTATTTTAAGAGAATACAATACTTCCTCAACAGAACCTAATTACTGACAAGAAGGTAGCAGGCATTTTATCTTCAATAAACTAGATAAATTTGGGCTCAAATCTCACTTTTGGCAAAACAGTCAGAAAGTTCAGTAATTACCAGAACATCCATTTAATTTGTTATCAAACATGATCATTCCCAACAGTGTTGGTTGTTATTGTTGTTTTCTCTTTTTCTTCTTGGCTTTATCTAAACAATTCACTCATTGGTAGGGATTAATGAGGCGAAGGTTATAGGCTCATTCCCCACATGGGTCTGTTAACTCTACATCACTTTCAAGAACAGAGACACTTAAGCCTAAAACAATCTTTTAGAAAATGTGCATTATCTGTCCGGCAGGGCCAAGTGAGATGCACAGCTAGACGACCACAACCCACCACCAGTAAGGCAAAACAACTAAAGGAGACATATACACTATTGATACTATGTATACAATAGGTAACTAATAAGAACCTACTGTATAGCACAGAGAACTCTGCTCAACGCTCTGTGGTGACCTAAATGGGAAGGAAATCCAAAAAAGAGGGGATATATGTATACTGATTCATTTTGCTGTACAGTAGAAACTAACATAACACAGTAAGTCAACTATATTCCAATAAAAATTAATTTAAAAAAACTAAAGGAGTCTACCCTAGAGATTGTGGGTTAGAATATACTCCAAAATGAAGGGCTCCAAGCATCCCTATTTGCTCAAGCTTTCTGCTCTCTTCAGATTAAATGGACCATAAACCGAAATGTTTTACAATCTACTGACAATCCCTCTAATTACAAGATATTTCAAATTTCAGATCCTAAACGTAAAGGTACTGAAAATAGAAAATAGGGTGTGGTCAGAAGACCAGAAAGAACAGATAACAAAGCAAGGTGAATGGGGAAATCAGCAGAAGTTTTAAAACTGGGATGTGACATCTCTCTTCTACCAAGTATCTGATCATAGGGGAAGGAAATAAAACTGACAGATCTAGAATTTTTTTTCATGGAAGAACAAAGTTTTTACTACAGAGATAAAACCATTTTTCAAAGACTTTCCCTATGATATGTGAAGTCATACAACAAATACACAGAATTTACAAGAGCACAGTTCTGGAACAATAACAGATAAATAGAACAAGGAAATATAATAGAGAATACAGAAACAGAAGCATTTACACGGGAACTTAGAATGTGCCAATCTGGAAAGAATGAACTATTTAGTAAACAGTGTTGGGGAAATTAGGTCTATATATAGAAGAACATAAAATTAGATTAATACTAAATATCAAATTCAAAAGTTAAATCCAAATAGACCAAAGATATAAATGTGGAAGGGGAAAAAAAAATCATAAAAACTACTAGAAGAAAATGTAGGAGAAAATATTTGTGACTTTGGTGTCACAAAGACTTCTTCAAGCAGACCTGTAATGCACAAGTCATTAAGAAGAACATTTATAGGTTAAGTTTTATGGAAATTGCATACCTTTGGGAATTATCATGGCTTGTAACACACAGATGCTACTGCTAAAGGAATGAACAGATATAGCCTGAATTCTCAAACTTTTTGCCAGCAGCAGTTATACCTCAGGCCTTTTAAATTTTTCTAAATATAATTTATGACTTTTATACATCAAAATAAATTTAAATCACTCTATTGACCATTTGTTTAAGAATTCAGTCATATTCCTTTTGATGATATGGTGCCTCATTGAGCCTTGAAATTAAGGCTAGGTGTCATTTACCTAAATGTTAAGAACTGGGGTTAGGGGAGGATTAATTATATCAATTATCCTATTCTACCCAAAGAAAGAGAATTAGGGGATAACAATCAATATGTAGAAGAAAGAGGAGGCTTAGAGCTTGAATGTGAGGCAATACATCTGTTAGAATTTAGACAATCCATTTGGTGGAGAGTCAAGAAATGGTTAGTAAGGAAAAAGGGAAACATGCCTGTTTTATGAGCTATAGCTGTGATCAAGTATAGCTGCACCCATGAAGAAAGGAAATGTTGAACAGAAGTCACTGAAACCTTGACAGAAAATTCTGAAATGCACCTAACTAAATGCTATTATTCTAAGATATAATAATTTTAAACCCACTGCATTAACTTGTCAATTTAATTGCTGGAGACAACTTTTATGGTTAACCTCCCAAAGTTCTTATTATGCCAATATTTAAATTTTTAACTTGTATATTCTTTTTTGTGTGTGTGTGGTACGCGGGCTTCTCACTGTTGTGGCCTCTCCCGTTGCGAAGCACAGGCTCCGGAGGCGCAGGCTCAGCGGCCACGGCTCACAGGCCCAGTCGCTCTGCAGCATGTGGGATCTTCCTGGACCAGGGCACGAACCCATGTCCCCTGCATCAGCAGGCGGATTCTCAACCACTGTGCCACCAGGGAAGCCCCTAACTTGTATATTCTTAATAATTTTCTCTTTCGGTGCATATTTCCATCCTGGAGTTTCACATTAAGAAGAAAATTTCATTATTTTCAGGACTCAGGCTAATAGAAGGGGCACACAGGGAGTATTTCTTGGTTCCTAAGCAAGAGTGTCAAGATGGCTCATGAAACATGTTAAAATTTTAAATTAAGCACCACCCTCGATTTTGGTCACAACACAAATGCCTTCGATGTCTTAATGGTTTTAATCCACTTCAGAACTCTTCATGGCTATTTCTACCCATGGATTCTTCCATAGAAGGCTTTGCAATTTAGGGCCTTTGAGACCCAACTTAATGTCCTTAATACTTATATTTAATAGCTCACACTAAGGAGGGAAACTACCCTTACTCTGTATGAAGCCTTTAATAGGGAAACAAACCTAACTTTCGATTCTGAAGGCCTTTGTTTTACTTTTTCAATTCAAACATCTCATCGCTTGGCATATTTTCTAGGCACACTATAAGAAAATGCTTTTGTTGTTAAAAGCAAATTCTTAATTTCCATGTTGTCAATTTCTGGCTGCTTTAATTCATTTCTTTGGCTGGTTACTACATCTCTCATGTTCTGATATATTCTTGATGAGTCAGTACTAGAAATATGCTAAATTTCTTCTTATTTCCTACTTTCTTCTCCCATAGGAGAGCTATCTTTTAGAAATAAAAAAGAGTACTTAAAATGTGGTAGTGATATTTTAAGAAGTCCATTTTCCTTCCCTCTAAATCCAATTTTATATTGACTAATTTAGGGCAACTCAGCTGGACAGATCAAAGATTGATCCCAAGGAAAAAAGCTACTCAGATTTTCAAAGAAGCCAGCACTCTGTGTTACCATCAGAAAAATCACAATCACAATTGAGGATCTTACCTAACATACCAATGACTAAACAAGTTCAGCGATACAGCTGTCCCCTTGCCTCCAAAAGAAGTTCCCTGGAAACAGGTTGAATCACAGGGATATAAAATCTGTTTGCCATCCTTGTTTCACTTTTTAGGATAAAGGTAAGAACTTCAGTAAGAAATGCAGAACTAGAGGTGCGGCATAGCAAAGTGCTCACAAATAAAGGCTTTGGAGCTTAATACGGAGACGATAGGGCATGATGCTTATAATAATGGTTTCTGAAACCAAATCGTCTGTATTCAGATTCTGCGTGTTACATGCTACCTGTGTGACCTGGAGTTTAAGATACTTCAACTCTCTGTGACTCAATTTCCCCAACAATAAAATGGGGAAAATAAAGAGTAGCTATCTGTAAAGTTGCTGTATAAATTCAAATAGAATGATCTACATAGACTACTACTACAAGATAAGATGCATGAGAGCAGGGATTTGGGGCTTTACTTATTGCGACATTCCAGCAGCTAGAACAGTACCTGGCACTTAGTAGGAATTCAATACACATTTATTAAATAAAGGAGAAAGAATGAACAATGTTGGTGGAAAAGTAGCTGACACATAGCTAGCGTAATTGTTGGTTGTTATTTTCATCAGTATTGTTCTTATCATCATATTTGTCCTAATCTTAACTTTCTAGCTGTGTAACCATAAGGTAGTTATTTAACCTCTAATTTCCCACTGGATTTTAGAAAGCACTATGAGATAGTAGTAAATGTCCTGGCCTAAGAGTCAGGGATCAGGAGTCCAGTTCAACTCAACCACATACAATTATTCAACCTTGGACAAGTCTCTACCATTTTGGTAATCAATGAACTGATAGAATGGTATGATAAATATCACAGTTTTGCTATTAACATTTCTGGGTACAAAGATCACAAGAGCTAAAACAATGAATAAAAATGTTATGAATTTCAAAATGGTATCTTAATTTCACTGAAATAAGCTTTAAAACAAATTAGAATTTCACCATAAATTGTTGGATTAGGTATTATAGTTGGATGTAAAAGGGTAACAAAACTCATTCAATTTCTAAATTTCTAAGGTATTCTAATCTAAATTGAAAACCACAGTCGAAATACTGTGAACTCACTTAAAAAAAAAAAAAAAAAGAAAGCTGCTCTCACAAACTTGCATTCTAGTAGATGATTCACTAATAAGATAGTTTCATATACCAACTCTGAAAGACTGTATGATTGCATAGCGCCATCATCACATCATCTCTTTGGAATCAGACAACACAGCCTAGTTGTAGTTTTCTGTACATTCAGAGTTTTTCTAATTTAGAAGAATTTCTAATTTAGAAGATTCAATAGCCAGAGCCCAGCACAACATCGTTGTATATCACAACACTTTTAACTGTAGCAGTGGAGTTTGTAGAAAAATGCTCCAGAAAAATAGTCAGGAAGAGAGCAAATTGCCAACATGTTTAAAATTGTGGAAGCTAGAGGATAGATACGTGAGGAGTAATTATATTATCTTCTTTTGGGTATATTAGAAATGTTTCATAATAATTTTTTTAAAATTAGACATTGATAAATCTTAACTCTAATGTAACTTTGAAATGAGCCTTGCATTTCCAAAAACTGATAAATATATGAGAATGTCCCTATGATGTTTTGAAAGATCACAGAATAATAAATTTAACTCTCAATCAAAGATCTTCAGGAAAATGAAAGGGACAAGTTAGAGACAGAGGAAACAAAAGGGACGAGAAAAATTTATCCAAAAACACTACCTCCCTGAGGTGGAAATACTTATGGCAGGAATTGGTTCATGTGCAGTCCTTGTGGTTGACCATACCAAAATTGTTGACTAGACAGTGGTAGCTATAGAAGTTTTACATACGAGGGGCTCGGGTATAGCAAGCTAGCTGGGAAATAGAGCAAGTTTTTCTCTTGCATATGTGTTTGCACCCAAGCTCACTCTTTTGACCAGATTGCTTACTTATTGGTGGTTATTCCTATGGCACTGCCACAGCAATGGAGAAATTCTGGTATGTAAAAATGCCTTTCATTGTTTCTAGTGCCTATGAATTATTCTGTATGAAATTCTTCCAATTTTTTTCAAAGTCTACCTTACTCTACAACTTCTACCCAAAAGCTGACACTAATTAAACTGGATTTATTGCTGAGTTGAAAGACTAGTCATTTCTCCCTAATCAGTTTCAAATATATTTGAAAAATAAAACCTTTTCTTTTTTTTTTTTTTCCTGCAGTCCAATGGAAGCAAGTGTGCAAAAAAACATGAAAGACATTACAGAATCACAGGATGTTCAAGTTGAAGCTTTTTCATTTTGCCAGCAAAAGATCCAAGGTTCAGCTAGGAGGCGATTTGCTTCAAGATCATCACACCTTACTTAATGCCACATTGGGATGGGGCCTTGGACAAACTCCCCTAGTGCTCTTCACCACATGAATGATGCCCATGGATAAGGCCACACACATATATATGGGTGGCTGGAGGAACTTCAGGCAAGGTTCCTCCATCCCCCATGTAGGCCTGTTCACAGCCTGAACATCTTTCATTGCAGAGAAGGCTTCTTAAAGGTTGCCTTGTTCAGGAATAAAGAATTACAAACCCAGTTCCCCTGGGAGGAGATGTGCCCGTAGCCATTAATAGTCAGCCCAGAACAAAGGATACTGACCTTGGGAAGGGCAGGGTCCAGTGAATAGGAAGTCTAAAGTGCTCACTTCAGGGCTTTCTTCAGAACGGCAAGAAGAGTTGTGGAACAGGAAGCTGTGACTGAATCCAAGAAAAACTGTCAACTTGACTATTATTTCGCCTGTGGCTGGCCCTGAAGGACTTTACTCTTATCTATTTAAAGCAAATTTCAGCAAGGGTAGCCCTTGTATTCACACATTCTAAAAATACGAGTTGAAATTAAAGTTTCAAACTACCAACATCCAGAATGATCCTCTCTCTTTAATATTACTGCCTGTCTCTATGACTACAGATAAACCTCCTGAACATAATGGATAACAATTCTTGAAACTCAATTAAATACATTTTCTTTAACATAATAAATTAGATCTAACGTTTCAAATTAAACAGTACCTGTATCTACTAAAGCTGAGTGACTTGGGAACGCAGATTATGGCTCTAGTTAACAACTGCATAGAATTTAGGCCAGAATTTATAAAGATAATAATAATAACCATCTCAGGAATTAAGCTTAGTAAACATGGGTTTGGGAAAACACACTGGCATTTCATTGGAATTGCTTAAGATCATAAAAAGCAATTCTTTCATTTAAAACAAGCAAACTATAAAAGCGAAATCTTCTTCAGAACAATATTTTGAGAACAAGAAGCCTTGCCAGTACTACGATTGAGAAACCAGAAATGTTGATTTTATTCATTTTACTACCTGTACTACTTAATCCTGAGGGATCATTCTGACAAAATTTTCATAGGGCAAAATTTCTGCATGTGGGTTCTGCTAGAACTTAAATAACTACTGGAAGGTTATCAGTATATCAAGGGAAACACTCAGCTAAATAAGAGGATACCTGCCATCACTCCCAGGTTAATAACACCATTCTACCATCCTTTCCTGGTATGATCATGGAATAACTAATTTTGTCTTAAGTCCTGTCTATACTAGATATATAAGCAGCCCACCAGCCAACAGACCTGGAGTTATGCTTTTTATTTTTATGTTACAAACCAAATTGAGAGATTATAGTTACCATTAATTGAGCCCTTGCTCTATGCTAAGCATGTAGTATATGCTTACATTATCTTAATTGACCAAGAAATCACTATCAGATGGCTATTATTATTATAATAATTATTACTGTAGAGATGGGGAAAGAGAGGGTTGGTGATATTTACTTGTACAAGCTAGTATGTAGCAGGGCCAGAACTAGAACACAGTCAGGGTAACTCTGAAATATTGGTCCCCAGCCACTATAGTGACTGCTTCTCATGCAGATGCCCATACATATTGCTTAAATGTAATGTGCTATGAAAATGCTCTCCACAGAATTTGTATTAAGAGCTTGTTAAATAAATACTCTTAATTCCATCAAGTTCATCTATTTTTAAATTAAAGGAATAAAACACAGAACTCCAAAGTTGTGCTCCAGAAAACCACATAGCAATGGCGACTCCAAAATGTTGGCATAGGTTCTTAAGTCCAATAAGAACATATAAAATTCACTGTGTTTGTAAAGCTAACTTCATTTGTATTCACTACTAACTGAAGAAAATTTCAATGATCATCACCATCTTTCCTGGCTTGGGTAATTTTATACTGAAAAAAAGGTGCCCATGCCATATTATGAATAAGAGAGCAAAAGTGGTCATTCAAATCAAATGCCTTTCAGTTGACTAATTTGCTCACCCTATTTGCAAATATTTAATGTGATAAATTGCTTTGAGTCCTGAATCAGTAACAAAAATGATACCATTTAGACAAGAGCTACTGTATGCTGATACTTTATACCTCATTATTTCATCCAAACAAACCCTAGGTAGAGAAGAGAAAACTGAGGGTTGGCATAGTTAACTGATGTGTCCAGGGACACACAATTAATAAACAGCAGAGGTGTGATTTGAACCCAAGCCCCCATCATTTTAATGTCATTCCATTTTCATGTCACCACACTGCCCCATGTGGTTTCATTATCTGTTTTATTTTTTCCACTCAATGAGTTGCTTTTTGTTTGAAACAACTCTTCTGTCCCTAGCCATCTTCATAAAATACATCTGTCAGAACTAGAAGCTCATAAGCATAAAAAGTAAAAATGTATTTTTGTAAAAATCTCTTTTTCTAAGCTAACTTATTCTCACCCATCACTTCTCAGCCTACAGCATACCTCCTCTGGGAATTCTTTCCTGATCCTTGAACAGAAGGACCCTGACACATGTTCCCATAGCTCCCGTGCAGTACCAGAATACATCACACTAGAATTAAGTGCTACTCTCTGTGAGAGTAGACCCTGAACATGGATTAGACCCCACTGTGTGCCCAGGCCTAGCACATACAATAATGTACAAAAATATTTATGAAATAAATGGATGAAATAATATGCTAAGCTTGTGGTACTGAAGTTCATTTGAATCTTGAAAGCTGTTTATTTGTTAATGCCAACCAGGAAAAATAATAGAACTGGTAAAAAGATTTAGTGCTATCTCGTAGTAGGATAGTAAGACATCTTTATGCAAAAAATAAATAAATAAGAAACAGAGCACATGGAATATGACCAAGAAAAAATAAAGTATTGGGCTCCCATATACAAAGAGAACATCGTCCATTCCTGGGGCAGCCTTAATGTTTCTGTTCACCACTATTAGAATACATCAATTCCAAAAGCAATATTGAAAACTAATTCCTTAATCATTTAAGGAAACTTGAGCACTCAGATATGAGACACATGCAGTCATCATTTATCTTTGCCTAATTAAATGGGATATTTTTCTGAACATTTGCAGCCACTAATTGGTCGGGGTAAAACGTGTGTGGTGGGCAGAGTACCTTATAACACATCTGCCTTCGGCAGTGTCAGTGCAAAAGGGAGAGAGTCATTAGAAGAAGCTTGGCTAATTTGTTTGCTTATCGCAAAACCGACTGTTTATTCCAAATAACTATAAAAAATTATAAATGCTCTTAAAATTTAACGTGACGTTCAGAGCTAAACTGGGACAAAGAAGTGATTTTTAAATCTTCACAAATCCTAGGAGAGGGGAGGTGGTAAGGATCCTATAGATGAGACAATAAAAGAATATTTATACCTACAGCTGAGAGTAGTGTGTGTGTCTCATTAAATAAAATGTCTTTTATCATCCTGGGTGACTGAAATTACTGACCCAGGGTACTAAAAGTGACGACAGAGAAGTCTACAATTAAAACCATGAACCGTGAATCACTAAAGATTTACTCAGACACAGGAATACATCCCTCTTCTTTTTAACTGAATAATCACATGAATGTTCACAGACATTCACCTGGGGGAAAAGAATCTGTTTTTCAGAAAGGAAAGAGAATAATAAGATACAATCTTGTTTCTCACTAGAATCTGCTCATTTTAACAATGTAGACCTACTGATAAAAAAAGAAAGATCTGGTATTAGTGACACCAGGTCAAAAGGAAAAGGAAAAGAAAAAGAAAGGTACAAAAGGAAATAAGCTAACTGATAGGGGATTTAAGAGAAGAAGAGCTGATTTCTCCCAGAGGTCACTGCAGACAACAGGCAAAGACCCCTCTTCCCACTCCATTCCATGACCCTGGGTCCCTGGAATAAGTGAGCAAATGGAGTCTACCACAAACGCCCCACCACTGGTTCCTAATGAGTTGCTTTTTTAATTTAAATCACATAATAGCATGGTTTGTTTGTTTTTTTAACGTTTTTATTGGAGTATGATTGCTTTACAATGGTGTGTTAGTTTCTGCTTTATAACAAAGTGAAACAGTTATACATATACATATATCCCCATACCTCTTCCTTCTTGCGTCTCCCTCCCTCCCACCCTTCCTATTCCACCCCTCTAGCTGCTCACAAAGCACCTAGCTGATCTCCCTGTGCGATGCGACTGCTTCCCACTAGCTATCTGTTTTACGTTTGGTAGTGTATATATGTCCATGCCGCTCTCTCACTTTGTCCCAGCTTACCCTTCCCCCTCCCTGTGTCCTCAAGTTCAGTCTCTAATAGGTCTGCATCTTTATTCCCATCTTGCTCCTAGGTTCTTCATGACTTTTTTTT
This sequence comes from Kogia breviceps, assembly GCF_026419965.1. Lineage (NCBI taxonomy): Eukaryota > Metazoa > Chordata > Mammalia > Artiodactyla > Physeteridae > Kogia > Kogia breviceps. Next base: position 74,856,624 of record NC_081317.1, read on the forward strand.
TTTTTTTTACATTGCATATATATATATATATATGTGTGTGTGTGTGTGTCAGCAAACGGTATTTGTTTTTCTCTTTCTGATTTACTTCACTCTGTATGACAGACTCTAGGTCCATCCACCTCCTACAAATAACTCAATTTCGTTTCTTTTTATGGCTAATATTCCATTGTATATATTTGCCATATCTTCTTTATCCATTCATCTGTCGATGGACAATTAGGTTGCTTCTATGTCCTGGCTATTGTAAATAGAGCTGCAGTGAACATTGTGGTACATGACTCTTTTTGAATTATGGTTTTCTCAGGGTATATGCCCAGTAGTGGGATTGCAGGGTCGTATGGTAGTTCTATTTGTAGTTTTTTAAGGAACCTCCATACTGTTCTCCATAGTGGCTGTATCAATTGACATTTCCACCAACAGTGTATGAGGGTTCACTTTTCTCCACACCCTCTCTAGAATTTAGTGTTTGTAGATTTTTTGATGATGGCCATTCTGACCAGTGTGAGATGATATCTCATTGTAGTATTGATTTGCATTTCTCTAACGATTAATGATGTTGAGCATTCTTTCATGGGTTTGTTGGCAATCTGTATATCTTCTTTGGAGAAATGTCTATTTAGCTCTTCTGCCCATTTTTGAATTGGGTTGTTTGTTTTGATATTGAGCTGCATGAGCTGCTTGTAAATTTTGAGGATTAATCCTTTGGCAGTTGCTTCATTTGCAAATATTTTCTCCCATTCTGAGGGTTGTCTTTTCATCTTTTTAATGGTTTCCTTTGCTGTTCAAAAGCTTTTAAGTTTCATTAGGTCCCATTTGGTTTTTTTTTTTGTTGTTTTTATTTCCATTTCTCTACGAGGTGGGTCAAAAAGGATCTTGCTGTGATTTATGTCAGAGTGTTCTGACTACATTTTCCTCTAAGAGTTTGATAGTGTCTGGCCTTACATTTAGGTCTTTAAATCCATTTTGAGTTTATTTTTGTGTATGGTGTTAGGGAATGTTCTAATTTCATTCTTTTACATGTAGCTGTCCAGTTTTCCCAGCACCACTTATTGAAGAGGCTGTCTTTTCTCCACTGTATATTCTTGCCTCCTTTATCAAAGATAAGGTGACCATATGTGCGTGGGTTTATCTCTGGGCTTTCTATCCTGTTCCATTGGTCTATATTTCTGTTTTTGTGCCAGTACCATATTGTCTTGATTACTGTAGCTTTGTAGTATAGTCTGAAGTCCAGGAGCCTGATTCCTCCAGCTCCGTTTTTCTTTCTTGAGAAATAGCATGGTTTTGAGTTTTGTTTTCCTACTAAGCAAACCCCAGACCCCATGTAGAGGCCATAGGAATATTTTTTCTATTTTCAATGTCCAGGTGACATATTGACCTTCATAGTATTTCTCTCATCCTGTAATGTTACTTTTCACTTCATTTCACTCAAGACATCACTTTAGAGTCTAAAATTCCCCTGATAAAAACATGAACTGGGGGGCTTCCCTGGTGGCGCAGTGGTTGAGAATCCGCCTGCCGATGCAGGAGACACGGGTTCGTGCCCTGGTCCGGGAAGATCCCATGTGCTGCGGAGCGGCTGGGCCCGTGAGCCATGGCCGCTGAGCCTGTGCGTCCGGAGCCTGTGCTCCACAACGGGAGAGGCCACAACAGTGAGAGGCCCGCATACCGCAAAAAAAAAAAAAAAAAAAAAAAAAAAAAAAAAAAAAAAAAACATGAACTGGGCTAGCTATACAGGTCGAATTGATAACAACCTAAGCATTATGATTTTAGGGATTCTTTGTGACTTAACAAAGAACTGTCTCTTGAAGAGCTAGTGGCATCTGCCATTTATTTAGTTAGGATCCCTCGTTGGTATGTGGGGGTGGGAAAAGATGCACCATGGTGTAAATAGGACATGAAGGATTTGGGTCCAAACAAGCCTGGATTCCCACCCATTTCCATGCACTTTCTAAGTGTGTGACTTTGAGCTCTTTCTAAGCCCAGTTTTTTTCAACTGTGGAAACAGGGATAATGTCCAACTTCATTCAACAAATATGCATGTAATACCTATTGTTCTAAATACGGGGAAATGGTGGCAAACAAAAGAAAGGTCATACTCTCATGGGACTACCATTTTACTTGATGTGACAGAATATTAACAAACATGATCAATATTGGATGTAACACCAATGTGATAAATGATATAAAACATAATGAAATAGAAAAGGGGGATAAAAGGTGCCATGCTACCTAAAATCTTTTGGAAGGTCTTTTGGAGGTTACACTGGAACTATAATGTGAATAAAATGAGGTGAAGGCTGTTAAAAGAGCTTTCCAAAGATTAACCATTATACAAATTTTTACAAATAAAGGAACTAGTACAGTCAACGCTTAGCACCTAGTAAGCACTCAAACACAGTAGGTGTCATAACAAAACTATAAGTTTATTTCTTTTCTGTTAAGGCCCATGTTATTAAAATACACAAGTGTTATTACTTGTACAAAAGTGCTCACAAGCTCCTTACCATGGACAGCTTTATCCTCTTACTGTTTCCTCGCAAAACAGGAGAAATGGAGTTAGAGAACCTAAAGGAATGACACTTTGTGATAGTACCAGGGAGAAGAGCAGGGAGGTGGATGGGGCTTGAGACACACACTGGCCAAGGAAGGGAAGGGCCATATTAGGCTCAGCAGCCCAGCAGACAGCCTGGAGTCTCATGGAACAAGCATGAAGAGAGGCTGAGGTGGTGTGGGGAGGGGAGAAGGAAATATGGGGTCCACACCTGAGCCCACCTATGTGACCAACTTGCTTAGGACTTGATCTTATAGAGCCACTGTAATTCTCTTTGTATTTTAAGGGCACACGGCCAGGTGCTGTCTTAAAATATTATCTCCAAGAGAGCATTCTCCTACTAATAATTTATTCCATAGGGCAGTGGGTCATGAGAAGAAGAGTTTCTTTCTAACGTAGATTACTCTCTAGTAGAAATAATTTGGCAGTGGTGAATCTGCACATTCAGAAATTTAAAAGATCATTACAAATTCAAATAGACTTCTTATAGATGAGATTCCACCAAATGAAAGAAGTGGAAGATTTTTATAAGGCGAATGAATCTATTTAATTGACTGTTTCAAAGTGCCAGGCAGACAGAGGGCATTAACTTGTATATGATGAATAGAATTAATAAGGGATTTCCTGCAGATTTTTTTTTTAGAACTGTCTTGTTCTAACAAGATGGATAAACAAAATAAAGTGATCATTAAAAAAACATTCAGTGCAATCTCAGAATCAAATTTTCTTCCTTAAAACAACAGTGTGAAAAATCTGGGGATATTAGCAATGCTTTACTGAAGGCTAAGGGCACAATTCGAAAAGGATGTATATAAACAATGGAAAGAGACTACTCACAGCAAAGCATTTTGGAACGTGTTGCATAATAACAGCTGACCCCTCTGGAGTGTTTGTCTCTGTTCGAGGTGCTGGGGATAAGGCCATTAATCCTCAGGAGAACTCAGTGATGAAGATTTTATTTTCATCTCCATTTGGAAGATAGGGAAATGGAGATTTTCTGAAGTTCAACAAGCTGTCTATGGTTTACACAATAAAAGTTTATCAGTATAACATTTTGTGACATTTTGATCAGAGACAGTCATGTAGCAGAAAAACAATAATAGGGGGAGAAAGAAGACCTGAGCTCTAGTTACAGTTTCACTACTCTCCCCCAGCCTGTTTTCTCAACCAAAAAGATCTAGTGCAGGTACAAACTCACCAAAACCATTAAATAAAAGGATAAAGGCAAAAGTGCTCTATAAACAGATGAGAACAGACATGAGGAATTAGCAATTTCTCCATGTTGCTAAGTTACTGGCAGAATACCCATGGGGAATTTGTCACCTCTCCTGGGGAATATGTGCTATTAGTGTCTGCCCAGGTCCTGGGCAAATGTTCAGTTACTCTTAGGATGGTCTGAGGTGGTTTTTTTGCCATCCTCCTAATAGATATGTTTCTCCTACTTTGAATGTCTTAAATAACTGGTCTTTCTACTTGCTGTCATTGTATCTTCCTCTGAGTGTGTGTGGGGGGGTGTCTGTGTGTGTGTTAGGTTAACTGACCAAAGAACTATCAGTAACCAGGGAGGGATCTGCAACCATTATAGAGAGGACCAAGATTTTAGATGTGCCACTGTGACCTTAAAATAATTTTCTTTGGTAAAATGTGATGAAGACTTCCAACAGCGCTATTCCCTCTGATTGTGATACAACTTTAGAAGCTGATTTAGACCTTCTGATTACTTGTTTGACAGCTACAGAGTTTATCCATTAGCTCAGGGGAGCTACTGCTACCTTGAAACTTTTACTGACAAACTGAGCATTAGAATAATCCTCAATCAGCTGGCCAAACTCCAGGTCTGAACTCCCATGTGAACCCTAGGGACAGCAAGGAAATTTTTATCCCAAAGTCTTATCCCAAGGCCTATAAGAAAATAGTTCCATCACTGGATTTTTTTTTGGTACCTAAGGAGTAAAGCAGTGCCCCAACCAGTAGATGGAAAGCCTTGACAACAAGGACCCTGTCTATCTTGTTTAATTGTGTTTGCCCAGTGGGGAGCAGAAGGCCTACATTTAGTGATGTGGTCTGGAAAATGTTTATTGAATTAATAAATGAATAGACCTGCAATAAAATGTGTATGTATATCTAGGGGAAGGGTCCTTTGCATCTACACTATACAGAGCTCCTGAAAGTGTATAAGTTGAGTCTAAAAAAAAAAAAAAAGAAAAAAAAAAGGAAAAAAGAGGAAAGAAAGCCAAGAAGTACTATAGTTACAGTCCCATATGTACTCTAGGGTAATTCATAAATAATACATGAATATTTTTATTATCTATGCCATGACTTTTTCCAATAAAGTTTAGAGACACAAATCATAGGAATTCCTACAACTCTCAGTTGTCCTAAATTCTGTGTGTCCTGGAGTTTCCTGCTTAATAGCATTAATCAAATCACATAATGTTGTAACCTACTACAATGGGAAGCATGAGTATTTACACTGCATATCGCAGACATGATGTGCATCTTTAGCAAAAGGTGCCACAAAATATACACATATGTGGCCCTGTGTACTTTAAACCACACTGTTGGTTTAACTGACTCACCTATTTTTTCTTCTTCTTTTCACGTTCACTTTCATTTTCTCTTTGAAAAGAATTTCAGTAGCTAAATTTGCTGGTTGATTTGTTACCTTGCTAGTTCATTGGCTATCTAGATAATGCCTGATTGCAGTAGTCACAGGAATACAATCTAATGGCAGCCAGATAATAAAAACCTATATAACCATATTTATAACCATATTCTCATGTAAATAAACGTTTTAAAACTTCATATTTGTAGACTTCAGGTAGTATTTACTAATCCACTATCCTTTAAAAAAGGGAAATAAGGTCAGACTAAAATTTTTTTACCCATTAATTCCTCAGATCTTAAAGCTAGAAGAAAATTTAAAGTTAAAAGAGGTTTAAGAATCACAAGTTCAACTAACTGAACCCATTTCATCATGAAGAAACCAGCTCACTACAACACAACAAAGTAAAATCATAGTTGGTCACCCCAAGAAGTGCTTTGGAAAAAGTAACACAGTATGAGGATTATAAGGTCCCATCTCCCACTTTCATACATGCTAAGTACAAGCTAAAGTGTTTTATTTCACGGAAGCCTTCTCTTATTTTAATGGAATCTCTAATTTTTTTAAGAAATTTCTTCCTTCCCCCACCAAAAAAACCCACTGAGCCTACAATACAACCTGCATAGACATATCAGTAAGTCTCTTTAACAATGTATAACAAAAAGTTGCAATAATTTCAAGCTAAGAGAAAAGAAGTCATAATTATCAAATTCTAAAGATGTTCGGTTTGGTAATACAGTACAAATAAACATCACATTTTTTAAAATAAAAAGGATTTTCATTTACTCAAATAGCAACTTTAAAAATTCCCATATACTTTATTATCTCATATACCTAGAGTATTGCTTTGGGAACATTCACAAATTCCTCACCAGGAACTGGAAAATGCACTACATGCAGCTGTTATAGGAATATCCATATACCTGTTTTTAGAGTCTTAACACTTTACCCTGTTGTAGGGATCCTCTGATTTTTCTTCCCAACAATGATGTTATTCTTCATTGTAGGCATTGTATACTTTAGGTCAAAATATATAATATGATACTAAATTTTGAGTCAAGATTTTAGATTACCTTTAAGATTTTTCTTACTATTGAAATGCTACTGCCTTATAAAAATTGTTAAACTATCCTTTGATACGTAGAAATATAAGATCATAACTCACCAATTACTGTTATTATTGCTCCTCTAAAGCATTTAATATAACTTTCAACACTCTGTCTTTTGGGGGCCAAAAGTTTCACTTAATTAGTAAAATTTAAATAGCACTTTAAATATGACATATTAATTTTAATCTATGTTTTTCTAAATGTCATAGCATTGAAATAAAGTTTCTTTCTGGTCCCTTATAAATTAAATTTCATTAGTACCCTAAGCAGAGCTCCAAATATCCACCAATTTCAATATCAGGCTAAAATGAGCTTAATCTTCCATTATTCTATATTAGTATTAAGGTTCTAAAACAACAAATCAAAATAGGTAATGCTTAGTATGTGGTATTATTTATAATACCTTTGTTGTATAATCGTCTCTAGCTTTAATATAATTGCATGGAATAATTTTAGTGATTTACTGTTATGACATGTTCTTTCACACCTAAATTTAGGCAATAAACAAAATGCTTTGGCTCTGGTTCATGAAAAGAATCAAATATTTTCTACATAATCCTTAACAAAACAACTAGATAAATACTAAAACAAGCAAGCTAGACAATTTGTAATAATGGACTTCTGTTGAATCCATTCAATTTTGCAGAATAAAATATTAAGTGAAAACAAAATATATGACAAGCAGAAATTCCCCCCAAAAAAACAGGTCAATAAAGAAATCACAACAGAAATTTTAAAATTGGTAAACTGAATAATAAAAATAGGACATATCAAAACATGTAGGATATAGAAAAAACCATGCTTACTGGGGATATAGTCTTAAACATATATTACCAAAATAGCTAAAAATCAATAAACTATCCATCTTAACTTAGAAAAAGAAATACAAATTAAATCCTTTAAAAAGGTAAAAGAAAAGAATAATGAAAATGAATGCAGAGAACACAGATGAATGAAATGAAGATAAACATATAAAAAGAGAAATTAACTTTGTTTTTCTGAAAGGTCTAATAAAATTTCTAGTAATGCTGATCAAAAGACAAAGAGGGAAAATACTAATTCTAATAACAGGAATTTTAAAAGGGATAATACTCTATACATTTAAAAAATAAGAGGCTATTATGATCTTTATGCCAATACACTTGAAAATATAAATAAAAGGACACATTTGTTTAAAAAAATCAAAACTTAGAGAAACTAAATGAAGACAGACAATATACTAGTGCTACATCTAGGGGGATATACTAGTGCTACATCTAGAGGAGGCTAGTGGGGGATTTCTGACTTGCTGATAATGGTGTTGATTGGGGTTATGGTTACCCAGATGTGTTCTTTGTGAATATTCAATCAGTTTCTACACCTATAATTTGTTGTTTGTTCACGTATATTATACTGCAATAAAACATTTCTTTAAAAAATTATGTAACTAGATACTTCCTGACAAGAGTGCCATCTCTTTCCCCAAACTCATAGATAGTAATTTCTAAGACTGAGTGGTGAGGGAGTGGGAGTTAGAGTAAAAAATCTGAATTAAACTAAATGAAATCTGGAAAAAATAAACTTTTATATCTCATTTTCATTTAGGATTATGGGAGATCAGACAAAATATAACAGAATTCTAAGGCCAACTCTTGCAACTTTGAGAAAACAGCTTTCCCCTCCAAGTGATTTACATGAAACTCCTTAATAGAGTAAGATTTAAAATCTACAACACTGTTTCATAATTATCAGTAAATGGCTACATAAGTAATTTTCCAAGAGTTCTATATTTGTAGCATGTTTTAAATGCTGTCTTAACTTTACTCATTTCTTGTCAGTATAGTAGGAATATACATGTACTATTCTACCTAAGTTGTTAGGATTAAATAGGAAAATGGATATAGAACTAGTAAAACAGTGCCTGCCACATAGTAAGGGCTCAATAATTGCTTGCTATTTTATCATCATCATTATCATCTTGATCATTAGAATCATAACTCATTTTTTCCATATTAAATGCATACATCCAGGTTCTAGTCATCAAAAATAGGTAATATGATTTACATTCAGTGCTATTCGAATTTAATGACATGCTAAGAAAACCGAAAATTTTGAAATTCTGTGTTTCTATTCACAAAGGCACAGTGAATCATGGATTGAAAATTTGTATATCTGCTTAATATTTAAGTTAAATTTGAAAGTGTGTCCTATTTTCAATGCTATTTATGAAATGTAATCTTCATCTATATCACTGCAATTAAGATTGTCTCAAAGAATGGAATTTAAAATTCAAAAGTCTATAAAAATTGCACAATACCTACCAATTATCATGTATCTACTATTTGCTATGAAAATGTTTCTCTGAGTACTACACAACGGAAAAATGGCTCAAAAATTAAGGAAATTACACAAATGCAAACAACTGATACATGACAGAAATGAGTTTCAAACCACTTTTTGGAGATGCCAAGTCACTTTTTTATTTCCACCCTGCTATACTGTCTCGTACAGATAAAATATTTAAATATAATAGCCATTTATTAGAAATTCCTATTAACCAAGGATATTTTGGTAACAGATTATTATAATAAACCTGAGATATATGGGCATTAAAACATTCCAATTATTCTTTAACCTCAGAGATGGAGTATTAACCACTATCCAAAGATAATCATTTGAGTCATTTGACAAGAAGGAAATAATCATATGGAGGTTCTCATCTAAGTGTCTTTAGACCAAATCTCAAGTTTAAGCTTAATATGAAATATTGGTTCCATTGAATTGCTCATCTTCAGTAGTCAAAATTTTGATGTGACCCTGACCAGAACCAGCTCATCATAAGGTAGATCTATAATAAATCACCATGCCCATTACTTTTCATCTTCTGTTAAAGTGTTTCTATTTTTGATACATTATCCTTCTATAAGTGGGGTTAGTTTATCTTTTTTATGTCAAGTTTTTATTGAAGTATAACATACATATAGAAAAGCATACATATATACTGAAAAGTATACAAATCATTAGAGTATAAGGTTTATTTTTAACTAAGTAAACACACCAACATAACCAATATTTATGTGAACAACACCTAGATATAAAAACAGAACATTACTAGTCTCCCATTGATTACTCTTGCCTGTTTGCATTGTATCGGACCATTTATATAACATTCACATACTATTTTGTATCTGGCTTCCTTCACTCAACATTTTGTTTGTGAGACACATCTACTGGGTTGGCCAAAAAGTGCCTTCAGTTTTTAAGTAAAAATAAAAGACACATTTTTCATTTTCACCAAGAACTTTATTGAACAACATATTCACCCTTTTGTTCCACTACCTTCTGCCATTTTTCAGGCAACTGCATAACTCCATCATCCCAAAACTTTTTACCTTTTTGAGCAAAGAACTGTTCCAGGTGCCTTTTACAGTCCTCCAGGGAATTGAAATTTTTTCCATTAAGAGAATTTTGTAAAGACCGAAATAAATGGAAATCCAAAGGTGCAATGTCTGGTGAGTATGGCGGATGAGTCAGAACTTCCCATCCAAGCTGTAACAGTTTTTGCCTGGTCATCAAAGAAACATGCGGTCCTGCGTTATCCTGATGGAAGATTATGCATTTTCTGTTGACTAATTCTGGACATTTTTTGTCGAGTGCTGCTTTTAGTTGGTCTAATTGGGAGCAGTACTTGTTGGAATTAATCGTTTGGTTTTCAGGAAAGACCTCATAATACAGGACTCCCTTTCAAACCCACCACATACACAACATCACCTTCTTTGGATGAAGACCGGCCTTTGGTGTGGTTGGTGGTGCTTCATTTTGCTTGCCCCACAATCTCTTCCATTCCACATTATTGTACAGTATCCACTTTTCATTGCCCGTCACAATTTTTAAAACGAAACATTTTCATTACATTTCAGTAGAGAATCACATGCAAAAATATGGTCAAGAAGGTTTTTTCGCTGAACTTATGTGGAACCCAAACATCAAAGCAATTAACATAACCAAGCTGGTGCAAATGATTTTCAACACTTAATTTGGATATTTTGAGTATGTCGGCTATCTCCCATGGTATAACGTTGATTGTTCTCAATTTGATGGCTGTCAACTTCAAATGGTCTACCCGACCGTGGAACATTGTCCAGTGAGAAATCTCCAGTACGAAACTTCACAAACCACTTTTGACATGTTCGATCAGTCACAGCACCTTCTCCATACACTGCACATATCTTTTCTTGTGTTTCAGTTGCATTTTTACCTTTCTTGAAATAATAAAGCATAATATGCTGAAAATGTTGCTTTTCTTCTTCCATCTTCAATATTAAAATGGCTACACAAAAATTCACCAATTTCAATGTCTTTTTTTAAATGCACGCTGATATGACAGCTGTCGCATACAATCTAACAAAATTATTTCGAATGAAATTAAAGACAACTAAGTGCTACTAGAGCCATCTTATGGAAAAAAAAACGAATAAACCTTTTGGCTAACCAATATGTTGTCCATGTAGCTGTAGCCCATTTTTTTCATTGCTATATAATATTCAACTGTATGAAATTACCACAATATATTTATCCATTCTATTATTAATGGACATTTGGATTTTCAAGTGACACTATTCAAAAAATAAAAAGCAAGCTTCACAGTGGGCGAACGTATTTGCCATACACATGTCTAAATGACTCATATCCAGAATATATGAATAACTCAAATCAAAAATAAAAAGATAACCTTATAGAACTACAAACAAAAGATTTGAAACACGTACTTCAAAAAATATGCGAATAGTCAATAAACATGTCAAAAGGACTTATAGTTTCACTAAGCATCAGGGTGATACAAATTAAAACATAATAAGGTACTACTATACACAGACTGAAATGGTTAAAGTGGAAAAAAACTGAAAATACCAAGTACTGGAAAGAAAATGGAACAATTAGAATTTAGGCACACTGCTGATACAACCACTTTGTAAACTGGTGTAACTACTTTAAAAAACTATTTAGCAAAAATGTTCATAGTAGCACCATCTGTAATATTCCTTATTTAATAATGCTACAGTTAGAGCCATCCAAGGCACTGAAAACCTTTGCCATAATTTTCTTGATTCGGGCAAAATGGAAATGCTATTCAGTCAAAGACTTATTGAATACCTAATAAGTCATAGACATTGTACCAGGTTCTGAGGATATAAGACTCCAACTTAGTTCTTCCCTCATATTTTCATGCTGAGATGCTTCCTCTTGCTGCCCTTTGGAACCTTTGGGGGATGTTTCTATGTTGTCACTATTCAAATTATCAAAATATTAGACTATAACTTTAACGATGCCCTTTTGAGTGAATATCTTCAAATACCATCTATGTAAAATTTTAACAAGTTGTTTGTTAAAAAATTCCCTTTGCTAGAACCTAAGTATGTCCATCTTTGCTTTAGATACTATTATAGCATTAGATATTACTGAATAATAATATACAGTGTGTACAACTATCGCTGAAACACAGTCAATGGTGTAATTTAGATATATCTTTGTTCTTAAAAGTCTAATGATAGTAAAATTAGAATTGCTATGTGATGTGTGAAGATATTAATATTAAAGGGGCAGGAATTTTAAGTAGCAAAAATAACTGTTGTCTTTTTTTTTTTTTTTTTTTTTTTTTTTTTTTTTTTTGTGGTACGCGGGCCTCTCACTGTTGTGGCCTCTCCCTTTGCAGAGCACAGGCTCCGGACGCGCAGCCTCAGCAGCCATGGCTCAGGGGCCCAGCCGCTCCACGGCATGTGGGATCTTCCCGGACTGGGGCACGAACCCATGTCTACTGCATCGGCAGGCGGACTCTCAACCACTGCACCACCAGGGAAGCCCTGTTGTCTTATTTTTTTAAATTCCATTTTAGGTACAGTATTGCATCACAGAAATTTACAACTACTTAGGGTGACTTAAAGGACAGGGAATTAAGAACATGTTTCTCTTTCTTTATCATACAATACTTAAATAATATTTTGACTTCTTAATTTTTTTTCAAAATGTTGGAGTTTTGTTTTTTAATCACTAAGCACATTGTTTAATTCTTTTCTTTTTTTATTGGAATAAAATTGCTTTACAATGTTATGTTAGTTTCTGCTGTGCAACGAAGTGAATCAGCTATGTGTATACCTATATCTCCTCCCTCTTGGACCTCCCTCCCACCCCACCCCACCATCCCACACATCTAGGTCACCACAGAGCACAAAGCTGAGCTCCCTGTGCTATACAGCAGGTTCCCACTAGTTATTTTACACATGGTAGTATATTTATGTCAAACCTAATCATCCCACCCTCCACTTCCCCACCTTGTCCACATGCCCATTCTCTGTCTACATCTCTATTCCTGCCCTGCAAATAGGTCCATCTGTACCATTTTTCTAGATTCCATATATATGTGTTAATATATGATATTCGTTTTTTCTCTTTCTGGCTTACTTCACTCTGTATGACAGACTCTAGGTCCATCCACATCTTTACAAATGATGCAATTTTGTTCCTTATTATGGCTGAGTAATATTACATTGTATATATGTGCCACATCTTCTTGATCTATTCATCTATCACTGGACATTTAAGTTGTCTCCATGTCCTGGCTATTGTAAATAGTGCTGCAATGAACGCTGGAGTACATGTGTCTTTTTGAATTATGGTTTTCTCAGGGCATATGCCCAGTAGTGGGACTGCTGGGTCATATGGTATTTCTATTTTTAGTTTAAGAAACCTCCATACTGTTCTCCATAGTGGCTGTATCAATTTAGATAAATGTAAAATATCAAGTGGCATATTTATAAGAATATAAATGATATAAATGCTTAATCATATCTTTATGACATGACAGAACAGATTTTCATTATTCAAGCAGGTCTTATGCAAATACAAAGAGCATTATTTGGAATAATATTTTAAATATTATCAATTTTTCTAAGACAAGATTAATTATTGCCCAGGTTTGTAAAAGCAATGCATTAATTTTCACTGCTTTCACAATCCTTCAACATAGTCAATTTATTAATATGTGTAGATTCAAGAAGTACAAATCTTGACTTAAAAGGTTAGTGTCCAGCACTCCCAAAATTAGAAGGGACTGTCATTTTTCCTCAATGTGCAGTGGTCTTCTTGGTTATTTGCCTAGGGAAATTCTTCTTTCTAGGAAAAGATAGGGTTATAAAATGTCATTGATGTTCTTTGTGCTTGATACAGTAAGTCCTTGGCCATTCTAATCCCAAAGGATAATGCATACAAGGCAGAAGAAGAATATATGAAATAGCACATAAACACTTTAAATCTTGTCCTATGTTATGAGAAATTATGCATGCTTGTGATTTTGTAATATTATCAACTAGAAGACAAAGAATCCAAACTCTCAGCACCACAATTAAGAACAGAAAAGTTCAAACTTTATTTCATCTTTTCAATCATTTCATTGCCTAAGGAGGGAGGCAGGTCATTTTGACCCTGAAGAAGCAGTAACCAACTTCAGTCCACAGGACTGAACCATGGATCAACCTCCCTAAAGCACCCCCTTCTAAGAAAGACAATTCTTCCCAGGGAAAGAACCTTCATCAGCAAAGAACTGAGAAACCAGTACTGTATGGCCAATATCTAGTTATTATTATTGAACATTCTATTACATTAAAAAAAGTGACTTTACTAAAAAAAAAAATCCATTCTTTCTGGGTTTTGTCTCTTGGATTTCTAAATCTTTCACTCACTACATCATACATAAAACCTACTTAGTAACTTAGGGCCTGACAGGGAGAATGAACTCCCCTGATCTTTGGCCAAGACGACTCTGAAGCACTCAACATCTCAACTCAGAACTGCTTAAAACTTACGAGGGAAGAAGTTATGCATCTTGCCCCTAGGTACGAGGGAATAGAAGATTAAAGAATGAAAAGCTGGAACTATCTTGTAACCCACTGGAAAGACATTACACACACAGGTTTAGATAAGCAGAGTCAGGTCAGTCCCCAAGTTGAAATAAGGACCAACCACGACTAAAGAAATAGAAGACATAATCACTGCCCTTAAGCCTCATGCATATGGAATGATACCAGATGACCTCAGACAGCATAAAATAGTGTTGCATTATGTGGTAGAGACTAGAACACTCAGCCATCAATAAACACTAGAGGATAGAAAAAACTTTTTAGAAGAATGAAAGTTGGAATTAAATCTTAAAGAGCTAGTAACAGTCAGATGGGGGAACAGGGAAGATGATCATCCCAGACATAAGGATGAATATTATCAAAACCACAGAGGTAGAAGAGAGCAGGTGAGTACATCCCCAAAGAAAACAGAGTAGGAAGAAATAGGAGTGCCGTAAGTATGGTCAAGTCAGAACCTGGACATTTCAATGACTCAGTAAGGCCCCATGTGTCATTTATTACTGTCAGTGATTAAGTGGGACTCCAGGCAACTGCCAAGTTCAAAGTTGAAAAAATATTTGTGGCTGAATTGAAAAATATATGGCACTAAAGTATTATTATTATTGAATGTTTAATATTTGTCAGCATAGAAGTGCTCAGGACAACATAATGATGTAGCCACTATTAACCACAACTTACAGGTAAGGAAACTGAGGCTCACACAAACAAGCAAATTCACTCTAACAAGCAAATTAAAATGTGAAAGTGGGTATGTCTATTTCAGAGCCCACACAATTCATTATGTTACATGGTTTTCTCTAATATTGGGATGGCTTTAGTTCTTGGACAGAGGGATGATTAAATATTCTAAGTTCCTCATCCTTCCTATTTGTCCCCAACACCTAGAAAAGAGACTGGGTTCAGTAAATGCTGAGTGATTCTACAGTTTTTGAGCACCTCCTCGCTACTTAGACCTGACCTCACAGTGCTGACAGATCCCACAGGAGAGAGGAGAAAATAAACAACCACAGTATTCTGTGATGCATACCACGGTTGACTGAATAAATGAATGGATGGATAAATAAATGCGTGCCCTTTAACACAATTAAGTATTTGAAACTGGTTTTGGTTAAGAACATTGCTTTAGTGTCTGACTTTATTTTGAATCCCACTTCTGTCATTTATTACCTACACAGCCTTGTGTAAGTAATTTCTCAAAACTCCAGTTTATTCATCCATATAATGAGGATCATAAGACCTAGGAGTTACAGGGTCCCTATTCAGGTTAAGTGAAGTCATGTATGTAAAGCACTCAGTGCAGTATCTGACATTGAGTAAGCACTCAATAAATTGCTGTCATTCTGGTGTTAGAAGTGGTGGTGTCCTGTGGTCTAAAGTCTAGACAGACCTGTGTTTCCGTGCCACTAGGCACAAGCACCAACAAGTTTGAACATGAACAAATGTCTACCTTTCTTACTGTTCATGAATGTATACAATTACCACATTGGTCAGTGAATTCAAGAAAACCAATTCATAGTTTCTATAGACTTGGAACTCGAAATACTTGTATAAGTTTACAAGAAGCTAAGTATGTATAACTCAGGGAGCCAATCTAAAGATTCAGTTATTAAACTGAGTCCTTGAAAGGAACTACTTGTTTCACCTAGGGGGAAATGAGTCATGGACTAGAAAAGTCAATGAGAATTTTAGTTAATTAAACTTTGGAAATGGTTGCTTCTCTAACCCTCCATAAAAACCTGACTGAGTGCTTAACTGATAAATAAAAGGACAGGCTCCACTTCATTTATAGGGTTTACTGTGCAGCAGCTGCATGTGAAAAACCTTTCCATTTATTTTCTTCTAAGTTCACATTTTACAGATAAGGAAACTGAGGCACTAATGTTAAAAATCCAAACCACTCTACTAGAAAATGGTAAAACCAAGATGTGAAATTGTGTTTTTGGTTTTTTTTACTCTAAGTACCGTGGTATTTACAATTGAATTTAAACAGTAAGAGAGGGGGAAAAATCCACACATGAGACTATATAAGGGCGAACTAATAGAAAATGCTTGCCTTGAATAGACTCAGCAAAAGCACCAGAGGAACCCTGAAATGAGCGATATCCTGATTTTTCTTGTTTGAAAATCTTAAAAAAAAAAAACCCACCTCAAAACAGTTGTAGAACTTTTATGTCTGTAAAGCCAAAGATTTTGCAGTTTATCCCATATTGCTTTTAATGTCCTTTAGTCTCTTGAATATACATTCTTCTTTCTCAATTAAATCTTTAGCTCTTTAAAGGCCAGAGCAATGTTTTATACTTCCTTTTTCACCTTTACTCAGAAATGACCATATGCATTTTATTTATCAATTCACTGAGAGTTGATATTACATATTGTCTCAAAGTAGAGAACAAACATGAAAATAGTGTCTGATAATCCTTTTCAGTTCTGCAGTACTGATCTTTAGAAAAGGGGACTTTTTTAGCTTACTCTGTATAAACTCCAAATAATATTGTATATTATATATGGATACTAGATAAATGACTATCAACAATGATGAAATAGAACTCATTTTAAAAAGACATTCGTCAATATTCTGTATTACTATTCAGTTTTGTTTTTAAAAAAACAGAGCATAAAAAGATTTCTCTAACATTTTACATCAGTATTTATAACACTATGAACCCAAACTACTCTATATACATGTATGTTATATGATATTTTTAAATCAAGCTAATTTTTATTCTTGACACTTTTAAATGTCTCACTTCTGGTAGTGCTGGATATCTTGTATTTGCCCCTCCAGATTCATTTTCCACCCTTCTTTTCCCTGTTCTGTGCCCTTGGCAATTGACCTTCAGAGACTATTTACTTCTATGCCTTCTGACTTCTGTTAGGATCAGCCGATGGGAAACACCAATGAGAGATTGAGAAGGGTGGAAAATGCGGTAGGGGTGTTTACTCTCAGCTCCTGCTCTGTTAGGCTGCTCCAAGTTAGTTATCTGTGTCCCTCTACAAAAGTGCAGCAGCTCCTCTCTCCAAGTTCTGGGATTGCCTTCTTGTCCTGGTTAGCCTGAATGCTTCCAGCTAGTACCAGCCCAGAGAATACTATCCCTTTTTACTCAACCCTGTTTACAGTTTCATAAATTTTGCATTTCCTCACTAATACAAACAAATCAATCTTACCAAGCAGGTCTCAAAAAATGATTACACAAGCATCTGCCCATGAAATGAAAACAAAATGTGTTCACCAAGTGTTTTAAACCATAGGCATAAAGCCAGTGTTTATTTCTATGGTTGAATCGATCCTTAACTAACACTATGTATATGAGTCCTTAATTATGCACACAACACACTAACTGCACAGTCTGTTTCCCTAGTGCTTACATTAGAGATTTCAAAATGCAGCAATAAGGAAAATTCGCCAAGAGCTCTTAGAAATCGAAGCATAAGAAGAACTTGAGTAGTAATTAGTCTTGAGCATTCTTTTATTCTATGAGTGCTGTAATAAATCCTGTCTTTCTGATACAATAGGAGTAAGGCTTTAATACATCATGCATTCTGGCTGTTGATTTATGTTAAGAAACGTAAGTTAAATAACTCTGTAGTTATTTTCACATTTGGAGGCACTGCTCTCTGAAATAAATGTTGAAATTTAAAAGTAAATACATTTGAAAAATCTGTACTCTTTGGGTTCTTTATCTCAGACATGCTGCCAAAGGAGTTATTTGTAAGTCAGTAACCCCTTTTGTAACACAAATATTCAAGAATGTTACTTTCTCAAATATTGGAACAAATGGAATTCCTTATTTTGACTATGTATTTTTTAGGGAAATAATAAAAGAAAAAATATTGATTTGGCAAGGCTTTTCTTCTAAAATAACCCAACAGGCTTTTAAAACAAAATTTCATGACCGTACATTTCCCCATTCACAGTGCTGTCGTCATGGAGACCAATCTCTGGCACATTTGATGGTGTAGACTACACATCTTTTTAGCCCGAAAATTCCGCTGTTGCCATGGAAACTGCCAGTCACTAGCCTTTCTATTCCTTGACTCCCATAGATACCACTGAATTTTCCGCTATGATTTTCTTAGGCTTTAGCAGTCTTAGGGCTTTCTGGCAATGCCAGAAAGAAAAACAAAAAAAAGAAAACAAACAAAGAAAAATAACTGTTGGCATCTTGTACCTAAATGTAACAATTTCAGTCATTGAATGCTGTGCAATGAACACAGTATGAGCAAGAATTCAATTTAAAACAATCCCAGGTGAGCCTTAAAACTGCTCAGGAGCTCTCAATATTGTTAAATAAAAGATTTATAATGTCATTTAAGAAGAATCAACAGTTATAAAAGGCATTAATTCTTCAGTTAATAAAAATCTCTCAAATAATGGAGAAGAAAAGTTAATATAATAGACTTTGAAGTCTAACCCCTTTGGCAAAATGTAACCCAGGAATTATAAAATTTTGTATCCCCTGAGATAATGGGGACACAGTTACCTCCCATTCCATTTCGAGAGTGAAACTAAACTCTTCCTTTGATAAAAGGAAAGACAAAGAAAATATCTAAAAACTTTAAGCAGCACACGACGGAGAGCCCTAAATTTGGATTATGGAAGTTTGTCCTTGAAGTCCCAGAGAATGGTTCCAGAATATAAGGAGGTAGAATATTATCTCCACATTTGTCTCCTCAGTATTCTCAAAATATCAATCTAGAAAAATCAATTTTTCTAAAAAAGAAGTTATTTCTTTAATAACTATTTAGGGAAAAAAACAACTTGAATGTATATGAAACATAGTACCCAACATGATCTATATGCATAGGTCTAAAGGTGGCAACCCAGAGGGTAAACTGGATTTATAGAGTTTATTAACTAGCCTGGCATATTCTTTATTTAAACTAGAAGCTTACATTTAAAAATCAGGAGTTGACACAAAGATTCAGATTTCCAGCTTCTCTTAAAATACTGGAATATCTGAAAACTCGGAGTCTGCACTTCTGCATGGCTACTATTCAGTTTGCCACAATCCCTGCCATTCCCAATCACTTTACAACCAAACTGTGATGCTCAAGTTAAATGACTAGCCCTATCTACAATAAAAACATACTAGTCACTACACTGACATTCAAAGATTATCTGTTACTTTTAACTAATTCTTAGAATATATAGGCATATAAATCAGTAAGAAATGGTGGTTGGTGGACTACCACCACTTGGAACTTACAAGGGAAAGCGTGGAACTAAGAATGACTAAGATTTCTGGGCTGGTGGGGATAAAGGGTAAGAGTGGTAGACTACTACCTAAAATAGAGAATACAGGAAGAGGATACATTCAGAGGGGCAGAGGTAGCAGAATTAATGAGCATAAATCTAGAATCATTGGCTTTATAGTACCTGTGCAATATCGAGGTTCAGATATATCAGATAGCCAATTGGATATTGGGAGTGTGTGTATATATAGCTAACCTTTATTAATTTTCATGCTGCTAGTAATGGTAATCCCTAGAAAATTATACTACATAATATTGTTCATTGTGATACTATCACTCAATATATACTTGGCCTGTAGCTTAAGCCATGGATAAGGACGCAGTTTATAAGAATAACTTAAATATTTTTAAACCTGGGAACTTACAGAATTTCTGAAGAAAATGACAATAGAAAATTTATAGAAAATTCTATAAATTCAGTTTGATCTTAGTTGACCATGTGGCTTGACTGACAGACATATACACAAAGTAAAAACATTTACTTTTCTAGTAAGAGCACCATTTCTCCAGTGGCACTGAGAGCACACAGCTGAATAACAATCAGAATACTGGAAAATGTACTTGTAGGCTGCTTTTCCCAGAGAGAGCATTTACTCAACTGATGGTTCCTACACTCATTAAGGTTACCTTACACATTAGAATGACTAGTGTTGGAGGAGGTCATCAAGAGGACTTGACTACTGGTTGACCCACGAGCTGGACTCTGGCAATCGAGGCTCCTCACCCCATCACTTGTCCTTGGGATATATATTCCTACTGTTCCCATGCTAGCAGCCATTTTGAGGACATAGCCTTGAAAGAATAAGGTGTTGTTGAGACCATCTGGGTTGAATATATGACTAAACTCAGTTAAGAAGCTTCCTAAACAGCTTCAGCAACCACTGAATTGTAGACCACCAGACACCAAAGAGCTGACAGTTGCCAAACATGATGCTAAACACGATTCTGAATTCTAAAGTCTTCATGGTCACATGAAATCAGATATTAGAACCTAATTTTTGATTGATAACAAATTATCTGTGGGGGATATCTATCAGGGAAGGACCCTGTGTGGGCAGATCCAAAGATAAGTAGAAGTGACAGGGTTCTAAATACCATCTTTATTTTTACCAATAACCATGGTATTTTACATCCATAAATTGAGTCTATGAAGAGGGTTCTTAAACTACAAGGAAATAGGATAGACTTTGAATCCCTATGAAAAGTAATGTTAGTGCCACAACTTTCCAAGTTAAATATTTGATAACTATATACATCACTTTTAGTATAGCTGGAAAAATAGGGAAAAGAAAAAGGTAGCATTCTTTAGAAACATTAATTTTTATTCTTTTCATTAAATATTACTTGTGTCTTATTAAAATATGTATAATTTTACAAAATATGAGAAGTGAAATAATTTAGATAAGGCATAACAATGCCTGACACATAGTAGTCAAGACTACCTACCCGTAGCTACTTCTACTATAAA
This sequence comes from Kogia breviceps, assembly GCF_026419965.1. NCBI lineage: Eukaryota > Metazoa > Chordata > Mammalia > Artiodactyla > Physeteridae > Kogia > Kogia breviceps. The sequence continues at coordinate 74,877,502 of NC_081317.1, forward strand.
AGTTTTCTAAAAACCAAAGCACCGTCTCCAGAGATAACCGCTACTAGCACTGAAATGCACATGCAGGCACACACAGATACAAACACATATAACTCTTCTCTCATTGGATAAAAATAAGATCATACTTTAGACACTATGTTGTAAAATGTTTTTCCACTCAATCCTACATTGTAAACATATTTTCCATATATATACATACATACACATATATATTCACCTATATTCTCCAAAAACTTTTCTATTGCCAAATAATATTTTTTGGACAGCTCCAGTTCTAAGAAGTTGAAGGATTCTTTTCCTTTCTTCAAAGAAGCCACAGAAATCAAGGGCTCATTAGTCAGAGATTTCTGTGCCACTGTCTGGAAGATTTTGGCAGCACCCATCTTATGTAGCTAGATGAGAAAAAGAAGATCCACCTTCTACATGAAGAACCAGGAGGTGAAAACTTTGCCTTTGGGCTTGTTTTTCCATACTTTTAATTTTTATAAGCTTACATAGAAACACACATAGGTACACAAAATTTAGAGGAATAAAAAAAGTCAAAGTGCATCATCGTTTTTCAAGAAAAGTATAAAATCTGGCTATTTAATTACGTCTGTCTGAGAGAATCAAATTAAGTCTGGGCTATGAGAAAGACTTAAAATAAAAATTGAACAAATGAGAAGGAAAGCTTGCCACAAATCCCTCACCACAAAATTTCTGAGATAAAACCTTAGAGTACATACATGGCACTTGCTATTATTACCTTGGCCTCATAATATGGGATGTGTGTAGGAAAGCCAATGGCAGTATGAAAAATCCCTTAAGGAACATGTAAGTCATTTGCCGCTGAAGCAGAAATTAATCCATGCTCCTGCCCGATCTACCTATTTCAGCCTAGAGAATAGCTGACACAGTATATTAGGGTCTACAGGCACATTTTACTAGCCCCTGAATTCTCTACATATACCAGTCAAGGGAGACTTTATCTTCAGGGCAAAGTCATTTAAAACTCAAGAACAATAAAAGAATTTTTGTCTTTAATTTCCCTAGTGTGGCTTCAGCTCCCCAGGAGAGATTACTCTTAACAGTTTGAGGAAATGCACATTTGCAGTCCAGAGCCCAGGGATCAACAGTCTACTGTTTTTCAAAGAAATCAAAATGAGGATTCTGGGGACTTGAACTGATGTGAATAGGTTTGGCCACTTGAAAAGTCTTATCATGCTGTAAGAACTATAGCAAAGCAACAGCTTCTTAGAGCAAAAAAAGAGAACAAAATGTTATGTGATAAAAATAAGAGATAATCTCAACCCTATATAAAATTCAAACAACCCATCTAGAAGACTTAACATTTTAGACAAGACAGCATTGACTATACACACACACACACACACACACACACACACACACACACACACACACACACAGAGATAGACATGTATACACACATACATACATTCATCTACGTTCTCCATGTGAGATGGATAAATAGATCTCACTGGCACATAGAAGAGAACAAGAGGTAAAATAATTAGGAGCCCATGTATTTAAAAGAAGAAAGGAAATGAGAGGGAGAAAGGAATGAGCATACTGGAGAAAGGAATGAGTGTACTATGTCGAGAGTATTAAGTTTCCCTTGTTTATGTGCATAACAAACAACTAAATAACTTTCTTCATCTCAATCAACAATTGAACTTGGCTGTTGTCCTCTGAGCAGCACTTATATTTCTAGGAGTTGTCTAAATTTCAGCTTCAGTCACTTGCATATCTTTAAATTCTGACCATTCTAAATGCAGAAGACAATCACTGGTTTGGCTAAAGACAGGACTCTCCTTTCTACCAGCTCCATAAATAAGAATCAGTAGTCCTCTTTTAGACACAGTTTAAGCTGGCGAATTACCTTGAGGTAACCACCAAACAGACTCTTCCTCCATGCTGATTGTACATGCACCACTTTAGATCTAGACATTCACTAATTAGATGTCAGTCAGTCATTGATTCTGCAAACATTCATTGAACCCTACCTTACTATGGACCAGGTACCATGCTTGGCCCTGTAGTGATGGTGGTAAATTAAACTGACATGGTCACTGTATTGGAGATTTAAATCTAGTGAAGGAGGAGATAATAAACACTGAAGTACATGGTTGCTTTTCACTGCAGTTGTGGTTACATGCTATGAGGGAGAAAGCACAGAGTCCTGGGAGAACTGTCCTCATGAGTATGGGAAAGACCATAGTTCGAGCAAAGATTAAAAGATAACCTCGAGTTGGCTAGAACAGAGGGAACAGCAGTATAATGAAGAGGTAAAAGGTGTTGAACACAAGGCCAGAGAGATTAGGCAGATCCAAATGAATAACATATGAATAAATAAAAAAGCAAACATTCCCCATAGCCTTGATGACTACAAATTACCCTCATTTATCATCAACATACTCCCTAAGACCATCCCTGCCTGAAGATCAAAAGGAAGGAAACCAACATGAGCATCTATTACACGCTAGGCACCATCCTTGGCCTCTTGATATATATTATCTTATTTGATCCTCCCAACAAACCTGTGAGGGGTATTATTACCATTATTTCTATTTTATACAGTAGAAAACTGAGGTTAAAAAGATGAAGTGACTTGTTCAGAACCAGAAATCAAGTTCAGATAACCGATTCTACAATAATACAAAAACAACTACATCTATCTACCTCTTTATTTCTTCAAGAAAAAAAATTTATACATAGGTAAAATACATAAAGTGATTCTCCTAAGATATTACCTTTTCTCAAAACTTTTCCCCTTATAAGTATAGGTTAATAATGGCTATTATTCATATACTTAGATTAAAATGACTTTTAAAAATTCTAATTCATGAATATAATGGTCAAGCTTTATTAAATGTTACTGGAATTTTTCCACATGAAGGATGCTAAATAAATGAACTTCTACTCATACAATTAAAAAATTCATTTTAGGAAGTTTCATAAGTTTGCAAATTTAAAAATCAAATTTGATTTTTCTTATGCTGAACTGTTTGAAATTGTTAATATTCAACATCTGGACCAACACAAATAACAATTTCATATGGTTCAACCTAATATTTGTTGCACTCATGCTGAATGTAAGGCATTCTTGTGGCATGAAGAACCTGTAAAATATTTTTAGCTCCTACATACCCGGTGCTGAAGATACTGGGTATAATAGGTAAACATCTTTGCAAATTTAACCATTAAATCCATAGACTTTTTAAAGCAGTACCTAATTTCCAACTGAAGGAGATAAAACAGTAAGTTCAGAGAAGGAAGAGAATTTAAAGATAGAAGTCACTTCCATGGGCTAGAGTGATTTGGAAAATCATTAAAGAAAAAATCAGTAGGATTTGAACAAGTTCACAGGGACTGCAAACTCAAATGCTGACAAGGGCCTTGGTGGGAACTAAAAGGAAAAGCCTTTTTAAAAAAATAGGACGAGAGAATTTAGGGGAACTGCGGTGAATGAGAGCATATATGACCCACATTCAGGCATTCAAATTTGATTCAAAAACATACATTGTACCTGCTAAATAAGACATATCTTCAGAAGTGAGTCAGGACCTGTAACTGATAGTCTGAACTTTGGTTATGGAGAAAATGGGAAAGAGCCTACTAACAGAAACACAAAGGCAAAGACATGAAGACAGGGAAATGAAGGCATTTGTCAGAGGAGAAAGTATAGGCCAATTTCGTTAGAACAAAGGGTGCACTTAAGGACATGAAAGGAATTAAGTTAACCAGAACGAAGGTTGAGCCAAGGTCTGGAAGGCCCTCAATGCAAGACTAAGTTTAAACTACAACTTGAATTTCCCCAAATGTGCCTTGGCTCAGTGTCAGTCTTTATTCTTATTCTCCCTGTTTCCAAGGCCTATTGCCCCATTTCTGCCTCATCTATATGCCATTCATTCTTTCAGTTCTGGCTTTAACAAGCCTTCCTTACTTCTCTCAGTCAGAGGGAAACATCATCACTCTCCTCTCAAATTCACTATAACTTTCTACCTCTCAAAATTTAGAGCACCTTCTATCTAGCATTATAGTTAACTATGGACATCTTGTTTTTCCTACTGAACAATTTCTTGAGTGACTGTATCTATATCACATTTGTACGCTATACAGCATGGAGAAAGGCATTTAAGACATGTTAGTTGAATAATTATTCACTTGAAAGCACTCTACCCTCTAGGAAATGGGAAAGCCATTAAGCGTTTTAGAGTACATGTGTAATGTGGTCAAAGTAATATTCTAGAATATGATTTGGTAGGAATATAGAATACAGAAAGGAAACCAATCTAGGACATAAATTATTATCCTGGATTAGGCCAGTAGTAGTCAGAATTAAAAGAAGGAAATGATTTGTTTTCTAGGAGGAATTAGGATACCATAGTTCTAAACGGCCAGTGAGATGAAGATGTCAAAGATTACCGGGCAGTTGAGTCTGGGGGTATTGAAATAATGTAGCACTAAGAAAAGGAGAGACAGATTCAAACCAAGGGAGTGAGATAAATGAATTAACTTTTAAATCTGTTAAAGGTTCTATGGCAATAAAACAGCCAAGGCGAAGCACAGAGTTAAGTTTGAGAACACCACTTTCTAGGTATTTCTATAGATACTGAATAGCATAATATGGGGTGAAATGCTCCACGTATTGAGAAAACAGTATCCATTTTCATTCTTGTGTCCCAGAATTTGGCCTAGGTTGAAAAGAATAAAACAGATGAGATTGTGATGGGGCAAGAAATGAAAAAGGAGATGCTGGTAAGTGCTACTTAAGGGTGCTTGTGGGGGAGAGTTGCAATAGCGCTTAACTTAAGGATGCAATATCAAACAGAAGGAATAAAAACACCTGAAGGAAAAGTGGGAAGTCACCAACAAAAATCTGGATACTTCCCAATTCTGCAGCAAATCAGCAGTGCTCAGAGAAAAAGCCTTATCTCTAGATTCTTTGGAAATGTGGACTTCAGTTCTTCCTACATTAATAACTTAGAGACTCTTCATATCCCTTCCAACACTACACAGCCAGTTCCATCAATAAACAGGTTCTGGTACAACGGCCTGGAATAAGCAAACTCTAGATGCCCTCAGCGTTCAGAACAGTTGGCAACAGCATACCACACAGCACACTCATGTCATTAAGTTCCACTGAGACCACCAAGTGATGGACATCTCAACAGTGGCATTCATTCTTCCCCTGACATTCCCCACATTTGAGAGAAAGTTTATGCTGAAAAATAGGAGTTTGTAATCCAAGATCTATATTTCCTTAAAGGATCCACAGAGAGTCTTCAGGTGGTCTAGAAATTTTATGAGTGTATACATATATGCCTTTTTTTGAGGGGAGGTTCACTGACTTCCTTAGGCTCTCAAAGGGATGTAGGATGCAAGCAATTAAGAACCACTGCTAAAAGATAAGGAAAAAAAAAAAATCAATGACACCTACTTGCCAGGATTCATTTAATATGAGAGGTTTCATAGACTTGATAATAGACAAAATGTACTACAACTGATTCAATCATTCATATCAAATATTATATTGATGCATAACAAATATGCTTATGAAGAATTCAATATATATGTAAAATACTTTCATCAGAACTTTAAGTGGAAAAAAAGCAGGAAACTACATTGTATGTATGAACTATAGAAAACATTTTGAGAAAATATCCCTCATTATTGAGGCTATAATTTTTAGTTTTTTCTTCCCCACAATGTTTGGTGTCCTCTAAATTTTCTTAAATAAGCATATATTGTTTTATCCTTTTTTTTTTTTTTTTTTTTTTTTTTTTGTGGTACACGGGCCTCTCACTGTTGTGGCCTCTCCCGTTGTGGAGCACAGGCTCCGGACACGCAGGCTCAGTGGCCATGGCTCACGGGCCCAGCCGCTCCGCAGCATGTGGGATCTTCCCGGATCAGGGCACGAACCCGTGTCCCCTGCATCGGCAGGCGGATTCTCAACCACTGCGCCACCAGGAAAGCCCTATCCTTTTTAGACTTAATCTGTATATGTATACATAATTTATAAAGATACATGGAGAGTACAGGCTTCCAGAATTAAATGTGAAGATATTTTCCCTGTGTAGGTATATCAGTAAGCCAAAAATGACCAGTCGCAAGTTTTTCTTGAGACTCACCAATTTCAGAAAATTATACTTTGTTGGTGCCTATGTTGTCCTCACACATCCCAGTCTTTTTAATTATGTATGATCTACCTATCTCACACATTATTTTCTCTAACCTACAAAAAGGTTTCTCCTGGATGACTGAAAATTCATTTTGAAATAACTTCAAGATAAAAATCCAACCTATCCTTTAAAAATACTCAAGTCTACACCTTCTAAAATATGTTACAGTGTGAATAAATAAACCTCTACTTCCTGTTACTTGACATCATAAACTCTGCCTGGGAAAGCCAAAATCAGGACCATCCATAAGAGGATGGCATGTTCCACAGTGGTTCCCAACCAAGGGCAGCACAGCACCCATGCAAGTGTTTTGGATCTGTGCAGGGTATTCTGATTACACTGTAACTGGAATACTGCTGTCATTTAGTACCCAAGGACCAGGGATGCTAAATATCCTGCAATGACCAGAGCAGTCCCTCATGATGAAGAGCCGTACTGCCAAAATGCCAACAGCACTTCTATTGAGAAACACTGAGCCTTTGTCTGTGTTCTTCCCATATGCTCTTATTCTCCTATGGGGCTCAAGTCCAAATCCATCTTCTCTACGAAACTTCCCCAAAACACTTCATCGCATCCTTTCTCTGTATCTCCATTTCTTGTACTCAGTTTGGTAGTTAATTATGTTTTTTTATATAAGGATTAACAACTTCATATATAAATGCTTTGCATTCTTCAACAGAACCTTGAGGTCCTGAGTGTGTGGTCACCTAGGAAAATTCTGAGTACTGTCATCTAGGAAATGCTAAGCTCTATGTCAACAAATCAGAATAGGTTATATAGAAAGAGATCAGATATTGCAAAAACTTCAGACTTTCTAGGGAGAGTTATTTTTAAAGAAACAAGCACATATTGAACTGAATTGTTAACCTTAACTTAGTATAACTGACAATAGCTGTGCTGTGCTCAGGCAATATTGGTACCACAGTAGATGATCAAACATTAACTATTTCCCTTTCTGATTTTTCTAGCTGCTAGAAAATTAATGAAAGCTTACTTCAACATTTGGATTAGACATCTTGACCAAGGTCTTAAACTCTAGGTTAGTTCATTCTTTATGATTATGATCAAAAGAACTTATTAGGTTCATGTGCTGGGCAAGCTTCATACCAATTAAAATTGACCTAAGGTTTTTTAGTAGGGGGTCAAGGAGAGAGAGCCTTGAAGCAAAAGATGGGAACAAAGAAGAAATTGCATGCTTTGGAAAAGACACTGCTGGAGGGAAAAGTAATGCCGCTCTCTAACCAGTAAAGATTTAGTGGGAGGAATGGAATTACAGAATTAATGTAAATTTTTAGAAGCTGACAGTCTGAAAGCAGGGGGAACAATTTCCACTGGGTGTGAATTTGGGGAATGAACAAGGGTAAGAGTGGGAACCAAAAAAAAAAAAATCAAGTGAAGAAAATGTTCAGGAAAACCACCTAGAAAAGTTAAATGGAAAAAAAATGAAAATAGGAAAAGTTAACAAAAGTAAGAGGATTACATTGAAGAAGAGTTTGGTAATTTGGTCTTAATTCCATGACCAGTGGAAAACAACTCCTAGAGCCATAAAATGAATTCAAGCAGGCTGGTAATAGAAATAACTTTGCAAATTGTTTTCTGCTCTGGCTCATGATATTTAGAATTTATCACAGACTATTTAGCAGATATACTTTTCCTATATTTAACTTTATAAATTGTTTTTAAGAACTATTGTTTAAAAAGATACTCTTGATGTACACGTTTATATATCAGTAATGATTATGGTTATCAAAGCAGTTTTATCTAACTTTTAACAGTCCAGAGAGTGACACAGTTTGGCCTTAAACAGCTGTAAAACAATTATAATTTACAGAAACTTTGATTTAGTTTTCATTAAAAGCTATAGGTTTGTTGCTACGGAACAGAATATTTTAAAGTCAGAGGGCCAGTTTTATATGTGAGTCATCCTATTATGCCCTTATACTTGGGAAATTCCAATAATAGGAATATCAGCTCAGAAGATAGATGTTTAAGAACCATGTCTAGGAAAATTAAAATCAATCTTTGGAATAAAATCTTTCTGTAAGAAAAAGAATACAACATATACAGTTGAATAAAAATATACAGAAGCTTTGTTTTGCCAATGTTTGTATCTAATTATGTTAATTAGGCAGGAAAAATAGTCTCATATCACAAATAAAATAGAAGCTGTGTCTCCAATGTAGAAAATTCAATAACATTCATGTAGTACAATAAGATATTTCTAAATAAAATAGTACCGTTGGTAACCAGGATAAAACCATGCCCGTCCAACGATGACATGTGTCTCAATTTAGAGAAGGACCACTTCTGAAGCTACTATTATTTCCTTTATAGCCATAACAGTATAGCCTTTATCTGGAGGGTATTGACCAGGGATAATAGGTTTTGTTTATAAAGCATATATTTTCTAATACTATTCTACTGTCTGTTTTTTAAGACATTTAAGTATAACCACTCTTCTATTTTTGCTTTCCTTTTTACTCTCAAGTATAGTCTTTCTGAATCAAATAATCTTATAAACCATATCTTAATAACTGTGATTCCTGATACCCTAACGTCTGTTGATTATTACATACAACATCACAATGAATGTTTGTTAGATTAAACCTAAAAAATGCAAACTTCACAGAGGAAGAGTTGGGGCTTACCCTCTGTCCCCCATAGTTCTCTGATACCTTTTTTCAGAAGCACAAGGAATGACAAAGAGTTAAATCCCTGTCCAGGGGCTTTCCTGGTGGCGCAGTGGTTAAGAATCCACCTGCCAACGCAGGGGACACAGGTTCAAGCCCTGATCCAGGAAGATCCCACATGCCGTGGAACAACTAAGGTCATGCGCCACAACTACAGAGCCTGCGCCCTAGAGCCCGTAAGCCACAACTACTGAACCCATGTGCCACAACTACTGAAGCCGGCGCACCTAGAGCCCATGCTCCACAACAAGAGAAGCCACTGCAATGAGAAGCTTGCACACTGCAACAAAAGAGTAGCACCCGCTCGCCGCACCTAGCAAAAGCCCGTGCACAGCAACGAAGACCCAACAAGCCAAAATTAAATAAATAAAATAAATAAATTTTAAAAATCTTAAATCAGAGGACTCTGAAATGAAATTGTGGACGAGGATTATGCAATTTGAAATGCACTGACCTTAACTCATGAGTCTAATATTACAATGCATTTTCAGAACTCATTTTTACATTGTAAAGAAAAAGACTAAAAAGGTGGGGAACCTATATGATACACTCCAGAATATTGAGTCCATCAAACCTCATCAACTCCACATTAGAAATTCTTTAAATTGGCAAAAATTGCTTTCAAATGTAGTCTGGACATTGCCTGATAAATAGAATGGATTCTTTACTAAGACAAACTCCCATCCAAACAGGTTAGATTTTCAATCAAAACATGGATGCTCCCAGCAACTTTATCCAGTTTATCCAACATAGATTCTGCCCATTTATTTACTCAGCAACCATGTATGAAGTGCATCGCCTGTGTCAGGCACTGGCATAGGACTGCTGAGTTGACCAACACCGGTCTGTGTCGCGATAAGCTTCATGATACATCTATTTAATTACACTTGATACTCTCATATAGTATTAATTTTTCTTTACAAGTTCAAGGATCTCTCCTTTGAAAAGGTTTTCTTTAGGCCAGAGTACTGTTGAGGGAAAAGCTTTAGAATAACAATAAAAAGGCACGTTCTGGTCCCAGCTGCATCTGTTAGCCCATTACCCTGAGCAAGCAGTTTAGCTTTTTAGTCTCTCTTCATATATAAAATAAGGCTCATACATGGCCCTATTCTCCAAGGTTGTTACAATGAGTAAATAAGGTGCTATGTGTACAGATCTTTGACTTAAGATGGGGTTACATCCCAATAAACTCATCATAAATTGAAAATAAAGTCAAAAAAACATTTAATACACTTACCTACTGAACATCACACCTTAGCCTGGCCTACCTTAAAGGCACTCAGAACACTTAAATTAGGCTACAGTTGGGCAAAAATCATCCAACACAAAGCTCATTTTATAATAAACTGTTGACTATCAAAAGTAATCTAGTGAATACTATACTGAAAGGGAAAAACTGAATTTTTTTTTTTTTTACAGTAATGAATCTTTATTTATTTATTTATTTTTGGCTATGTTGGGTCTTTGTTGCTGTGCACAGGCTTCTCATTGCAGTGGCTTCTCTTGTGGCGCATGGGCTCTAGGTGTGCAGGCTTCAGTAGTTGTGGCGCACAGGCTCAGTAGTTGTGGCATGCGGGCTTAGTTGCTCTGTGGCATGTGGGATCTTCCAGGACCAGGGATCGAACCCGTGTTCCTGCACTGACAGGCGGATTCTTAACCACTGGGCCACCAGGGAAGTCCCTGAATGGTTCTAAATATCAGTTGTTGACCTCATGATAGCATTGGCTAACTGGAGGCTGCATTGTACCTCAGATTGCTAGCCTGAAAAAAAGATCGAAATCCAAAATCTGAAGTACGGTTTCTACTGAACGCGTATCACTTTCTCACTACAGTAAAGTCAAAAAATTGTAAGCCAAACCATCATAAGCCAGGGACCGTCTGTACTTTGAGTCTGTAAATCACTATACAAATGTAAAGTGAGAAATGTGAGGAATGCCCTCATAAAAGAAAGGCCACATGGCATGAACAGGCAACTGATAATATAATCCATAAATGTTAGGAAACTGTTCAATTTCATAAATAAGAGAAATGAAGGCTTTAAAATTCTCCTTTTATTCATTAAACAGAAAGAGAACAATCTCAAAAGTGACAATACTTATCAAGGGCATTAACAATACCCATAATTTGCCTTTAAATAGAAGAATTTTGGCCATATGCTTTGCCTCAATTCTAAAACAATAATATTTACCGTTTAAGAAAACCCAAATATGTACAGAAACATCTGTGTTCAAGAAGCTTCATAGCAGCAATTTTGCAACAACCTAAATGCACAAAAACAGGGGATGTTAAAATAATATAGTACAATTGTAAGAAGGAATATGATGAAGCCATTAACCATCAGGACTTCGAAGACTATTTAATGTGGAAATAAGCAGAGGGGATTTGTCCTTGTCAACACGCAGCACACAGTTGAGAATTTTCAAAGCACTGGAAGCTGAGTGCAGAGTAAACAGACAAACTCCCTGCTTCAAGGAGCTTAGAGTCTAAGTGGAAATAACTAGATAAATTGTAGATTTCATATGGTCACAGTGATTGTAGTTATGTTATATATTACACGTATTCACATAAAGACTACAAGGAAATCTAAAGTGAGAACAATGTTATCTTCAGATAATTAGAAAACAGGTGTTAATTTTACTCCTATACTTTATTTGCCAGATGTCTTAACAAGGAAAAAGACAAACTTTATAAAAATACATTCAAAGAAGGGGTTTCTAATTTTCATTTTAAAAAAAGATCACATATTCATTAAGAATCAATGATATAGCCACTAACCTCTGCTTTCAAGGAACTTAGAGTTCCATTTAATTGAAACAAATGGACATAGAGTAGGATAAAGATGAGAAAAGGATATCAGAGTAGGCTGGGGTAGTTAGGGGATGTAGGGAACTGGAGGGGTTCAGAGGGCACCCAGGATTCATACGAGCAGACAGAGAAAAGGCAAGCAGATGGGGGATATGGCTTTGGCAGGCCTAGGGGGCAGCAAACAATTCACCTGTTGGGAATAGTGGGGATTTTTTTAAAAAATAACTTTATTTATTATATCTTCTACATATAAATATTGTAGTATTTAAGGTATATAACAATGTTTTGATATATGCATACATTGTGCAAAGATCACAATCAAGCTAAATAACTTATTACCTCTACATAATTAGTTACAACTGTGTGTGTGTGTGTTCCAGTATACAATACAGTACTGTTGACTATTTTCACCATACTGTACACTAGATCTCCAGAACTCATTCCTCTTGTATAACTTTGTACCTTCTTTTCTCCTTTCCCCGCCAGCCCTGGCAACTACCATTCTACCCTCTACTTCTATGAGTTGGACAAGAGATATCTGCACTCCATGTTCACTGCAGCATTATTCACAATAGCTGAGATATAAAAATAGTGCTTTAAATGAGATGAAAGAGAAAATTGAGGGTTGGACAGACAGGATGGAGCTAGATTTTAGCAGTCTTAAGAGCAGATTTGAAGAGTTTGCTCTTGATGATGTGCATAGCAAGGATTCATTGAATATTCTGGAACAGATAATGATATCCTGAAAGTAGAAGTAATACACAGGGTGGTTAAAGAGTAATCAGAGAAAGGAAAATGAGCTGTAAGGCTGAAGTGCTAAAAGAGAAAAACTTGAGTGATGACAACTATATTGGGGAGGAAGGCAAAGCCCCTTTTTGTCATTTCAAAACAGTCTTTGAGGGCTTCCCTGGTGGCGCAGTGGTTGAGAGCCCGCCTGCCGATGCGGGAGACGCAGGTTCGAGCCCCGGTCCGGGAGGATCCCACTTGCCGCAGAGCGGCTGGGCCCGTGAGCCATGGCCGCTGAGCCTGCGCTCCGGAGCCTGTGCTCGGCAACGGGAGAGGCCACAACAGTGAGAGGCCCGCATACCGCAAAAAAAAAAACAAAAAAAAAAACAGTCTTTGAAAAGATTGACACAGCCTAAGATTCCTTAGGCTAAGTCAAAATAAAGCTTAGACTCAAATCTGACCACAGACAATTGAATAACTGAAGAATTATTTCAAGTAAATGATTTATCCAGCTGAACAGCCGTTAGGAAGAGGCAAAAATCAAAATTTCAAGTTAATATTATCTCCTCAGATCACTCTCATGGGTTACTAGGAGAAAGAGTTCTAAAAGGGCACAGCATTCATGATCAATATGTAAGCAATAAAGTTATGGCTAGCCTACACACCAGAATTGTTTCTGCCACCTTTTAGCCAGCAAGGTTGAAATGGAGAAATGAACACTCAAACAAATTGTCATCAACTGCTTATCACAAATTATAATCAGCATGCAAGTCTACATAGCCTGGCATTTTGCTGCTTACATACGCCAAAATAAATTTAAATCCAAAGCTATTTTAGATATTGGATTCATTTTTATTGTCAAGATAACTTAATGAAAATTTGAAAAGATGCCACAAAACCTTGCTGCTTCAGTAGTCAACAATAAGGAATGTACACAATCTCCTGAAACTGGAGAAGAGATGATAGAAAATTATCAAATTTAAGATATCTGGTTTGCCATCTTCTCCAGATAATTCTTCTTTGATAATTTTGGTAACCCCTATCTTTAACCTCCTCCCTACTCAGCTATGTTGAAGATGCCCTAAGGGCTTGTATGGATGTATCAAAGGTCCATGGTATTTCTTCTACCTGCTTCAATAATTTTATAGGACAGGTACTTCCAAAGCATACAATCAACACTCCCTTTCCAAATTTTTCCCCATCATTAAATTTAAAATTGCACTTAACTGAATCATCCCATTACTAAGAAATGAACAAACAGTTTTTATTAAACTGTTTCACTTCAATGGCCTCTGAAAGTTGTACTCTTTTATAGGGAAAATACTTTAAAGCAAACAGAAAGGAGTGGTATATGCCGATTTCATGTTATCTATGAGACAGAGAGGCCACACCTTTTTCAAGTATGAGCCATGCTGACTTGGCCTCAATTTGAACCTTCCACTCATCTTATCAGGTTAGGCCAGATTTTGTAAAGAGCAAATGAATCACAAAGTCAGTGCACAGCATCTTGTTAATGAGATTCATCCATTTCCACAAGACACATTAATGAGACTTCTCTGCCCTTGGAAAGGTATAAAAAGCCAGAAAAGACAAGATGCAATCCCTGCTCTCACATTTCTCAATCTTATGAGAGACAAAGAGACAAATAATTTCCTGAGGGTAAAGAATGCTTGGTTACAGGTAGCATGAGTGGGTAAAGGCTCATCTAGAAGAGCACCCACCTCAGACTGGGAGCTTCCAGAGAACTTTCCAGAAAGGGGGTTGGCAAACTATGCCTGCAAGTAAAACCAGCTCACTTGTTTTTGTGAGAAAGATTTATTGGAACATAGCCTCAATTATTCCTTCGATTACTGTCATGGCTGCTTTCATGGAACAACGGCAGCATTAAGTAATTGCTATGGATACCACATACCACACCCTAAAATAGGCCCTGTCTGGCCCTTTGCAAAAAACAAAAACAAAAAAAACTTGCCAACTCTTGTTCTAGAGAAAGAGGCAATGGAGGATTTGGAGATAAGATTTGGCCATCCTGGAAGGGAATCACGTGCAAAGATAGCAGTGACCAAAAAATTGGTTGTTTCAAAGGAAACTGTTTGTGGCTCAGAGTAACTAGAACACAGAGTATGCTTGGGGAGTGGGGAGGAATGTGGCTAGAGGGATAACCATGGACCAGATTACAAAGCACTTCATGCGTAGGTAGCTGAAAAAGATAATAATGACTACCATTTTTTAGTGTTTGCTTTTTGCCAGGTACTACTCTACTAATCCTTTCACATTCATTACCTCATTTAAGTTTCACAACAGTCCTGTGAAGTAAAACTATAACCTTCATTTGATAAGTGAGAAAATGGATGCAGAGAGAATGGAAGTGAGGTTACATAGCTAATGAATGACAGAGGAGAGGTCTGAACCCAGGCGGTATAACTCCTATGCTCTATACCACTAAGTAAGGAAGTAAGGCAAGTATGAAGCAGTTATCACCACAAAGTCTTCGGGAGATGCCATCCAAAGAGGTAGGACTTACGGAACCCTACAGACTTCTATCGGATAAAGGACATGTGCATTTTCCTTATGAGAATTAGGAACCCACCCGAATAAGACTTAAAGGAATTTAGAGGATGTCAACAAGTTGGTGCTTCCTAATGACCAATTGGGAATATTTCTCCTTTCAAAATCCTGAAAATGCAGGGTATATGAAATTCTGACATAGAGAAGGAGAGTAAGCTTATGAAAAGAGCAGAGTTTTAGAATCAGAAATGTCCAGTTTTTGTTCAACTAGTAAACTTCTTATAAGTTCAATTACACAGAAAACTATATATCAGAGTTTCAGCATCCTCATATATAAAATTAGGACCATAATATACACATCCCAGGGTGACTGTGAGGATCATAGAAACATCTAAGTGTGCAGCACCATGCCTAACACAAAGTAGTAGCTCAATAATGCTAGTTTTTGTTTTTGAATTTTTAAGGATAAAAGAGTGTCCAACACATAAGAAATAAACAGGTGTTCAATGATTCTGTTACATTAATAGACTTTCATTAGGAAATAAATTTAGCTAATATCAACCTTAATCAGATGCATTCCACTTGAACAGTGTAGGATAACATGGGAATATTCTGAATTTGAAATTATTCCAGCTGCCTTTCTCTTACCCATCTTTCATCACTCCCTTTCCTACAATTCAATTACTCACCAATTTCTTTCAAAGCTACCTTATGAAATCTTAAATCTCTCCTCCCTTTCTTGTCCTTATGTCAGGTAGATCCTGGTCATCTCTTGACTGGACTGGTGCTATCTGAAGGCTTTAGCTGTGTCAGTCTCTTCCTCTCCTCCAGCCTGTTCTCGAAACTGACCAATGGGGGTCTTAAAATGATGCCACTGGTCACCTTAGAACTTCCAATGGCTCCGCGTTGTATGCAGACTGAATTCTGAACATTTTCACACAACCCCCAAGATGCATCCTTACCTGGCTCCCATCTAACTACCCTGCCTCAATTTCTGCCACCTCCCCACAAAACAGATTCATCGGCCCTTGTCTTGCTCAACACCTAGAAAATCTTTCTAGGCCTAAACAAATATCTCTGTGCTTTGTAAGGCCCTCCAACTTATCCAGGCAGCATTGGTACATGACCCTTCCAGCTCTTACAGTACTTTGTACATACCTACATGTTGGTATTCCTGTATTGTACTATAATTAACATGCATGGGTCACACCTAAACTGTGGGTACCTCTAAACTGGAGGTTTCTTTTCATTTGACTTCATATCCTCCACACTTGGTATATTTATCTAATTACTAGTAAATATCTGTCGACTGGCAAATGTAGTGATAACTACTCCTTGTCTTACTGTCTCCATAGATTCTACCATCATATAAAAACAACTTCATTCTGAGTCTATTAGAATTTAGTACTTCTTTACCATATGTATGGCCCTGTCCTGTGCCCAGTGGAATATACAAAGTCAAAAAGAAATAGGATCTTTCCTCCTGTGCTAAATTCTAGGAATTTAGGAAAGGGCACAAATGATCATTAGACATTGGGTTTAGATTAGGTAGAGACACAAACCAGCTGCCCACATCCTTCTAATTCCCAGAGGTAGTTCAACAGTAGTAGATAATTGGTAGGTTTTCTTTCCATGTAAACAAGATCTTATCCTGAAACTTCGACCATAAACATGGATTTTTTCCTGCTTGTCAATGTTATACAAATAGATGTGTCTTTTCCTTTTGGAAAATGAGAGGAGGACAAAAGTAAGCTTAAACCACTCTAACCACCATAAGTTCAGAGAGTTCTGTTGGAAAAATTTTGTTTGCTTTGTACATATTGAGATCTAATTATAATTGCTTTATAACAAAAATGTCATTTTATGCATTTCATCTCCTCCTGATGATTCCTTTTTTCACAGTGCTATGCAAAATTATCAACTCTATTTGTCTTTATTCTCTGTACCAGGCATGCTTCAAAGAACAGTAATTAATAGTTGGCAGATGACAACTAATACATATTCAAGATGAAAATATATTTTAAAGGATGCCAAAGGCTAAGAAAACATGTCTGTACCTAGTCTTTGTTGCCTCACACCTATGCTTCATTGCCTCACACCTAAGTGCATAAATACTCAAAAGGTAACAGAGTAAAACAAGAAAAATAAAGACTTCCATTACTGAATACAGTGTCATTATTTTAAAACAATAAGAAGTTGGTAAATAACTCCCTTTATAAAAAAGATCCAACCTTGTCTATTTTGTTTACTGTAGTATTCCTAGCACCTAGCACAATGCCTGGGATATAGGCAGTGCTTACTATTTGTTGAATTAAAGAGATGAATGTAGAGCATGGAAGAAGGCACACAATATGGCCTCTGTCTACAGAGATATAGTTTGTAGAAAAAAAAAATGTTAGTAAAAGTAGATCAAAATTTTCCTCAAGGAATAAGAGGACATTCAGATATATTAGAAAGGGGTAACTCCAAGGGAAGAAAACATCAGAGAATTAACTTAAACATTTCCAACATCAGCATTTAGCTAGAGCCTGCCTTCCTAAATAAGAAAACCATTTACATCAATTTACCAAGAGAAAAAGACAACACACACCACACATAAATACACATACACAGGAAGCAAAAATTAGTTCTGTTTTGTTTTGACATAGAGAAAATGGAAATTCTGTCCATGGAAAAAATGTAGCTGAAACTTCTCCAGATATTTAGAGTGACCTGAAATCAACCCAACCCAAATGTGTTTTGTTCCACCGTCTTTGTTACAGTCATGTCATTTGTGTCACTGCCTTTATGAACCATAACAAACAGTTTCCATTGGATTAGGGGACTTTGTTTCGAGGTATTAAGTCCTCTTTAAAAATGGAAATAATGGTATTGATTGAGGGATCAAGGACTGAACTCAAAGACAACAAAGTGGTCTGGAGTTTCAGAACTCAGGCTTTAGGGCTGCAGGTTTAGAGTAATGATTAGGTTTGATGTGGGGAATCTGAGAGCCAGTTTGGAAGTTGCAAATAAGCTCTAATCCACACTGAAGGAAAAACTTTTGTTGGTCATATGCACTGAATATGGCCTACTTATTAATTTGTATGAGTGTGGTCATGGCTTAAATTCATCAAACTGGCTATTACCTCCTATATGGGTTTATATCTAGTTCAGACCCTGAATATCAGTTAATTCATATTGTTAAACATTTAGTATGCGCCAGTCCTAAGTGCTTCTTACAGTGCGTCTAACTTAACTTTTAAAAGTATGAGATAATTTCTATTATCATCCCTTTTTTATAGATGAGAAGAAAATAGACTTTGGTAGCTGAGATTAAATAATTTTCTCAAGGTCATAAAATTAGTAAGTGGTCACAATGTGATTTGTATGCACATGGGCAGGCCCCCCAAAAAACTACACCCTTAACAAGACTCTCAACCTTGTACAGGCTCTTTATATTTACTCAATGGATGAATGAATAGTGCATACTCTTCACTGGCTTGTATACTGTCTACTCACTTTTCACTCCTCTGTACTTCACCACACCTCATCGATGGACATTATTCTAAAAATGGCTTCCCAAGAATGACCCTTTGCTTTGTAATATTCATAAGGCTAAACTGAAATATAACCTTTTAATTGTGCTGTGTAAAAATAAAATTTAATTTGTCCTATTGTACTGCAATTGTTGTAGCTCCATGCTTTATGATGTATAGGGTAGCATGTTCTCACACAGAAGCAGCATGTTCTGTGGCCTTACAAAGCTAAAAGATACTGTTAAAATGAAAAAACTATTATACCATTTGAGGGAAGATGTCAGCATCTAAGTGAAACCATGGAAATGAAATTTTAATATGGTGGATTTTTTTTCTACATCAATGCCTTATTACAAGAATCATTTCATCATAACAATAGGCTGTTATAATTTTATGTTGTGAAACAGAGTGATATTGCCACTCTTAACAGCTTATTCATTGATTACCTTTTTACTTCCTTTCCCAAATTGAAAAAAAAATAGAAGTGGGATATGATGAACTAGCTTTAAAAAACTGAAATGCTGTTATTCTCTTGAACAGATATTTTTTAAAGTCCTACTCTATCAGATGGTCTGTATACAGCAATCACATTTTCTGAATAAAAAATTTAGCGTGTAATAAACACATTGGTTAACAACAGGACTGAATATTTTAAATTAATACTATCAGTAAAATTCTCAGGTTCACAAAACACAGCATAGTATCACATAGGTCTTGTGCTCAAAATCTTTACTACTGTAATGGAGACACAGGACACTAACTCATAAAGCAGAGAAAACCTAAGATTCTTCTGATTATTGTAAATGACAACAGACAGTGTCTTATACAACAGAAATAGTCTTTTTTAGGGTAAATAAGTAATATATTTAAACTACTAAATGTGTAGGAAAGACCATATGTGCTTTGAAATGACAGAAAAAAGAGCAATGTAATTGGCATAGCAAGCTTCATTTTTTGGTCTTTGCAGTAGCCTGAATAATGACATTCAAAGATATGAGGTCCTAATTAATCTCTGGAACCTGTAAATATTACCTCATTTGAAAAAGGGGTCTTTGCAGATGTGATTCTGGATTATCTGAGTGGGCCCTAAATGAAGTCACAAGTCTGTCTAGGTCAGAGGGAAATCTGGCCTAGACAGAAGAGAGCATGGCCATGGAAGCAAGGATTGGAGTGATGTGGCCACAAGCCAAGGAATGCTTAGAGCCACCAGAACCTGGAAAAGACAAGGAACAGATGCTCCTCTAAAGACTTTGCAGGGAGTATGGCCCTGTTGACACCTTTATTTCAGCTAGTGATACTAATTTCAGATTTCTGGTTGCCAGAACTACAAGAAAATTAATTTCTGTGGTCTTTGTGGTTCTTATATTAGCCACAAGAAACTGATAGTCATAATTAAGTTTCAATGTGATATAATTATCTAATTATTATTCTTCAAATACATATAAAAATATTTTTCTACTTATCTAGACCTGTTAAAGACAACCTAATAAGAAAAACTCTTTTTCCTAAATTATAAATAGAAGTATTAAGGGTGCTACCAAAATATGCTTTTAAGGAGGTAAACCCTCAAGTTTCAGAACTATTAAAAAAAAAAAACGCAAACAGACTTAAATTATAAACTTCCACTGCTATGTATGGCCATTAAACTCTTAATGTGGAAGTTGATTGAGTCCAGCTTATAAAATGCTTCACCTACTTTCTACTGCTGCCTCACTGGGAGAGTTTTCTATACCCTGACTCTCCAAATGGGTATCCAAGAGACTCTTTGTGAGGTTCTCACCTATAATAACCTCTCTAGATTTACAGTGAATGGATTTTTAAAAATATAAGCACTAAAAATGAAATTGTGTTAGAAAAGTAAAAATTTAAAGGAATTGTGAGGAGACTGTTTCCTGAAAAACTTACTTTGAAATTGCATTAAAAGAACAGATGGTAGAACACTGAATTTCTATTATTACCTGAAGCCTCAGGAAAACATTTAATAATCCTGTTATAATACCCCAATGATTTTTTTTTGGTAAGGTATTACTTTCTATTAGTTGACAGGAAGGCTGAGTATCACCATACCAATAAATGAGTTTTTAATATGCTTTTATTTCACAAAGAATCTAGTCATTTTACCTACAGAATCAAAGCATTGCTTGGGATTTGTTTGGCACCTGTTAAAAGATACAAGTCCATGGAGACGATTTCACAACATATAACTTAAAGCAGGTGTTTAAGAAAGCAGGGGGAAAATTAACACATGGTTTCTTACAATTTTAATAAAACATAATAAAATATTGGGTTAAGTATGCTAAAATTATCATTTTTTATATTTGATAAATCAGTTTGGATTGGTTGACAATTTATTACCGCCTAGCATAAATTTTTTGCTGTTGCTGTTTTAACATTTTCCCCCAAACTAGTAGCACAAGCTACTTAAAGATATGAGGACTTGTCTAAGTCTTGTTCCATAATAAAAGATTATTTAATAGTGGAAAATATATTTGGTTTCTTGGATAATTTCCCCATTGTATATCATTGTAAATAGGTGGGAATTTTAATTTAAAATTCTCAAAAAAGCACTATACTTTTAAAAATATAACAATTAAGTGCTTTGTGATGTTTCCATTTTAATTAGTCATATTTCAAATTGGCTTGTAAAACAAAAAGACAGTATCCACCTACATTTTGCCAGTGTTATTGAGGTATAACTTACATACAATAAAATGCACTCATTTTAAAAGTACATGTCAATGAGTTTTAACAAAATTATACACCTGAGAAACTACCACCGTGAGATACAAAACATTTCTATCATCCCCAAAAGCTTCCTTGTGCCCCTTCCCAAATACCTTAACTCCCACCCCTAGGCAATTCCTGCTCTGCTATAGATTTTTTTTTTCTGGAATCTCATATAAGTGAGAGCACACGATACGTACTCTTCTGTTCTCTACTTTCACTCAACATATTTTTAGGATTTAACCATGCAATTTTATATATCAGTTCATTTCTTTTTATTGCTGAATATTCTATTACATGGATATACCATAATTTGTTTATTAATTCACCTATAAGTGGACATTTGGGGATGTTTCCAGTTTAAGGCTCTTACAAATAAAACAGCTATGAACATTCAAGCGATAGTCTTTGGGTGGTGATATTTTTGTAGAGAAGATAGCAAAATATGGTAAGTGTATTTTAATTTTATGAGAAACTGTCAAACTGTTTTCTGAAGTGTTGTATCTGTTTATATTCTCAGTAACAAATATGGGAGTTTCACTTGCTTTACATCCTTACCAACATTGGGTATTGTCAATCTTAATTTAGTCATTCTGTTTGGTGTGTAGTTGTATCTCATTGTGGTTATAATTTACATTTTCCAGATAAACTAGTGATAATGAGCATCTTTTTGTGTGTTTATTGGCCATTTCTATATCTTCCTTTGTGAAGTCCCTGTTCAAATCTTTCAGAGAATAGTCCATTTGTTGAAAGATATCTACCCACACTAACATAATGCCCACCCCATAAACACTCAATAGTGACTGAATAAATGACTTGGTATTCCAAAGTATTATCTCATAATCCTATGACATTAATGTCCTAATCTAAGTTAGTGGATAAAGAATCTACAGGAAACAGGTATTAGAAACACATGCGAGAGGGCATTAAAGAAGTAAAGTGCCAACAAAATGGAAATATTAAAGAACAAAGCATGCTGGGTTCTTTTACTATCTCACATAGACATGTAAACAAGAAGTACTCTAAGAAAATGACTTCATAGTTTAGGAGGATACATGATTACTTCGAAATCCAAATACCAATTTCACACTCATCTCTAACTAACCATTGACTTACCTCAATTTGAGGTAAGATTTTCTGATTTTCTCTTCAAAACACATTGTTTGCCTGCACTAGATGAATCATTTCTCTTTATCATGCTCTGTCACTGTCAGCAAAGGGCCTGAAGAAAAAAACATTTTTAAGTTTCTAAAAAGACTAAAAACTTTTCTTTGGTAAGAAAGGCATATGGAAAGGGGGAAAAGGAATGGGAATAAACATTAAAGTAATTGGAAATCTTTTTTTTAAAGGATGAGCAATTGTTTTAATTAGCTTTAATAATATGCTTAAAGAACCAATATTTGATGGAACATCAAGAGGGAATATTTGGGTCCAAGCAATGATTTCTACCACACCGACACTGGGAATGATCTTGTGTTGGTTTTGGGGTGGCAAGCAACAGAGATTCCAGCAAACTCAAACTAAAGGGAATTTATTGAAAGGATATCAAGGACTCCCAGAGTCTCCAGGAGGCTTCAGAACCTGGAAAAGAGGAAGCAAGGCCACTTCAGATTGAGGAACCTGGAAGCTCTGCAGTGCTCTCAGCAGGAACAGTCAAATCAAGACATGCCTCTGCTGAGATGGAATAACCTCAGCCTCTAGCAATCTCATTGTTCATGCTCCAAAAAGAGAGCCTCTAACTGCCTGTGCTTTAGGTCTCATACCTGCCCCCACGACCAGGTATTGGTGGGCCCCTCACTACAGCCCTAGGTGACTGTATCTAGGGGGGAAGGGTATTCATGTGTTGTTAGGAAAGAGAAAAAGGTCCTGAGCATTCAGGAACTAATCAATCTCCACTAATGACCTCAGGCAAGTTAAATATCTCAATCTATAACACTCTGAGAATGGCCCCTCCTCCCCAACTGAAAGGTTCCTAAAAGGCTCTAATAATACAATATATGTACATAAGTGCTTTGAAAACCATAGGCACCTAGCAAATGTTAACATTTCATTACAATGATATGAACTTAAAGAGGACATATGAAAACACATAGCAGTGAATGTAAACCTAAGGTAAATAAAACTAAAAAGCTATCATAAAATGTAAAACCTCAGAGCTATTATTGGTTTTGCTCGTCTTAATATAGCACCTACTTCCTAGGGCAATTTTTCTTCCAAAATAACTTATAGAACTCATAATAGAAAAGGCCTATTGACAGGATTTAATGCAGTACAATAATTAGTTATGGTAGTAGTAATGTGTGGATATTTGTATTATAAAAAGACTTTGAATTAAAAAATTTCTCCCAAAGGACCAAGAAATCCAATGACAGTTTAGATAAGATTGAGAAATGTCCAATGTATATACCAGTGGTGTTTTTGTTTGTATGTTGGTAGGCTTCTCTTTGCCTGAGGAATAATTTATTTCTGAGCATGTTGAAAAAATCAGTCAGGTATCAAGTCAGTTAATTTATTTTGGCCATATATCTTGAATTCTCTTAATTTTCATAATTGGATAATAGCAAAAGAGATCAAAACATTTGCAATAAAAATTTATAACCAGAAATACATGTCACAAAATGTTTCCTTAAAAGTTCTAATATAACAATGTGAAGGTAGTTAATGTCATTGAACTGTACACTTAAAAGTGACAAAAAGATAAATTTTATGTTATATATTTTACAATAAAAAGGTAAAAATACATTAAAAAGTTGATATAAAAAATCTCATTTTGGATTATTTCCTTTCCATAGTATGTGAGACTAATGGTTTCTGTTCTATAATGAAGGTCAGAATAAGGATAACAAATGCTCATATCTTGGTTCAGATACATATTTAAGGTATAATTCTGATACTCACCAAACATTAAAGCTCCTAAGGTTCAATGAAATCCAACAAAACTATTCTTTTAAATCAAATTATGAATTGTTATTAATAGTCAACCTATCACTGGGACTTCCCACAACTACTCCACGCTTCCAATGCAGGGCGCATAGGTTCAATCCCTGGAAGGGGAACTAAGATCCCACATGCCACATGGCACAGCCAAAAAATAAAATTAAAAAAAAAAAAATAGTCAACCAATCACAGTCCAATTGGTCATACATTCTTACATTTAAAATGTTCTGCTACATGGAAAGATGCTCAACATCACTAATTATTAGAAATGCAAATCAAAACTACAATGAGGTTATCACCTCATAACAGTAAGAATGGCCATCATCCAAAAGTCTACAAACAGTAAATGCTGGAGAGGATGTGGAGAAAAGGGAACCCTCCTACACTGTTGGTGGGGATGCAAATTGGTACAACCACTATGGAGAACAGTATGGAGGTTCCTTAAACTAAAAACAGAACTACCATATGATCCAGCAATTCCACCCCTGGGCATATATACAAAGAAAACCATAATTCAAAAAGATACATGCACCCTAATGTTCATTGCAGCACTATTTACAATAGCCAAGACATGGAAGCAACCTAAATGTCCATTGATAGAGGAATGGATAAAGATGTGGTACATATATATAATGGAATATTACTCAGCCATTAAAAAGAATGAAATAATGCCATTTGCAGCAACATGGATGGACCTACAGATTACCATACTAAGTGAAGACAGAGAAAGACAAATACCATATGATATCACTTATATGTGGAATCTAAAAAGATGGCACAAATGAACCTATTTACAAAACAGAAATATAGAGTCACAGATGGAGAAAACAAACTTATGGTTATCTAGTGGGAAAGAGAGGGGAGGGATAAATTGGGAGACTGGGATTGACATATACACACTACTATGTATAAAATAGATAACTAATAATGACCTACTGTATAGCATAGGGAACTCTACTCTGTAATGAACTTTATGGGAATAGAATCTAAAGAAGATTGGATATATGTATTGGGGTGGCCAAAAACTTCGTTCAGGTTTTTCTGTAACAGCCTACGGCAAAACACAAATGAACTTTCTGGCCAGCCCCAAATAACTGACTCACTTCGCTGTACAGCAGAAACTAACACAACATTGTAAATCAACTATACTCCAATAAAAAATTTTTTTAAAGTAGACTTCCCTGGTGGTGCAGTGGTTAAAAATCCCCCTGCCAATGCAGGTGACATGGGTTTGAGCCCTCGTCTGGGAAGATCCCACATGCTGCAGAGCAACTAAGCCCCCGCTCCACAACTACTGAACCCGCACACCACAACTACTGAAGCCTGTGTGCCTAGAGCCCGTGCTCTGCAACAAGAAAAGCCACCGCAATGAGAAGCCCACGCACCACAATAAAGAGTAGCCCCCGCTCGCCGCAACTAGAGAAAGCCCGCACACAGCAATGAAGACCCAATACAGCCAAAGATAAAATAAAATAAATTTGTTTTTTAAAAAAGTAGATAACCAACAAGGACCTACTTTATAGCACAGGGAACTCTACTCAATATTCTGTAATAACCTCTATGGGAAAAAATGTGAAAAAGGATGGATATATGTATATGTATAACTGAATCACTTTGCAGTACACCTGAAACTAACACAACATTGTAAATTAACTATACTCTAATATAAAATAAAAATTAAATTAAAAGAATAAAGTGTTCTGTTGCATGTCATTTTAAATAACAGTTTTCATAGTTTCCATATTTAAAACCTTCATAAACATTAGCTACCATCTTTGTCTTACATTACTCTTCATAATGAGGAGAGAATCTGAGGAATCCAAGCCATAATGAGGAGAGAACCTGCAGGAATCTGAGACATCACCAGGTGGGTGGTGTGGGTGGGAAGTCTGGTAAGGAGGGGACTGGAAAAGGAGAGAATTAGAGAGGTGAATGAAGAAAAACCAAGGACAGGAATGCTACACGGACTTGCTCTATTGCCCACTTCCTCCCGTAAAGGGCCGCCTAATTAACTGAACAAATGTGTCTTATATAAACCCCTTTTTCTTTCAGGATGATGTTTAGAGCAAATATGTCAAGCACAGACTCTGAAGGGAGTACTGGAGCAAATATCACAGAGGTATGATAATACGACTACTAACTTAGGAAGGAACCATGACCATTCTGACATCATACTAAAAGGAAAATATGAAAAAAAGGAATCAGTATCTCAGATGCTGAAGGAAAATGTGGCAGATTATCTACACACTTATAAATAGACACTCACAGCAAGCAATACCATCTGTATGTATTATTTAAGGCAATGGTTTTCCATCCTTTTGACTTGGGTCACCTTCTGCCTATGAGACCCCTCAATCCGCGTTCACTACTGGACCCAGTGGCAAAAGTTATGACCGCCTGACCACACTCCTAGTTCCCCAAGGAATCCCAACAGACATTTTTTGAAAACCTGGGATTTCACCAAGTAGTTTGAAAAAAAAAAAAATCACTGTTTCCTTATACTTTAGGTAACATAATTTGAAGATTTTTCTAGTAGCATATCTCCAAAGGCTTCAAGGGAGCTAAAAACATTTCCATGATCACTGAAATTTACAAGGGAGTCCAAATGAGACACATTTGGCTGAACCCATGTCATATTGCTATGTTTGGCTTCTTATAAATAGTTAGCTTTTGAAGATTATTCAGCTGATAAAATACATTAATTTTCCAGTATCTCCAAATCTTTCAGACAACTACATATTATAGCAACTCATAAGTTTTTGTTCAGTGGAGATTTAAGAATAATTTTTAAACCTTTGGCTTTATCAGTTCATCCCACATACCCAGTGATGTGGGTAACCTTTGAAGTGCCCCCCACATTCATTACCACATCAATATGCAATATCTACAAAGCAAAAACTGCTCTAATTCCTAACCCAGTGAACTGAACAAATGAATTCTATGACAATCCTCTATATAGCTGATTAAGAGTTTCGTTCAGTTCCTAGCACTTTCATTTCAGTCTCTCATCACTTGCTCACCAAAGCAAAAAACCTGGAGCAAAATTCCATTCCCTACTGTGAGCAAGTCACTTTCATTACCATTAAATTTACTTCTGTTCATAGCAGATATTCACTCTTAGACAACTTTAACATTATACAAAATAAACAGAAAAGATCCAGTAAGGATGGCCATAAAACTCTTACAATAGGATTTTTTTAATTTTCTATTATTATTTATTTATTTATTTATTTATTTTTACGAACTACCCTTTAAAAACCAATTGGAATTTGCCATCTTGTTTTCAAGATTCATCCTTTCAGACTATTTGGGAATATGACCAGAATACAGGAGAAGCAAACACTGCATCCAAGCAATAAATAAACCTGGCATTTTTGAGTAACCATTCCTTTGTTCTCTAGGAGTTATTTATTGTCACCATTCTCTACAAAAGTCTTCCAGAACTAAAGCCTGGCACCATAAAAGTAGTTTAAGTTTGTTTTCTCTCAATATTTTATGCTCATTACTGAGCATCTGGGAATAGAAAACAGTATCATGTTCTTCTAGAAATAAAAACAATGTTTTTGCTTTTAATGTTTTGTTTTTTATATCTTTGGCTATGGAATTTAAGAAGTATATATTTGAAAAAAATCTCAAAGGATAATTCAGGACGTTAACATTACAGAGCAATAACAGCCTTGCCTAAGCCACTGAATAATATTTTTCTCCTATTTCTGACAGTTTTTCTTCCCAAATCTTAGCCTCAGCCCCCAATTTCTTAACCCAGAGAAACAATGTTTTTTCTGATGAGGCTAAAATTATTAAAATGTCAACCAAGGCTTCATGTAATTAACCTACTTCCTTCATTAGTCTTTCTTCCAAATCTAGTAATGTTTCCACCTTGTCTGGGATGACAGAAAGGGCTGAATGAAATCGGGCTGGCTGAGCTTCTGGACCTTGAGTGCTCCCAGTGAGAGTAAGTACAGCTCAACGGTTTTCCAGCTTTCCAGGGTCTGCCTTTTGGTTTCTACCCAGATCTCATATCATTTGCATTCTTAAGGCCTTAGAGACCACCATCAACTTTACAACATCATAAGGTTTCTTATAGATAATTCAATACACAGTCTTCCGTGAAGAAATCTCATTTCTTTACTGTTTTTTATCCCAATTCAGCAACCTTAGGTCTGATGTGCACTTGCGCTCCTTCCTATACTGTTCAGAAACAGTCATTTTGTGCCTTATGGCAAACCATCTACCAATTCTTAAGACAGCTGGTTCAAATTTCCCATTTTTTCCCACTACAACATTTTAGAAAACTCATCTGGATGACACTTATGCCAAGATACTGTGCAAGGGATCAGGTAAATTAGGCATGTTCTATTCCTCTGGGAGCTGACAAGCCAAGGAGAGAAATGAATATTCAAAACAGGTTAAATAATCCAAATACAAGCAATATCATAAGGCAGGACATAGTTCAAATGTCAAGTTTACCCTGCTGGCCACTTATTCTCAGTGAGACACTCTGCTTTTTTGCATAATTTTATAGATCCCCCCAGCCTTCTCTATGACTTTGTGTTTAACAAGCATCCCTTCTCTCCATCATTATTCTTTCCCTCTAGGTGGTATCATTCCTGTCAGCATACAAACATACCCTGGTATTATTCATCCTAAAAGAAAAAGAAGTACCTTGACTGCACATGCCCTCTTAAATGCCCATCCCCTTTTTTTTCCCACTCCTTTGTACATTAAACTTCTCAAAATATTGAGTATACACCCTGTCTCCACTACTTCACACCTCATTCCTCAGCCTACTCCAATCTGGCTCCTGTCCCCATTACTGTAACAAAACTGCTCTTAGCAAATTCACAAGAATCGAAATTGCCAAGCCAAATACAATGGACTTTTTGGTATCCTCATCTTCCTTGACCAATCTCTGCAGCATTCAACCCTTACGGTCACTTCTCCCTTCCTGAAAGATCTTTTCTTGGCCTCTGTAACAGAAGAGGTTATATACATCTCTGGATGTTCTGTTTCCTTGGATGGTCCCTCTACTAAACAGATCCACAGGGGTGTTTTCTGGACTCACTTATCTATGTACTGTCATGCTACTCATCATTCATTCCCAGGGCTTTAATACTGATACCATCTATAAACAGATAACACCTGGATTATCTCTCATTCTGACCTCTCCTCTAAACTCCAGTCACATATATTCAACTAACCAACTTGATACCCTCATCTCAAAATCAGCATGTTCAAAACTGGACTTCTCACTCTCCTCCAAAGCCTGTTTTCCTCCAGGTCTTCATGATTTCTGTGAATATTACCATCCACCCAGTTGCCCAAGCCCAAAACCTGGGATCTATTCTTGATTCATCTGTCTCTCTTCACACTCACACAAATCCCAATTGCAAATTCAATTACTCCTACCACCAGAATGCATTAGAAAGAAAATCAATTTCTTCCTACCTCCACTGTCACAAACCTAGACCATGCCATTATCATTTCTCACTGGGTTTTGCACAATAGACTCTCACTTCCTCTTCTGTCCCTCTTCCAACTATTGTATGCAAAGCATCTGGAGATATTTTTAGCAATATCCATCAGCACACATCATTTCCGTACTTAAAAGTCTTCAATGGTTTCCCATCACGCCTAGAATAAAATCCAGACTTCTGACTCTCACCCACAAAGGGCTACGTTCTGGTCCTATGTTCCTCCCCAATTTCATCTCCTACCGCTCTCTACCTCATTCTCTAGTAGGCTTTCTGGTCTTTTAGCTCCTGGAACACACCAAAGTCTTTCCTGCTTAAGAAGCTTTGCACGTGTTGCTCTCTCCAACTTGACTTCTCTTCCCCTAACTAGATTTTCCTCACCTGTAGATTGTAGCAGTTTCAATGCCACCTCTTCAGAGAGGCTTTCCCTGGCCTCCCTCCAAGGCCACACCTCTTGTGCCAGTTATTTTCTTCCATTGCACTTTGCATTTCACAATTATGTTTTCATCTACTTGTTTACTGGCTGTGTCTCCCACTAGACTGTGACCTGCACAAACACCAGCACCTAGGACACTGCCTAGCACTTTATAAGTGGTCAACAAACCTTTAACGACTTTGTCAGTTTTATAAGAATATGAGAAATGACACACTCATACTGGGGAGATCAATAGTCTCTCTAGCCCTACCAACTCTTTTTTTTATTTAAAATTTTAAAAAATTGTCTGCCCTATGCCATGTGCTGCCATAGAGAGTTTCATCTATTCCCTAACTTATTTTTCTCAATGGATTTTCAAAGCAGGGATTATTCAACAAACTGTACATATCAAGAAACTGAGGAGCAAAAGTATATCACTCAAAATGACACAGTGTCAGGGATGGAATTCAAATCTAGCTCTAACTCCAAAACTCTTGAAGCCCCTTTGCCTCTATACCCAGAGCTGGCTTCATGGATGTGAGACCGGGTTAGTCTCACAGGGTCCCACACTTCGTTTAATACTTTTCCTGTTGCAGTCTTGAAACCTTAGTCATTTCTGAACATGGGCCTCACATTTTCGTTTTGCACTGGGCTCCACAAATTACGCAGCTGCTCCTGCCTGTACCACAGATTTTGTTGTGAAGAGATTCCTAAATTTATTTCTACTAGCTTGGCATTTTCTTACTGGGAAGAATTTAGGATCTAAGTACACTGACTGATTTACCACGGTATTCACAGTTGTAAGACATTTACTAGCATTAAAGGAAAGAAATTCCCAGACCTATTGCCAAAGGTAATTCACTATTTTGTTTTCCGTGTCTTTAAAAATGCTTGCTAATCTCCTTTTCACATCTGTCGTTAAATCTGATCTCATCCTTGAACAAAAAATTTCCTTCGCACATCCACGTTTCCAATTCCATGAAACTAGATTGTTTTAGAAGTTCTTAGTCTTTGGCCTATAAATTATATTGTCCTTGTTAAGCCATTATTCACAAACTTACTAAAACCTCAAACAACTGAATTGGTTGAATATACCTTAGAACAATAATGTTGCCTTACTCACTATAATTTTTTATTTTTAAGTGGTCACTGATTCTATCCCATACCATGAAGTCTTCCAGATCCCATTAATGAACGTCATATTGCTTACCTGTCCAGCTGTCACCCACATCCTACTCTGAAGTTCTTATAAGTCATGACGCCAAAAGTGCAATGCCCAGACCAGCAGCGGCCATTACATCTGGGAGCTTGTTCAAAATGCAAATTCTCAGACCACACCTCAGGTCTATTTATTTAGAAACACCGGAAGTTAAGGCCCACTGGAAGTTAGAGCCCACCGGAAGGTGGTTTAACAAGCCCTCCAGGTGATTCTGATATGTGCTAACATTGAGACCCACCATCACAGATAATACTTATAAAAATAGTAGTATCCAAATATGGGTTATCATCTAAATCACATGAGGATATCGTCAAATTATCGTTTTTCCAGCCTTGTCACAGAGATGGAAAGTCCACAGGCAAGGTGTGGCCAGTCTAGCAGTCTATAGTTTCAAACAGTTCGCAGGTGATCCTAATGGCCAGCAGATTTAGGAACACTTCTCCAATGCTGTGGCTATTTACAATCAGTTACACATTTCAATGAACTGCTTTCCTATTTCATAGTTAAGTTCCTTCAGAATTCCTGGATAGATTTTTTGTTTGTTTTTTTTAAAATCTCACTGATGTATCTCTACAGAGATTTTGACAAATTTAATCTAAAACTACTTGTTCTGATGCTTCGGGCATGTTTCAGCAGCCAGTTTACAAGAGAAACAGGCCTAAAAGTCTTGCTCAGTGAAAAACACAAAACAGAGACACACACAAAAAAAACAAAAGCAATAATGAAAACAAATTTATACTGTCTCATAGCTGCTTTTCACCCTTGAGCACATATTTAATACATTATAATCATCCAATTGCCCCAGCTTTCAATAATTGGCTCCTTCATTTAATATAGATTATTTTTTTTAGCTTTTTAACCATTTTTTAAAAATTTATTTATTTTTGGCTGTGTTGGGTCTTCGTTTCTGTGCGAGGGCTTTCTCTAGTTGTGGCAAGCGGGGGCCACTCTTCATGGCGGTGAGCGGGCCCACTGCGGCCTCTCCCTTGCGGAGCACAGGCTCCAGACGCGCAGGCTCAGTGGCCATGGCTCACGGGCCCAGTTGCTCCGCGGCATGTGGGATCTTCCCAGACCAAGGCTCGAACCCATGTCCCCTGCATTAGCAGGCAGATTCTCAACCACTGCGCCACCAGGGAAGCCCAGGATTATTTTTTTAAAAAGAAAAAAATGATATAAAGAATATTTTGAAGCAGATTTAATGAGCTCTTTTTTGAGGACAACTATGTGCACAGTACTGTACCACACTGGCTCATCACCTTTTGAAACCTAGCCAAAAGCCAGAGGAAAACTGAGCTGAGAAAATGCTTTGACTAATGTGTATCCTCACCATCCTCCCTAACTGATTCTGCCCAAACTTCCTTTTAATTCTTCAGAAGGATGAGAGTAAACTTTGTTTCTGATAGGTCATCTGTCAATCTTTGTTCCATACTTCAGGAAAATGATTGGAGAAGATTTTTAAAAGAATTTTTAAAATTGCTCCACATTTTCTTTCAACCTCACCATTCTTTAAGAGTACAGAATACAGAGCCAGGCATCCTGATTTCAAATTCCATGGCATTGGGCAAGTTACTGTATATTTCTGTGTCTTGGTTTTCTTTTCCATAAAATGGGTACAATGAGGTTGTTATATGGAGGAAATTATTCAATACATGTAAGTCTCACAAAACAGTTTCTGGCACATGAAGTACAACACGTGTAACTGTTATTAAGACTCCCATGTCAATGCTCTTTTCATTTTAATCTGCTCTTTGTAGTTTGAATCTGCAAGCCCACATTTATGCATATCCTAGAGCCCAAGCCCATGTCATCCTGCCTCCAACAAAACATCTTGCTGTCCTATTCTTTATTTTCTACAATAGTTACAGTCCATACTATAAAGTCTCAAATTGTTTTCAATTTCCTGTGTCATTCTCTAGTGCTACACATCTTCCCAATTTATGGTGTGAGAGGAACGTTGTGGACATCAGTTTGGAGTCAGATAGACTTAGGTTCAAATCAGATTTTATCTCCTTCCACCACCGTCATCCCCCACAATCAGTATCCCAGAGACCTGAGAAGAATGGATGGAAACTTCAATTTTATGGTCATTATTTAGATTTACAGCAAATGTCAGCATATCCTAATTAGATTTTAAACACCCTTGGTTGTGAAAATATAGGCATATACTTCTTACACGCACACAGAGTAAGATTAAATAAGAATGCTTGTGAAAAGAGTTCTTTTGATTATTTTTTTCCTAATCAACAACTCATTTTCTTTCACCCATTGTTATTGAACATCTCTCCTCCCCATCCTAACACAGCTTCTTGCCTTAGTAAGTGGGAAGCACGGAACACAAACCCATCTTTCTCTTATGTCTGAGTACAACACCTTGGCTCAGGGTCATTATTATGGACACCAATTCCATTTGATGTAAGATATTAACAATACGGTATACTGGCCTGACTCTACTCTGACCTCAAGACAAACCAAGGTAATTACTTTCTCAAATTAAACTCCCAGGAAAGGTTCTTATTTATCTCTTATTTTTCACATTTTTCTAACACACACACACACACACACACACACACACACACACACACACACACACACACACAGAGAACCTGTTTAACAAGGGTTCTATACTCGTTTCACTTGAAATTATAGTTTTCTAAATCTGGTTCTGTTTGACATCACAAGAATGAAATAACAAAAAACTTGAAAGAATAAGTAAATGATTCAACATATTTTTAAAAATAAAGGAAATAAAGTATCACAATCATGTAAATACAACTATATTGCCCTATTCTCACCCAACAACAGTAAGAGAAGTAGCAACAATAACAAGTTACGATGTTTTTGTTTTTCCATTCAATAGTTTATTCCTGGGACTAAGCTTGTTGGCAGGACTGTTGACAATACAGTTTACTTGCTTTCATTACTCAGTGCTGCTCTGCCTTAGTCTCACTACCCATAGTGACCTTTAAGCCACCTCCAAGAACAAATCGCCTTTGTGAGAGACATACATAAACTTTGTTTATGCTTTTTAAATCATCTTATCCCTAACTCACAAGTCAGCAGAGTATTGAAAAAAAATTAATAGATGGTTGCATTTGAATTCTATCTCTACCATTTCCCAGTTACCCTGGTAAGAACTGACTTGACTTCTTTGAAATTCTGTTTCTTCATCTGTGCTTTGGGCATCCAAATCAATCCTACATCAGAATAATGTACAGAAGATTACATAAGAGATCCCTGAAAGTGCCTGGTATTTTAAAATACCAAAATAATGTTTATTTTTCTTCCTTTCTTCACCCTTTTTCTGTCCAAGGTATGAAACACCTAAGTCTAGAGCATTTTCACTATGTTCTCTCATTTACTCCACATACAAGTACTGAGTTTCCACAACATGCCAGGCACTTCGCAAAATGTGGGGCTACACTGGTAAATAAAATACAAACCTCATCCTAAAGGAGATCCTAAACCAAAGGACTAAATTATACTCTAGGTACATTAAAGGTTATATTTGACAATCAGACATTTTCCCCAGGAAGAAGAAATAATGCCCAGCTATCCAAAGGTTTTACAATGTGTAGGATTCACAAACTATGCAGTAATACAATATCCTGTGAATTACCTCACTGCCCAGATCAATGCAGGACCGTGATGTTATCATACCAGCTTAGTCGTCTATCTCCATCAGTGGACCCAAAGGCACCAGTTATACAAGGTACAGTATAGTCACACATTTTTTCCCCTCCCCTCCCCCAAGTGTACTTAATGGGTAATGAGACAAAAGTAGGACTTAGCCATTATTTATCACTGGTTCCTTCTGCATTCATTTTTCAAAGTATATTCACCTGGAGTATGTGATTTTCATAACATGAATTAAGCTCGTTTTAGTATTGTTACCACTGCATTCTATAGCCACATCCGATAACGTGATGCACCTTTAAACAATGAGCTCTTTTTGTAGCTGTAATCCAAATCATTCCCACTTTGTCCTAGGCGCTAGTAATTTTAATCATTAGTGTTTATCTTTTAAAGAAAACTAATTTCATTTAGTGCTAGCGTATCTAATACTTTTAAATACTTAAAAACCCATATTCCCACAAAATGGCTGCCTATAACTCTGAAAAAGGGAAAGCAATTTTAAACTTTATCTTTTTGTTTAAAATGTATCTTTATATGGGGGGTCAAGTTTGTGATATAAAGTCCAAACAAATGGAAATAGATCTTATTCTGAAACTGGCACACACACTGGACAATGGGCTGGTGACAAATGTCTGTCAGGTCCAATTCTGCTACTTCCCCTCAATAATTCCTGAAGGTTTTATTTTATGACAGACTTTATAAAGTCAAGAAAAAGGGAATAAAACAGAGTTTACTCAGCAATATTACCTTAAACCTAATCACACATATAAGTTGTAATAATTAATAGTAACAATAAAACTTAGCTATAACCACAGGAAAACCCTTAGTTAGGAATGATAGAGGGAAATGCCTTTATCTTGAGTCAAGGTCCAGATCTTTTGTCTTCATCTTGGTCATTTTGCCTTTTATAGTGATCATATAACAATACATAAATGTATCAAATTAACATGTTGTATACCTTAAATGCACCCAAGGTTATAGTCAAATATATTTCAATAAAAAAAGAAATAGAAACATTTTTAAAAAGAGACTCAATTTCTCACCCTATTTGACCTTAGCATTTTGAAGACTCTATTGCTATGTCCTCACTTGGTGCTAATTATTCATCCTTCTTTCTTTTCTATTAACAGTGATTTATAATAATTACCTATTGTTACAATGATTATTGAATAAAGGAGACAAGCACTTATATGAATAATCAGATGTACTCAAATAACAGGAAAAAACATTAAGAGCCCTATTTAAAAAGTAGTTGTAATTCAAAATTTCAAGTTAAGGGTTATTTTCATTCATTAAAAAATCAATAAAATATTTACAAACTAGTAAAAATTGCTTTTTGAAACATCTACATAGAAAAAATTTTGCCATTTTCAGCAACATGGATGGACTTGGAGGGTATTATGCTAAGTGAAATGTCAGACATAAAGATAAATACTGTATTAAATCGCTTATATGTGGAATCTAAAAAATACAACAAACTAGTAAATATAACATAAAAGAAGCGACTCACAGATCTAGAGAACAAACTAGTGGTTATGGTCGGGGGCTAGTGGGGGCAGAATACAGGGGTAGGGGAGTGGGAGGTCCAAACTACTGGGTGTTAGACAGGCTCAAGAATTTATTGTACAACACGGGGAATATAGCCAATATTCTGTAATAACTGTAAGTGGAAAGCAACCTTTAAAAATTGTATAAAAGTTTAAAAAAAATTTTTTAAGAAAATACTAATTAAAGATATCCCAAAAATCATTTTACCTGTACAGCTTCAAGTCTGTGGATCAAAAACTGAAAGTTCCACCATGGGTCCAATCAACTGATTTTCTCAACCATTTGACAAGTCTTACCAAGCTTTTTAGCAGACTAGTAATATAATTAAGGCAATTTTAATATACTTATGAGTAATAGTCATAATATATCATTTATGTATAATTGCTAACTATATACCTAATATGTTACAGTAAATATATCATGTTATATGCCAAATTATAGTTTCATCCCTCCCACCAATCACAAGTAAGTCTTCCAGAAGTCTTTTTCACATTTCTTTCTCCTGTAGCATTTGACGCTTTGCCTTGTACAGAGTGGGTGGGCACTCATTAAAATGTATGTCAAAACAAAACATTCATATCCCCAAATCTACTGAATATCCACTCGTAGGAAAGGTAATTTTCACTTCTACAGTTTTCACTGTGAATTCAACATTCAGAAAACAAAGGAGTATAAGTTTCAGTTACGCAGGATGAATAAGCTCTGGAAATCTAATGTGCAGCATGGTGACTATAGTTAACAATACTGTATTACGTACTTGAAATTTGCTAAGAGAGTAGATCTTAAATGTTCGCACCACAAAAACAGAAAGGTAACTATGTGAAGTGACGGATATGTTAACTAGTTTGATTGTGGTAATCATTTCACAGTGTATACTACATCAAAACATCATGTTATATACTTTAAATATATATAATGTTTGTCAAAAGAGAGGGTCAGAGAAAGCACTGTGATGATAGAAGCAGGGGTCAATGACAGACAACTTTGCTGTCTTTGATGAAAGAGAAAGGAGCCAGGAGCCAAGGAATGTTGATATCTGCTAGAAGCTGGAAAGGGCAAGGAAATGGATTCTCCCCTTGAGACTACAGAAAGGAACACAGCCCTGTCAATACCTTGATTTTGGTCTACAGAAACCCATATCAGACTTCCAAACTACAGAACTGTAAGATAATATAAATTCATGTCACTTTAAGCCACTAAGTTTGTAGTAATTTTTTATGGCAGCAGCAGAAACCTAACACAATGCCCAGGGTTTTTTTAAAATACTGAGCGCAAAAGCCTTAATACAGAAATAGTTTGACAATATGTTTTTACATATTCCATTTCTTAATGACAGTTTAATTGGACTCCATAATAAAGGGCCAAATATTTTCTGATGGTTAACCGAACACAGTGACCCAATTAAAATCTTAGGCTTGACAGT
Organism: Kogia breviceps; assembly: GCF_026419965.1. Taxonomy (NCBI): domain Eukaryota; kingdom Metazoa; phylum Chordata; class Mammalia; order Artiodactyla; family Physeteridae; genus Kogia; species Kogia breviceps. Next base: position 74,915,301 of record NC_081317.1, read on the forward strand.
AAACTAAGAGATCAGTGCCACCACATAGCTCCTATTATTATTATTAGCTCAGCTTTTTAAAAACTGTCTCTCCCAAATATTTATCTTGACTTTATGGTATGAATTATAACTCAAAGTAAGCAAATCGTTGATGCAGTGGTTCCTATTTATAAAATTTCAGCTAATAAATGAAAAAGGAAAGATAGAATTGTATATTATCATTATGCAATGCCCTAATAAAGTAATGAATCTTAGTCAGAGATCAACAAACTCCAGCTAAGAGCCAGATCCAGTCTGTGGCCTGTGTTTTTCTTAGCCTGTGAGCTAAGAATGATTTTTACATTCTTAAACGGTTAAAAAAATTAAAAGAAGAATAATATTTCATGACATGTAAAAAATTATATGAAATTCAAATTTCAGTGTTTATTTATAAAGTTGCATGGTAACACAGCCATGTCCACTTATTTATATAATGTCTATGGCTCCTTTCAGGCTTAATAGCAGGGTTGAGTAGTTCTAAGAGACCTTATGGTGCACAAAACCTAAAATGTTCACTATTTGGATTTTACATAAAATGTCTGCCAACACCTGCTCTAGACAATGATCATCAGTGGTAGCTAATACCTAAAATGAGAGGCAACCAGAATATCTATGCAGTATCCTCGCCAAAAAAATCAAAACCGATCGGGCTTCCCTGGTGGCGCAGTGGTTGAGAGTCCGCCTGCCAGTGCAGGGAACACGCGTTCGTGCCCCGGTCCGGGAAGATCCCACATGCCGAGGAGCGGCTGGACCCGTGAGCCATGGCCGCTGAGCCTGCGCGTCCGGAGCCTGTGCTCCGCATCGCGAGAGGCCACAACGGTGAGAGGCCCGCGTACCGCAAAAAAAAAGAAAAAAAAAAATCAAAACCGATCAAGGCTCCTGATCAAACTACCAGTTCATAGGAAATACAATGAACAGAGGAACATGTAAGATTAACACCATTGGGATGTATTCTGAAAAATATATAATGTAGGAAACTCTGCAGGAAAAAATAAATTTCTATGAAAAATAATTTTCAACAGAAAAAAAGGAGACCTGGACAGGAAACGTATAGACTGAAAAACACAAATAACTGTAATGTGTAAATTACAGCTGTATTCTGATTCAAACAAACCATGGGTAGAAAACAGAATTATGAGATCATTAAGGAAATGTGATCCCAATTTAATATATGTGGGTATTAGGAAATTATTAATTTGTTTAAACTTCATAATGGTATTGCAGTTTCGTTTTGATAAGGGGTCCTTATTTTTCAGATATTTTTTAGAAGAAGTAATATGATATCTGGAATTTGCAAATAATCTAGTGAAGAGGGAAAAAAACAGGAAATAGGGGTATACAAATGAAACACGATTTGTCATGTTTTGATAATTGTTGAAGCTGGATTATGGGTAAATGTGGTTATTACACTATTCCCTCTAGTGTTGTATATGTTTGGATTTCCCTTAATAAAGGTATTTTTTAAAGCATTCTTTCCCAAAAATCTTGAGGTTCATGAAGATAACAATTTTATAATCATAATTTATTTCAAAACATAAAGAACCCAATGGTAAAAATACCAAAAGCAAAGAGTATCCTATATTTCAATACGGTACAGATTTCACATTTTATTTCTAAAAATGTCAGTAAATTTACCTTCAGTAAAAACATAGAATAATGGACATTTCAAGGACCAGAATCAACTGTGGAAAACAATCATCCTGGAGAAGACAAGCTGACTTTATTTTCCGAAGCACTTTCAAAACCAGAAGCCCAATACAAATGATCATTAGCCTTATATTACCTCTCGTCTGTAACCAACATTTTAATTTCAAAAGAATTAAAGATTATAAACACTTCCCCATCAAACAAAGGCAACTTCTTATATTTGTTGTAAGACCTCTGATTAATTAAGTAACATCCATTTAACAAGTAGCTCTTGCAGACACTGAAATAGCTACACACATCAATACACTTAACATCCACAATTCATCCTGGAGACAGGTATTCCCATCCTCATTTTATGATAAAGGACTGAGACACAGAAAGATAAAGCTACAAAACCAGTTAACGACCTGAGCCAGACTGGAAATCAAGTCTGTCTGATCTGAATGTCAATCCAGTACTGAAGAAGGCCAGCACCATTCCCCTTCAACTCCTTGCAAATTTTGGATCTATTCAGAGATTAGGAGCTGGACAAGCTTGACCTTTCTCTAGGGAAGAAGCCCTGGTCCTTATATCTTCCAAAGAGCAAGGTCAGCTCCTGAGTTTACATCCTGTTTTTGCAAGTTAAGGACCAAAGAGACAAGTACAAAGATTTTCATTGAATATTGTTTGTAATAGCCGAAAAAAATAAGGAAATAAACTAAAATTTTGCCAGTAGAGAAATTACTAAATTACCTGTGGTACAAACATACTGAAATAATATGCAACATCTACTTCTAACTCCTTGATATACCTCAAAAAATACAATGTTGAATGAAAAAAAGCAAGTTGCAAAAGAATATATACTATACATTCATGTAAAATTTTTTAAACATACAGAACCATACTATTTATACATAGTTATGAATAAATAAATATGTAGTTGAGATTTTTTAAAATAAACCTATATGAGAAGAATGAACCTCAAGTTCAGAATAATTCTTACCTTTGGGAAAGGAATCAAGAGAATGGTAAGGGGATATTTTAGCTGTGTCTGTAGCAGTTTACTCTTAAAAAGATATAAAGAATATACGGCAAATTGTTAACCTTGGTTTAATGTGTATTATAAGTATGTGAGTTCTTTTCATAGTATTTTCTATTTTTGCCTATTTGGGCCAATTTAAATTTTAAATAAAAATAAATACAATAATTACTTTTTCTTTATTAGGAAAAAAAAAAGAACACGAGTGCATCTTAAACAGTGGGAAAAGAAGAAGGAATCCTCCTGATAGAACTGGGGAGAAAACTGAGAGAGGCCAGGGTTCCAATCTAGATCTGCTTGCTTCCAAAGCCACCATACTGTTCTCTAAAATAAATTCAGATTGGCCATAGAACTTTCCAAGTAGGGATGAACTGCATTCAAATTGAGCCTGTTGGGACCACTTACCCAAAAAGTTGTCCCTCCTAATCTCACCATTATAAAGTTCATTCCCAAGGAAGTCCTAGAAAAATCAATGCTTGTGGAAGACAAAACCTACTGATTAACACTGTGAATGTGTTCCGTTTTGTGTGACTATTTTGTGGTTGAAGTTCTGGTATTCTACAGAGGCATTTTAAATAAATATACAATCCCATGACATTGTATGCAAGGATTGGCAGCTTGCCATGTCAACTCAACTAAGATAACCATCCTGAGGAAAACTGAAGTACTGATTCCCACCTTGTTGAGATCTGAGTAATTTCCCACATCTCTTGAGGTATTTGGTGAGATCAAAGCATTCAGGTACTTAGCGAGGTCAAAGATACAAAGAAGCATTTCAGCAATCTATTAATTATTAACAAACAATAGTTTCCCAGAAATACATATATTTGCATGATAATTCTGAATTATTCACTAACACTATAGAGTAAATATGTACTAAGTAAAACCTGCAAAATAATCTACAATCGGGTCCAATTTCCACCAGGCAAGTCCCTAAGACAAAGAGGGTAGAGCCAGGATTGAACATGAGGGAAAACAGATCTTTAACCCTCCCATTAAACAAATCCCAACTCCTCCAAATGTATAAGCTAGTTTCATCGCTTTTCTCTCTTCCTACTTGCTTAAACCCTCCTTCTCTAATAGGTTCTTCACCCAGCAAATAGAAAGCTCAAATTTCTCCCATCTTGAAAAAAATAATAATAATAATTGCCTATATTTCTTTTTTCCTTCATAGCTAAGAACCTAAAGTCTACCTCACATTAATCAAAAAGCACCATTTTACAATTAATTGGTCACTTTATTCACTGAACAAATATTTGAGTGTTTACTATACACCAGGCACTATTCAAGGCATCTGGATAAATCAGTGAACAAAACAAAGATCCCCACTTTTGCTTACAGTCTAGCTGAAGTCAGGCAATAGATAATAAATTCTGTGATGCCTGGCACATACTGAGTACTACCTACATGTTTTGCCTTGTTGCTGTCATCGCTGTTACTTCTCTGTCTCATCTGATGTGCAGTCAGGCATCAACCCTCATGAATCTGTTAAAATGACTGAGAAAGGAATTATTGCCCTCTTTCCAAATTGCCAAAGCCAAGCAACTCTTTTTCTTCCTCATCTTTTGAGAATCAGGCACCAAGTCTAGGATGCTTCTTATCTAAATTTTCCATCACCATCCATTAAGAGGCATTGACTACTTTAATCTTTGCTCCACTGTATTCTGACCATGAAGCTAGGCTATGTATAACCCTGTCTTGTTGCTTTGCATATCTCTGTCTTGTGTTAAACCATTAGTTTTATTGAGGAAGTTGTTCAGTACCTACCATGGTGCCTAACACTTCCTAAGTACCCAATGAATGTTAGAGGAATAAGTTTCTTTAAACATTGTTCTCAATAATCCTTTCATATTTGCTCTGCCAGCCCCCCATTTGGCTTTGCAAATGAAAGAAACAAAAAGTAAAGCCAATGCACAGACCAGCACAGCTGGTCAGAACAAATGAATATGTTTTGTTACTATTTATAAATGATTTTTAATGATTCAATTCTTTTTCAAGATCTCAATAAATAATGGCAGAAGAAACTGCTGTAATATATTTGGGAATAACTGAAAACATGTTTAAAACCATCCCCGTACAAGGATATTTTTCCTCTTCAAAACTTAAAATATTTGAATTAATCACCTGCCACCTAATACTATGGCCCTCAAATTAAAGATGAAACTAAATTCAATTAAATTTTTAATTCACTGTGATTGATGAGGAAAAGCTTTTAGTTATATTAATTACTAGAAAAATTCAGAAATGCTTAAACAAAATAGAATGATTATCAGAAAATGCCTTTTTTCCCCATCAAAAAAGTCACAATAACAAGAAAATACAGCTATATTCCTAAGTGATACAACATTGTCCCTTTTTTTATTTTTTCAACACAGGGAGTAAAAGGCAGTAGACAAAAATCAACCTGTCAAGAAATGGTTTATTCAGTAATGGACTAGCACTACAGGGTATTTGTTCTGCTTTCACCAGCGAGCCCTTTGTGTAACAAGAACAAACTATTAAGGGTTTAATGACACTGCAATAGCATATTAGACACTGTAAAAGGAAACGAGGATTCTTTTCACCAAGTTGCTGTTGTTTCTACGTCCCCCATGGGATCTACCATTCACACAATCCTCAAATGGGCAATCGGTTGGGAAATGAGTTTTTCTGACTTTAGCCCTGCCTTTGACTCAGCTTTCTCTCATTTATTTTAAGATCTTGAAGAACCCAGCTCTTGGCAGGAACAACTGGAAGTCAATTGCTCCAAAAGAGACAAGTTAGCCTCAGAAACGGAACCAGGTTTGTTCATGGAGTTCCCCCTGCGCACACAGCATCTCAAACAGCTGTGGGAGGAATGAATGTGGTACCAGCTGAACGGGTCTCATCTACTTCGCAGGATTGCTGTTTCATAGACTCACTGCTGCTTCTATACGCTCTTAGCTGCCCTCTTGTCTGCACAAGGTGTGATGTTCTGTGGTGGGCACCTGCTGATGAGGGTAATTATAGCATCAGTGGAAGCAAGCATGACATCTAAGGTTGAAAAACAACTCTTCCATCATTTGACTCCCTCAGAACTGCTTCTTCTTTTTCTTTTGCAAGAGGTTACTCAGAGATTAAATTAAATCTGCATCTATTTGAAAACAAGCCTTTAAATAGTTGTATTGTTAGACCTGAACGGTCTCTGAGGGATCCCAGCTCGCCCAAGAACCGCCAAGAGTCGAGAGTCGCTGCAACACGCAAGAGGTTTATTAGGAGCCGGTGCACCGGGGTTCCTTGGTCCTCACGCAGGAGGCCGAAGAGGAACCCCCCCAAGCGGAATCACATACATTTTATAGCTTTCATTTTTCATTATGCAAAGTGTGGATATATCAAGGGTTTTTTTCTCATTGGTTTGTTTTGTTCCGGACCGGAGTGGGGACTTGGCTCTAGTTCCTTGATTGGTTAGCTGTCGGATGCCTACTTTACATTTTCGTGTTTTTGTGGTGGGGGGTTGAGTCACATGAGTTATGGTTGGCTAGGGCGACCTTTAAACTCTTTGGCTTAATCATTCTTATCCCCCCGCCGTAGTTGTTTGCTCGCGGTTAGGGCATGTCTCAGACATGTCCTGTTTTCCAGGCCTTTGTTGTTTGTTCGGAACGGTTTCTGCCCAGGGGGGTAGGGGTGTAAGTATAGTTAAGGTCCTACAGTATAAATAGACTAGAGGAGGAAATCCCCTTTCAAAATTAAAAGTACTATATGCGCAGGTAAACATTTGATAGTGTAACACCAGACGGCACTTGCTGACTCAGCTTTCAATAGATTTCCATATATTTCTGTGTGGGTGTAATTAAAACAAATAATAGGAATAACAAGAACAATACTTCAAGGAGAAATATGAAATCCAGATCTTATAGAATGGAGGCAAAGAAGTTTTAAATTACTTTTATGCTTATTAACCAATTCAACAGAGGCAGTACATAAAATATTAATATCCAGAAACTTCATTTCATATCCAAAATTCAAATATATAACTTTCATATTAATTTAACTGTAAAGTTGATATAAAATTCCTTTACATTTACTAAAAAAAAAAAAAAAAAAGTATTTTTAGATTTTAAAAAATAATCCATGAGGCACTTTCAGAGAGGAACAAATTCCAAGGAATGAATATGATTAGATCCTACTTCACTCTATCAAAATTTTATGATTTGGGGTATATTCTGAGTATTGTAGATTACTGGATTAAAGCTTTCATTGTCAACCACGAAGTCTAAAAATAAGCGGAGAGGAGAGTGTTTCTTGAATTAGAAAAATGAAAAAAAAAAAAAACTTTTCAAATCAGCAAGGATTGATTTGTCAGACACACCCAGGACTGTGGTCCAGAAATTGAAAACATGCCCTTTAAATGCCACTGTCAGGACTCAGAACGGCTGCCTGTTCCTCCAGCTATCGCACAGGGTAGTGCTGCTTCTGCAGAATAGAAGCAGACCTCAGAGAGCTGGGGCAGGGATGGCACACACTGTCCTAATGTGGGCCTGCTGTACTCTGTAAAGACTATCAGGAGACCATTTTCTGAGTACCAAAGGGATTGCCAGGAATGTGACTTTTTGATTTCTAATAGCAGCATTAAAATCATGGGACCGGCCCAGCCTCTAAGATATTTCTAAGAAAAGCCCAACATATTTAGTGATAAGTAGGAAATCTAAGTGCCAAGGTTGATTCAAACACACCTCCTCTATACTTCACACACAAAATCACCATGACTCAGATCACAGAAGAAAAGTACTTCTGGATAACCAAGAATATGGCAGACCTCTCTTTGCTGAAGAAAATCTCCCCCATTATCCATGATGTATGTCTGCTTTGCTGTTAGTGAAAATGAAAAAGAATGCAATCATTCCCATTGGGGACAGAGTCATAGGCTGTATCATTCCCTGGGAATAACTTTAACTGGAAGTGAATTTCAAGACTCTAACTAAAGCAGAGAAGAGAGTAACAAAGGCCACATTATTAAAACAACTATATAATCATTTTACATTCTCAAAAGAAAGAAGACAGAAAGATGTTAGAAAGGTTCCATGTCTTATTAACTAATTTTTTCCACATTTACCTATTTTGTCTTCAAAGGAAAAAGTAAAATCCTTATACGATTTTTATCAGGATGGATGCCACAATATTTCTGAGTACAACACAAAATGAATAAGATTCAAAGCCATATCACAGAATATCTTATTTATTCATAAGAATAAATAAAAAGCAGTATTAATCAAATTAACTGCTTTAATCTCTTCCTAATCTCTATAATTTAAGCTATTTTTTACATGAAATACAGTGGAAGTTGAAAATAGCACCAGCTCACTTTAAGAGGGAGAAAAACATCTCACCTTAAAGATTAAAAACTTTTATAAGCATATCTGTTGCAAACATTATTATTGCTTCCCTCCTGTTTGCAAAATAAGTTGGATGTCTTACTTACAAAAGAAGTAGAAAGTCTTTGTTATGAATTAATGGAATCAAACCGTGGTTAAAAGCCATCATCCCAGCTCCAACATTTATAAAACCTCATTATATTTGTTTAAAAAATTCTGATAATTAAAATCACAGCTAAGAGCACTTACTAGATTTTTTTAGAACAAAATCAATATCAAACTTGCCATGCAATGTGAGAATAAACACAGGCTTTTGCCATAACTGGTTTTTAGCTGAATTACTAATGTTGCAATTAACAAGTACTACAGAGAAATATAGCACCATCATCACCCTTAGTAAACAGGAGACATGGTTACTTTTCCAGATGTCTTCTGGTTGTCATGGTATCTATTATGTCCTCTTTCTCTCGCACTTTTATTCTAGCTAACAGACCTGCAAGCTATTTAATCTAACTTACAGTTTTATGAAGATTTTATATGCTCCTGATATAGACTCTGAATGTACCTGTTGAACAAAATCAAAGAGGCAGCACAAGAAGTTACTTAAATTGATATTTAGACTTTCTATTAAAAAGGGGATAAAATTCTTAGTTCACATAATTGATAGAAACCAAAATCAATCAATTTTATATGTTCTACATAATTTACTTCAGAAAAAAACTATCTTCAGAATATTTTCCTTTTTAAAATATTTTCAAGTCTACATTCCTAGAAAAATAATATTTCAATGGCTGAAATAAAATTAATTGCATTTTAAGTGTTCTATATCCATATTTTAATTAAAAACCTACCCATTCAACACACTAAATATTAAAATATTTCAAATAAATACCTAATAACATTTTCTGCTAGTTGTTTTTGTGAACAAGCAAACAAAATAAACACAAATACCAAAAAATGGTATGCATTTATATTTTACTCTTTTGAAGGAATATTTTAGACATCCTGCTTTTTAGGGATTAATTTTTGTCCTGCAATGATGACCTTTCAAAAACAGAACAGGGTAACATTATTCTTGCTATACAATGTTTATGTACCATCCTTTTTTTAAAAAATGAATTCAATTTCTCTTCACTATACAATCTCTGCTGTCAACTCCTCTGGATGTAAAACATAAATACACACACACTGATGTTCTCAGTGATATCTTGTAAGTTAAAGTGGTGTACGCTTCTTCTCTAGGAGCAACAGGAGGGCTCTGCACTCTCTTCTAGAACAGAGTTCTCTCCCTCTAGGCGGAAGGAAAACATAATATTTAAATACTAAAAATGCAAATGTGGCTAAAGTTTTTATCAACTGTACTTCTCTACACACATACGATGCCTATATTAATTTCGCTTGAGTGCTTTTATTGCACTAATTAGACATTGAAAAGGAGCTGGCACATGGGAAAACTGTTTTCTGAACGCTGTATATGTTAACAGCGGGATTATAAACACCTGGGATATTCTTACTATTCTCTGCGTGTAAATGACTCTGCAAACAACTAAACGCACCTATTAACATAGTGGGGGTGTGCGATGGAAAAGAGCAAGTGTTAAGAGTAAAAATATAGCATGCCCTTCCTATTCCGCCCTCATTCAGCGGATGCCTAGTACCTTTGAACATCCTGCACAAGCAGACCCTCGGGACGTATGCGAATCACAACACACTCGACAACATCTCCCTCGCCCCGTTAACTGCAAAACTCTAATGATCTGACAGTGAGCCCTCGCCTCTCGAACATGTTTTCCATTTTTTGCAGAGACACCTGAGATGTCAGGAGACCCTCCCCTAGCTGAGGAAAGGAAAGTCGTTCCTACTTGCCCCTCCTCACAGCCCCCAACACTTTCATTAGAAGCGGCTCCACAAGTTCCTGTCTTGAGCCTCTAAGGAGGCAAGTTCAGCACCATGGAAAGGGCTCGAGTCGCGTGCAGAGGGGGAAGACACCAGGGGCTCTCCCCCAGCCACTCACCGGCGTCTGCTGCGACGGGAGTCCCGAGCGCTTGGTGGATCCCTGCTTGGAACTTAACCTTTTCCACGACTCGGCAAACCTGCCCCGGCTGGCGCTCCGGCTGCGCCTACGGCTCTCCGCGCTGTCCTCGCGGTCCGAGCAACCCCGCTCCATTTCGGCCGCGT